>NW_022103917.1:11073961-11096023 GCF_000313985.2 Echinops telfairi
GACTTAACATTTCTTGCATACATAAAGTCTACATTTACATATACAGGTATGCATTGCTTTTTATCCATTTGGACAACTTTCCAACTGCAAAAATGTCTTTGTTCCCATAAGAATTTATATTCGTTTTTATGTTTGGTTTGTTTTTAAAGAGAAAGCAGCTCTCCTTTCGTTTATTACTTCCTCCTTTTGGTTTTAA
This sequence comes from Echinops telfairi, assembly GCF_000313985.2. Taxonomy (NCBI): domain Eukaryota; kingdom Metazoa; phylum Chordata; class Mammalia; order Afrosoricida; family Tenrecidae; genus Echinops; species Echinops telfairi. The sequence goes on from NW_022103917.1 coordinate 11,074,158, forward strand.
AGACCCCAAACCCAGGACACAGCACTGGGAGCGAATGCTCAGGCTTTGTCTAGTGGGCAGAGGGGCCTGGCCTGCTCCCGCCTCCTGCCTAGCTCCTTACTGTGCTCCTGCCACTGCCCTGTCAGCGACTGCTGGTGTCCAGCTCTGTCCTGCAGCTTCAGCAGCAGCCGCCGCAGCAGTAATGAGGACAAGTATAACCGGGCCCCCATGAAGTTTTATTATATTGTTCACTATATTTATAATATAGTAGCCAAACATAATGCATACCTCTCTGTGTGTGTGTGTGTGTGTGTGTGTGTGTGTGTGTGTGTAGTTTTTAAAATGCTTTCTCATATAGTGTACTTTAGCCATATTTGGTGTCAGGAATGTATTCCTACAATACAGATTTTAGGGCTACCTTATATTGGGTCATATTGATGTCCCATATGTTACTAATTCAACTCTCTCTATTCTTGGAAAGTTAGGGTGTTTTCAGTGCATGACAGTAAGATAGATACTGTCTGTGTAGCTAAACATTTCTGCACATCATTAATTATTTCCTTTGGATAAATTCCTAGAACTAGAATTACTGGGGCAAAAGCTATGCAATTTTAAAATGCTTCTCATAATGACTTGTAAAATTTGTACTTATTTTAGCTTTCAGTGACAATGTATGGATATTAATTTTGCCAATACTTTGTAGTCTTATTTTTATTATTCCCCCCCCCCCCCCCGTTTTAAGTGGAAAACAGCAACCCTTAGTTACTGGTGAGTTTCTTGGTCCCTTGTACTTTTATTTTTATTACCCGTTCATCATTAGAAAGAAACTTGTTTAAAAAAAAAGAAAGAAAGAAAGAACCCTGTAGGCATTCATTGTTTCTTATTCAGGTGCCCTTTTCTAATTCACTTATAAAGCTCTTTATATATTCAGGATGTTAACCCTTTTATGTTATAACTTCTTTATACTGATTTGTTCATTTGATTTTTCCCCCCGTTTCTATGAAGCTTAGAGCATGTCAGTCAAATGTCAATATTTTCCTTTGGTTTCAAATGTATTTTTTTATTCTTTTAAATTCTGAGATTAACTTTAGCCTACCTACATCAAAGCTGTGTTTTCTTTCCTGTTCTGACACTAGCTGTGTGAAATGGGTAAGTACAAAAGTGTCAGAATTTGTTTTCTTATGTGCAAGATGATGCTAAGCACCAGACCTGCCAACCTTCCAGGAGTCTTGAGGATCAAAACAGGTAATGTAGATGGAAATCTCTTGAAACGTTTACAGGATTATTGGTGGGGTCATTCAGTGGTCCTTCAACACTGACCATTCATTCTCAGGACTTTATGTTTTCTTCTCTACTGATAGTAACATCACCTTTCTGCTCCCTGGCTCTGAGACTCAATGGCAGTGGGTAGTTAGGAACTAAAAGCAACCTGGTAGCTGTAAAGGTGCTTGGAGGGTGGTTAAATGTGGCCTGCCACCAATCTGTTTGCCTGGAGCCTGAATTCTGGGCATCCTTCCCACCTTCCCAGCTGGGAAAACGGGCGCTGGACCTATTCTTTGATGTAGTATGTGTATTTACTCCCACATGCTCTGGAAGGGTAGCTTAAGAAACCCATTCAGTGAGGCCAAAGTGCCTGCTCCCAGTCCAGCAGAGTAGTAGGTGGGGGAAAACCCCAAAGCCTTCTGTCCACACTTCTGTTCCTGGGGGACTGAGGGTGGGGAGTGTGTGTGTCTGTGTGGGGTGCTCTGTCTAACAATTAACATTTGAAGCATACAGTGGCCTATCAGATAACTCCGTGATTTAGTATTATTTTGAGGTCTGCTGGAAAGAGTTGTTTATTGGGAAACCTCTTTTTTTTTCTTCACTTGTAAGATGGCCACGATTCTCCCTCTCCAAATGCCAGATTTCAAAAACAAAACAGAGAGGCAGGAAAAACAATTAAAGTATCTCATGCATCAAAGTAATAATTAGTGGAAAAACAAAGTATGTTCTTTCTGGCAATCCCTGCCAGATGGTTGAGATGGCTTGTCGTGGAAGAAGAAACTTAAGTGATGCACATATTATTTCCAATATGACCTTCAGGAGGGTTGGTTTTACATTTTGGTGGATGGAGAAGGTGGTGTATGCCCATGTAACAAAAGCTTTTTTGAAAATCAGAGAACTCATCTAATTCTCAAAAGGAGGGGCGAAGCAAGGTTGACTAGCGTTACTGAAAGTCTAGTTAGTATGCTCTTGGCTTGATTAATCTTCATACTAGTAACCATATCATTAGGTCTTCTTTACTCCCATTTTTCAGATGGGTAAACTTAGATTTGGAAATATTAAGGCATTTTCCCAAGGCGATGTCACCAGTCAACGACAATGTTAGGTTTCTGTCTTCAAAGTCATGTCATTGCTTGTTTCATTGAGCCACACTCTCTCCCATGAAGTTAGAAGATAAAAATAAGCTTTTATAACTAATAAACATGGTCCCAGAAGGTTTTGAAAACTAAAAAAGCACTCTTAGGAATTTGTAGAGTAATGGAGAAATAAACAAAATGCCCCAACAATGGGCCCCAAACTTTTATTTGGCAGAAGACTTCAAATTCCATTGATGTGAAGCAGTTCTCTGTCGGGACATACTAGAGTGAGTTAATTGCACTCTGAGTATTCTGTGACAGCGTGGCAGCCTTTCCTATTGCCTCATAAAGGATCACATCCACACCCTTCAGAGTTCATTTTAGAATTTTCCAGCCTGACATGTAAAGGAACTGCTACTCTGACAAACACAATCTGGCCAGATGTTATTATTTTGCACTACATTTAATTTCTTCCTGCCAAAGATTTAGACTTCTTTCCCCTGATAAAGATCAGGGGAAATTGTCTGGTATTTACAGAATCCCATCCAGGCGTATCTGTTACAATGTTCACTTAGCAAAGTTTATTAGATTATTAGGGCTTTAAACCCTTGGGCTCTTTCATTATTGAAATTTTAAAAAGAAGAAGAAGAAAGAAAAGAAAAAGAAAAACCCAACATCTTCAACAAATTTAAGTGGTATAATTAGACCCTGGACTTATCTTACTGGCATTTTAGAATTATGAAAATGATTTAAATAGCATTTGTTTCCTGAGAAACTTGCTGAGTTTGACAGGGATGAAAGGAGACCGATTACACCTCCTTTGGGCTCTTGAATTAATGGGGAAAGTGATATCTGGGAGTGAAATAAATTGGCTATAGTTTGTATGGTAAAATTATTCCCATAAGTAGTTCGTCGCATCACACAGGGCTTCTCTTCCTTGGCCTAGTTAAAATGTGGGCACTGCAGGGTTAGAGGAAGGAATATTTGGGCCTGTCATTTCCTTGCTTTTGAAATCCACTTAGAGTAGACCCTGAACATCTCTTTAAGCTCATATTCTTTGCTTTTGTGTGCTATTGTATAGCCGTTGTGGAGGCAGTAATAGAAACATTCAGTATTTTCATAGCATAGTAAAATAAATTATGGTTCATATGGGTTGTAGTTTTCCTTGAGGGATTTCAGCATCCTTTGCGTGTGAAGATAAGTTTTTTCAACATTTCCAATAGAAAGTGGGTGACACTCTGGTGTGTGAATGTGGTGTCCTGACTTGGTTGACCAATAGTTGACCTGGAATTTCTGCTGATTATATGATGGATGTAAGGGAGACAAGTTATTTGGGGAAGAAAAACCCACACCAATCTAATTATGCTTATTCACTTTAGGGGCATAGCGTGGGGTGGGATGGTTGTTAATTCAAGAACCAAAATGTTGGAACATTGAACTTTAGTTAAGGAAAGCAAGCTCTATTAATGAAAATGGAATGGACATGTTCATTACACATGCCAACTTGAGCCTTTTCGCCTTTGTAGACTTGGCATCAGACTAGGTTTTAAACAAATGATTAAGGCTCCGTTTTTTATAGCGACCATGTTAGAAATATCTCTTCACAATTAAGCGAGACCATAGTTGGACTCTTTCGTCTTATTTTGAAGGCAGCCAGAAAGTCTTTATGAGAAACCAGTAACAGGACAAACATATGTTTGTACATGGAATATACAGGCAATAAATGCTGAAGTGGCAGAAATGAACTCAAGTCAGGAGGTAAATAATTTGTAAAAATTAATGATCTGAAGTGAACTCTCATTAACTTGGATTCTGTTCATTTGAATAGTGTCATAATTAGACTTGGACTGAAGTTTCCTTTCATCCCATTTATGAAGAAAGGATCTGCTGGGCAAATTGATAGCATCTATAAGATTGTAGGAAAACATGTTTCACTTGCTTGAAGGATTTGAGCAAGCCCATTAATTGGGGCTGCTAATTACAAGGAGTTTTGCTCATGAAAGCAAATGTGATAGAATGTCTTCCTGGAAACACTTTATTAACAGTGGGTTTTGAGTTACTCTAGGTATGGAAAAATAATAAAAGTGTGAAAGAGAATAGATTCTGGAATAAAATAGATTGGAGCTTCAATCTTGCTTACCTGGGGGTAAACTTGCTTACACTTACTTCTCTGAGCCCCAGTTACCTCATCTCCAAACCCAATAGTTGGGTTACTACCTGCAAGGTCAGCAGTTTGAAAGCACCAGTGGCTCGTGGGGCAAAAGGCAAGGCTTTCTACTCCTGTAAAGCATTACGGTTTGAGAAACCCACTAGGGCAGTTCTACCCTCTTCCTATAGGGTCACTATGAGCCAGCATTCACGTGTTGGCAGTGTTTTTGTTTTGTTTTTTAGTTAAGCCAAACCAACAAAACCCCCAAACCCAGTGCCATTGAGTCGATTCCAAGTAATAGTGCCCCTATAGCCTTCATCTCAAAGAGCAAACCAAAAAACTCTTTGCCATTGATTCAATTCCGACTCACAGCCACCCTGTATGACAGAGTTGAGCTATTCCTGTGAGTTTCTTGAATTCTCACTCTTTACAGAAGTAGAAAGCCTCATCTTTCTCCCACTGAGAAATCAACTGGTGGGTTCAAACTGCTGACTTTGTGAGTGATTAGCAAGCAGCACAACATGTAACCCCACTGTATCACCAGGATTCCCCACCTTGAAGACAAGGATAATAAGTCCTAACCTTATAAGGTTATTATGAGAACTATGACATAACTTCCGATGGTACCTAGTCTATAGTAAGTGCTCAATAAATGTTAGCTGGTATTTGCTTTTCTTGGAAAGTAGTCGCATATCACATGTCACTAATTTAGATAGTCAATGCCGAGGAACAGAGATGTTCCAGGAAGACAAATCCTATTTTCTGAGCTAGTTGTCCCAGAATTTGAAGAAGGGGCCATTTGAGTAGAGTTACTTAATGAATCAACCTACCTGTCATGTTGCTAAATCTATATATGAAAAGGGATGAAAATTTGGGTTTAAAATCTTTTCAGTTTCCCAGGAGGAAAATCCTAATTGAACAGGTTTTATGTTATAAGCTTAAGTGCCCATGAGTTAATATTGTGGAGTTATGCTGGAGCCTGAAAAATGCCCAGTGTATAAAATGTCTATTTTATTATAGCATTTCTGTTCTAATTCACTTCCTGCTGATAAAGGCATTTTATGACATAAATAAGAGATGTTAATTTCAGAGAAAAGCTAGTAAACACTGGCAAATATAAAACAGAAGAGGAAAATCACCCAGAATCCTCATCCTCAGAGATGGAAATGGTCCTAGCATATCAGTATAGAGATTTTCTAACTTTTTCTCTGCATACAACAACATGCCCCCCTGCCATACACATATACAAATCATTCTTCCTTACCAAAAAGAAGGCCGACAGCACACAGTGAAAGCAGTACTAGTGAAGCGGTGCATGTTTTTTCAGGTCCGGCTTTAGATGGAGTATTCATTTGTAATCACGAGATGGAGTGGAACTTGAAAAAATGCATCTAACTTTATAACTGGGAGTCTTTCTCAGACCAACAGAAACCCAGCACAGAGAATATGCCTTCAATTATCTTTATGGATCCATTATAATTCAGAATTAGAGCATGCGTGTGTGTTTCGGGTGTTAGAGATCTTTCCCTGTGTTGTGGTCTAGTGACAAGAGCATGGATTGAGGGTAAGGAGACATGACTTGCAGTTCTAACTCCATCAGAACTCACTGGATGACCTGGGGCAATTATTTTTACTTCTCTGGGCCTTTTTCCCCCCTAACCCATAAAATGTGGGATAATTCTTATGGCCCTAGCAGCTCAGAGTCTGATTTTTTTTTTAATTCCATGTACTTGTCTGGAAGACCCTGAGGCTCTGGAGATCACTTCCCAAAGAGAAGAGCTGATGAATCTCAAGCTTTCTTTGGCGCCAGATAGACCAGAGGCTGTAATTCTTTGTCCTAGTAGGCCGTTTTGACTTTTGAGAGTGCTACATTCTCCATTAGGAATAAATGGGGAAGCTCGATGTTATTTATCGTTATTTACACTTTCCATTCATAACTGTCGTCGTCACTGCGTCAATCAGGTTAGCTAGTCAGTTCAGTGGCAGCTAAGTCACAAATATATCAAATAGCCAATCTTAATGCAGGGGTCCTCTAAAGCCGGACTGAATTATTTCATTTGTTATGATGAAAATGTCTGGGCTTTATTGGGTTTCCTTTGGAGAACTTGATTTGGCTTGAAGTAGAGAGGATAAAAGATCAGTGATTGGCTCTCAGATTCTGATTCTGCCTTCCTTCCAGGCTTTTCGTTTTCCACAAGGTGTTGTTAGCACTTTAAGTCAGGGTGAGAGAGCTGTGATATTTTTTAGCTGAGGGCTCAGCATGTGGGAAAAAAGTTTTCCCTTTGCTTCCTCATCCCATTTTGTCACCTTGAGCTACCCACTTCACCTGGGAGCACCTGCTTTTCTTCATCTATGAAATGGGGAGAATACAAGTCTGGCTGAACTCTCAGAATTGTTCAGAGTCTCCAACAAGAGAGTGTACAGAAAAGCGGTCCACTTGTGGATGGATTTCATGTAATCACTAAGGTTAATGGTCATACGTAAGACCTTTTGGGCATAGGTCTGACTTGATATAGCAGCTGTGTTCCTGGAGAGTCCTGTGGGAATCGGTTTTGCAAATCCAAATCTTCTGGGCCTTACTTTAGAACCTGATGTCTTACCATAGAAAATTTTACCCTCCTCACATTGTTAGAAACTGAGTCAACATGCTCACAATCATATTCAGCCAAAAGAAGAACAGCTTTCTAAGAGAACACGAACACAGCAAATGATGTTAAATACAATGCAAAAAACAACTCCTGAGACTCAGAAAAGGGAAAGAATTCATCTTGCTTTGAAATTGTTTAGGGCCTTTTGAATAATTCTCTCAGTATCAGTCCATGCAGCTATTCCTCCCCTCCCCCTATGCTCTTATTCTTTTTCTTTCAGACATCTTTAATAGAGACAGGGAAACTGGAGGAAAAATGTGCTTTTGCATTTGTAATAAAGTTATACGGTGTCTCTATGAATCATTTTTGTTTTCTTTTTCTACCGAGCCATGAAGAGACCCTGTTTACTAGCATAGCAGGGAAGAAAAGCGATAAATACCTTGACCTGAAGCAAAACACAAAGGAAACAAGATGAAGAATTGAGAAGTATGGAGGGAGAACATTTGAGGAGAATGACAGGGTCACTGGTAGGGAGGACTGGTTAGAGGTTGACAGCTCACACTGTCTCATGTTCAAGTTGAGTCATGGCTAATTAATTTTCATGTGTGAAAGTTAATTTGCATGTACAGAGTGTGTTACCGACGTTTATGGAAAATGAAAGAGAGAGGCAGTTTTCTTTTTTATTTATCTTTGAAGTGACTAAAGCCGTGACCCAGGGAATGGTGTTCCAGCCCCTCGGAGCTGCAGAGCCCTTGGGAAGCTCAGTGCTTTCAGAAACATCGTCCTGGGGATCTTGGGCACTTAGCTTCCAGTTCCAGTTTGGTCAGTTTTCTAGCTGTGGGACCTGAGGTAAGGCTGTTCCAGACCTTTGCCTCTGGCTACAGGGGATCTGCCAGCAGCTTAATCTGACTAGATCCTCTGCAGATGGGTTTTGGGTTCCCATTGTCCTCCAGAGCTTTCCACAAATTGGATGTTCACAATTTTAACTGTGATACTTTTCCCTTTGTCATATTTGAATTTCATTATTGTCATCTTGGGGTCACGCAACCTGATGTGCTTCTTCCCTGTGGACTTCATTGACAGGTCACTTCGATGGCTACTTGTTAGAATACAAGCCTTGAAGACCCCAGACACTATTCCGATTGATAGACAGGCACCATCTGCTTCCTTCACCACACTTTGTTGTAGCACCCATATCTTCAGTGATCTCTTCATGCAGGTGAATATTGAGCAGGGGCATGTTATCAGAACTAACTGTTCTTGGATTGAGGTTAAAATTCAGTGGGAACCCAGAATCCATCTGCTTGTCCTTGGGATATGCATGACTCAGGTTTACTGCGGCGGTCATATTATGACAAATTCAAGACCCGACAAGACCCCAACAACAGCAACAAACCAACTAGCAGACAACAAAAGACACACACATACACACACACACACACACAAGCAAACTAAAAGCAGGAAAACAACCCCCCATAGGAACAGTAAAGTATAACCTTGTCAACCATACCCCTGGGGGCTGTCAATCTTCACAGAAGCAGACTGCCACATTTTTTTTTCTCCTGTAGAGCGGCCTGGTAGGTTCCACCAGGTGACCTTTCAGGTAGCAATGGAGTTTAACCACTGTGCATTCAGGGCTCTTTAATTAGGGTTATTATGTGTAATTCAAATTTAAAGTATAGGGCTATATTCCTCATGAAGTTTGGTCAAATGGCTTAACCTTTCTGAAATGCAGTTCCTTTGTCTGTCCCAGAAGGGAAGTAGATGAAAATATTGGTCCCTAACTGCAATCCATGGGTGGGTTGCAATGGGTCTTTCATGCTTGATAAATGTATGTAAATTTGTGTATTTGTGACTTTCATTTCTTGAAGAACAAATACAAAGTTTTAATCAGATTCTGTGTCCCTGTCTTACTTATCTAGGGCTACAACAACAGACATACCACATAGGGATGGCTTTAATAAACAGAAATGAATTCTTGCCCAGTGTAAGAGGCTTCAAGGTGCTGACTCTAGGGTAAGGCTTTCTCTCTCTATTGGCCCTGGGGAAGGCCCTTGACTCTGGGAATCCATCTTTCCCTATCTCTGCTTCCCATTTGATCTCTTGAGATTGACCCAAGACACACCCTACCCTAACACTGTCTCACCAACATAGCAAAAAACACACTCACAAATGCTAATTAGAGGTTAAGGTTTACAACACGTATTGGGGGTGGGGCATAATTCAATCCATAACTGCCCCCAAATGGTTGAGAACCACAGGGCTAGCTAATCTTTAAAACCATAGCTGAGCTAGTCATCTGATTCCTTGAAAAGTCCTTGTCTGAACAAATAAGATTCACATTTATGATTATTTAATAGATTCAAATACCCAGTCTCAGTTATTTTCACAGCACTGAAGTCAGGAGTCCCAGATTTCATAATATCCACTTGGCTACTGATTGGTGGTAGATTCTACAAACACTAAGAGGCCTACTTGGGTAGAATTCCCACTTTGGAACATTGCCTCCACTAGTCATTCTCAAAGGGAGTGATTTGATTCTCACCCATGTTGCTTTTAAGAGGTGCTTGCTGGTTTTAGTCTTGTGGAATTAGATGCTTTACCTAAATGTTTGTCAACTGAGTATAATAGCTATCCTTCAAAGAAATCAAACAGGAATCACAAAGAGATAGCCCAGTAGAGGCGTTGGGGGGGTGGGGTGGGTTACCCTATTTAGAAGCCCCGCTATGTTTGTTCTTTTCATAACCAGGCTACTGTATACCATTGTGTTCTCTGCGAAAGTGAGACAGTTAGAATACCAGCATCTTCACGAATAACAAGATTGATTCACACAGTTAAAGACACTGAACTTGTATTTTCAGAAAGTCATGGAGGGATGGAGCTACTACTGTTTCATGAAGAAATCCGGGGCATTTTTACATTGGGCAGAAGGAAGTGGTCTTCTGGGTTTGTTATAAGGAACAAATTAGTTGCTAACAATGTGGGGGAGGGGGCAAGGCTTACTTTAGTTCGTGTGTGTGTGTGTGTGTGTGTGTGTGTGTGTGTGTGTGTATCCTTGAGCCAGTATAAGTGAAAAAGAACCACGGGGGGGAGGGGGGGGGGAAGGCAGAAGATGGAGCTTTGAGTCTTAACTCTGCCACTGACCAGATAATGTAACTTTCATTAAGTGTGACACTGATGCTGAGCCACTTGAGTTAGGTCTTATCAAGGGACCCCTTTCCAGGGCTGCCGTGCTTGTTAAAAATGATTTTTAGCATTACAGTGGGAATTTCCATGTATTGCCTACAGTGTTCCACTCTAGGAGCCCGTGGCATCGTGGTTACATGCTGGCCTCTGGTCTGATAGGCCAGCAGTTCGAAACCACCACCCGCACTTCAGAAGAAAGACATGACTTTTACTTCTGTAAAGAGTTACAGTCATGGAAACTCACAGGAGCAGTTTGAATCTGTTCTGTGGGGTCACTATAAGTCTGTATCGACTTGATGGCCCTGAGTTTGGAGGTAGGGTTTTTTAATGTGCCATTATGCTATGTGTTTTAAAATTCAGTGTACTTAGTCATCACCATCATCTTGTTAAAGCAAACTAGGGGCTTATGGAGTCGGTTCTTTTTTCATGTGTGTTAGAGTTAAATTGTGCTCCCTACGGTTTTATTTTCAAGGGCTGTTTTTTTGAGACACAGATCGATTGCCAAGCCTCTCTTCCAAGGCACCAGTGAATAGACTCAGCCCTCCAAACTTTTCCATTAGCAGCTGAAAACATTAACCACCTAGGGATTTCAGAATCCTGTTAAGTAGCTGGCATGACCTCCATTTTCTGGATGAAGGAAAACGAAGCTCAGGGAGGGTAAGCCACTTAAATGGGTACCACCCTCTGTCCACTGCTTCCTGATTTCTTCTCCCACAGGCAGCCAGTCACTCAGTTCTGAGGTTATTAGCCCTCAGCTCTAGCCTGGATGTTTGTGTACGTCCTACCTGCCCACTCTGCTTCCAGTTTTATGCCTTTCCTTTGAAGACACCACTCAGGGACCACTTCTTCTAATTAATCTTCCTCAACTTCCATCCTTCCCCTCACTGGATTAGCTCACTCGCCTTTGTGCACCACAAGACCTTGGGCATCTCTGGTTGGGACTATCAGAATAGCTGGGTTTTAATGAGTACCAATGGCTGCGCACCTAAAGCTTGGTAGTTTGAATCCACCCAGAGGTGGGAGGGCCTGGAATCTACTTCTCAAAATCCAGCTGTTGAACACCTGCTTGAGCACAGTTCCATTCGATTGTCCCAGGGGTTTCCGCCAGTCAGAATTGACTCAGTTGGAACTAGTCTTTGTTATTGGTCGCTCTAGAACTGCATGCTGTCCTGAGGACCAGGCTTCCCCTTTACTCACCATATTGCTGAGAGACAGAGACAGAGAGAGACAGAGAGACAGAGACAGACACACACACACACACACACACACACAGAGAGACAGAATGACATACAGAGAGAAGGGTGAATGTCTTGGGTGGAGCCAGGAATCAAGGCTGACTAGACACTCTCCCACGACATACAACATGGATTCATAGAAGACTTGGCGAGAAGATTACTCCATTTTCACTCTTAATATTGTTTTTCCAATTATAAACCATCTGAGCTTTAAGAAGATACATACGATTCTATATCTTTTGATAGCTGGGCACCATCAGCTTTCTTCACCAACTTTGCTCATGCACCCATTTTGTCTTCGGCAATAATGTCAGGGAAGGTGAACATCACAGAGTGCTGTGTTAGTAGAACAAATTGTTCTAGTGTTGAGGGAGTACTTGAGTGGAGGCCCAAGGTCCACTACAATTCCATTCTTGGAAACATTTTTCAAACTCATCTGTTTAGATGGCTGACAGCACCTCTCTCCTATGTTTCTTCACTTCTTCCATTTCCTGTTCTTTCATGTCCCTCTTCATTCTTGGAAACAAAAAGAAGTTGCATGGAGCGAAGTCAGGTGAGTCAGATGTGTCGGGCAAGAGATCCATGCTGTTTTTTTGGCTCAAAACTGGCACACTGAGATGGCTGCATGAGCAGGGGCATTGTTGTGGTGGCAAAGCCCCCGTCTGCCTCTGCCACAAATCAGGCCTTTTTTGTCATACACTGTTGCACTATCTTTTCAGAACTTCTCAATAGAAAGCTTGATTAGCAGTCCGACCTGGTGTAACACACTCCAAATGCACTATACCCCTCACATAAAAACAAACAAACAAATGAGCATTGTCTTGATCTTTGATTTCACTTGAAGAGCTTTTTGGGGGCAGGGAGGTAACAATTGCATCTTCCACTGGCTTTATTGATACTTGCTTTCAGGGTTGTAAAATTATCACAAATTCTCATCACCAATAATGTCCTTGGGAAAGAAGTCTGGTCACTTAGGAACTGTTCTTTCAAAGCATGGCATGTTTCCACTTGATGCTCTTTTGGCTGGTCAGTCAGAACCCGATGCACACATTTCGCAGTGACCCTTCCATTGCCAAAAAATCTTCCATTAAAATTCACTGAACTGAGCTCCAAAAGAGTCCAGATAACTTCCCCATCTCTTCAATGGTTTGTCATCAGTCTTTGAGCACAAGTGCACACAGTTTGTTGACATTTTCATCCATTCAGGAACTTGACAGACGTCCAGAACAAGGTTTATAATCAATCGATATTTCACCTCTTTGAAACGAAAAATCCACTCGTCCACTTGAATTTTTCGCATAGCTCTGTCCCTGTGGCTGCATTCAACAGCACAACAGTTTTTGTGGTATTTTTCCCATACAGGAAACAAAATTTCAGTTTCATGCTGTTCTCTGTAGTCAGCCACCACAGCTTCAAGTGAAACTGCTTTCACAGAAAAAATTCACTGGGAACAGAGAGAACCTTCCCAGGTGACACTGGGTATGCAAAGTCAGAGCAAGTTGCTTGATGCTCACCTAGTGCACTATGAAAGCTCTGCCCAGTGGAGCTTTTATTCATTTTATTTTGGGGGAGTAGCCCCTCATAGTATTTCAATATGCTCTGGTGAGCTGCTAACTAAAAGGTGGGTAGCCCTAGTGGTAAATTGTTGGTACTTTGCTACTATGTATACGGTCAACAGTTTGAACCCACCAGCTGCTACTTGGGAGAAAGAGGAGGCTTTCTGCTCCTGTAAAGATTTGCAGCCTTGGAAGCCCACAGGGGCGGTTCTACTCTGTCCTATAAGGTTACTATGAGTTGGAACCAACTCCATGGCAGTGAGCTATTGAGTTTTTGTTTTTTTTTAACAAATTTGTATGACCACGACATAGCTATGTGCTCATGTAAAGATTATAGTCTAGAACATCCTATGTGGGCAATTCTACTGGATTACATTGTATTGCTATGAATTGGAAATGAATGGATGACACCTAAAACACACACACTCACACACACACGTAAAAAAGGGAATTGGGGGTTCAATGGTAGAATTCTCTTCTTTTATGTAGAAGATGAGGTTCAATTCCCAACCAAAGCATCTGAAGCACAACCACCAGCTGTCCTTCAAAGGAGGCTCCAGTATTACTATGATGTTGAATAAGGTTTACAGGAACATCCAGACTAACAGGAATGAGGAAGAAAGGCCTGGCAACCTTACTTCTGAAAATTAGGCATTGGCCTCATGGACAACAGATCTTGGGCATGTCACAGGACTAGGCAGCAGTGCATTCTGTTGGGCACAGGGTCATCATGAGTCAGGAGCTGCCTGAAAGGGAGCAAAGTATGATCACAACAATGTAAAGGTTTAAATAAATGAAGTGAGGGATAAAAGTGAAAATAAAATAAATGAAAGCCCCTTTTTGATTCCCTCCTCTCTATCTTACTGCCTTTGCCAGATACAAATACTATAGTTTGTTGTGAATCCTTCCAAATGTTTCCCTGTGTATTTGTGTGCACATACACTCACCCACTCAGGTTTTTTTTGATGTAAATGTGATTATAGCCTACATTATGTTTTCCAGCATACCAATTTTTTCCTCTTTATTGGCATATATTTCACATATCACCTTTTGAAATACGTATTTATATAGTGCAAGCCAAAAGTTGGCATTTATGACACCCTCAGGGACTCCACAGGAGAAAGACCTAGTGATCTATTTCTTGGCCACGAAAACCTGATGGGGCTGGGCCACCCCATCACATGGGGTCACTATGAGTTGGAATCACCCTGCCAGCACCCAAAAGTAATAGTCTTTGTTCTTTTTTAAAAAAACAAAACAAAACAAACTCAACAAAATGAAACAGCTTTATCCTGGTAGCACTGTCAGGTGAACTTGGCCTGCTAACCTCAAGGGTGGTGGTTCAAATCCACTAGTCGCTCTGCGGGAGAAACATGAAGTTATCTGCTCTTGTAAAAATGCACAGCTTTGGAAACCCTAGATCAGATTGCTATGAGTCAGAATTTGCTCCAGGGCGCTGGGTGTTGTTTTGTTTTCTCTGTTTTGTGGTGGCAATCACTCTGGGGTGTTCTTTTTATCAAAAACTTCCCTTCTGTATAGAATGCTAGAGTGAATATCTTTATTCATAACATCCCCTTCACTTGGAAGGCTATGTTGGAGAAGAACTCTCTAGAAGTTGGGGTGCTAGGTCCAGGGCAAAGTTTCTAAGGGCAACAGGGAGCTCTCTGCCTCCTTCTCAATGTGTGGAAACAGCCAGTTTTCCCCACAGCTCGCTGGGCACCGTAAGATTGATTGCTGCCAAGGAGCACCCAGCCTAGGGAATTGTATTCTCCTTTTCACAGGGACAGTTCTACCCAGTCCTAAAGGGTAGCTTAGCGTTGCATCAACTCGATGGCAGTGAGTGTGATTTTTTTGTGTGTGCATGTGGGGGGTGGGTTGGGCCTGAGCAAGCCCAGGGAGCACCAGGCTGTCCTCCCTGCAGCCCTGTTTTGCTGCCTGAGGCAGCAGATCTGAATTTGGCTTGTCACACTGCATACTTTGGAGGGCAGTTTTGGTTATCTAAAAACTCTGTAGTTTTTCTGTTACTGTCCACTAGTCAGCAAGTATTTCGTAAGCACCTACTGAGCTCTACCAGACCCTGCTGTCCACGTCCAGACGTGCACGTGGGTAGGATTTAGCCTTGTTCCTCACAAACGTAGGCTGGTAGGCATGTCTGTGAGCATGATCTCAGCGTGTTATTTCTCTGTCTTCAGGAAGGACACATGGATGAAATGATTTGCCCTGTTTTGGATTCTGTTTCAATCAAATTTCACAAATAATCTTTTGTTATTTGCTTTTTAAAATTTATTTATTTGGTCTTTGTCTATATGAAGTCCTTTCTCTATAGAAAAATATCAAATGGCGTTTTCACAGAAGGCAGGGAAATAAGTTGTTTACACATTACCATTTGACCCCCTTCTCCCCAATCCTCATTATAAACATCTAGCCACCCAAGGGAAGCTTACTTAAACTCCCCAAGCTATCCATGCAAACAAGACCCCTGCAGCTCAGGAGTTGGGGGTGGGAGTGGGCAAGGAATGGAATTGTCTGCTTACTTCCCTGGTTCTCTCTACTGAAAGCAGAATATGTTTCCACGTGTTAATTCGCTGCCCAGACTCTCAAATTTCTTGTGTCCTTTTCCATTTCTGTCCATTCGAAAGGTGGTTCCAGAGTGTCCCAACACCTCAGAGTTTACAGGGAGCTGTAGAGACCATCACCTGAAATCTTCCTACCTCTGGGTGGTACTCCTCCCAGATAAGGTATTCTGGACAAGAGATCATTCTGGCCTGGAGCGAAAACTTCCAGTAGTGCACAGTCCACTCTCTTAAGGACAACTCATTTGGTTTTTGGCCACATGAAATTGCTAGTTCTTCTGTTTATTGGGTCCAACTCAATCTCCTTGTAACTCTAACAAAGCTGGTTTGGCTGATCTGCTACTTGTCCAAGACCGAACACAGGACAGTGATCACTTTTTGCCCCACTTTCTTGTTGAGGCATTGAGATAGTTTATTGTGCCTGCCTGGCCGATAAAAACAAGTGGGATTAACTGAAGCGCAGAGAGATAAATGGCTTGGTGAGCCTCGCCTTTCTTGTCTCTCGCTCTTTGATCATCAGACCAGTGTGCGGCTGCCTTGCTTGTTCTGTGCCTCAATTTAAAGGCTACGCTACCTGTGGGACGCCAAGCCTGTGGACTGTGTTGCTCTAAGTTGAGGTCCCTTTAAGACATCTCTGGAGCTGGGGACTGGTGGTTGGTGACCTGGCTGGTAGTTGGTGACCTGCCTTGTGATTGGCTGCTGTGCTGACATAGCCTAGCTCTCTCTATAAATAGAGGAAGATCTGGCAGCAGACTAGACTTGAAGGACTGCTAGTCTCTCACAACTCTCTCTCACAGGAATGCGTTGCACTGAGCCATTTGTAGTGCTTTATAATTTAACTGTTCATTTCTTGTATTATATATTTATCTGTATATGATTTAACAGTTCATTTCTTGTTATATATCTAATTATCTTTATAAATTTGGTTTTATCTCTCTAGAGGACCTGGTCTAACACAGGCATCCAATGTGAGACACTCACTGTTGGATCACAAGACACATACTATCCAGTAAAATCCTCTAAAGGGTTGTCACCAGCATTTGTCCCATAATTGTATGGTTGGAGATTCAGTCTTCCATTAACAGGAGCCAGAATTCTAGCCTGTGAAAAATCACTCTAGTTTCGAAATGGCTGATCAGTTCCATGTAATTAGGAAACGGGATCTGTGTCCCCTTTATGCCATCCTTGGCACTCTGCATTGGAATCAATTTGACCTCAGTAGGTTTGGTTTTGGGACATCAATGAAGTTTATAAATTCATGGGAGCTAGAAGGAACAGTCATAGATAAAAGCACTGAGCAGAGCTAATCCTTAATCCTTTAGATCTCCCATTAGAGACTCGTTTCCTCTGAAATTCAAAAGAATCTATTAACTGGGCTCTTTGGTGCTAGTTAACACTGAGGGGGCCACCCAGTGGTATTCTGTTCAACCTATAGCGATCTGTATTTTGGACATGGCTGTTCAGTTTGTCCCAACAAACCCAACCAAACTCATTGCCACTGAGTCAGTGCCAACTCAGCGTGACCCTATTGCACAGGGTAGAACTGCCCCAGTGAGTTTCTGAGAGTGTAACTCTTTAATGTAGCCGAAAGCTCCATCTTCCGCTCCATCTTTCTCCAGTGGAGCCGCTGGTGGTTGTAAACTTCCAGCCTTGCTGTTAGCAGCCACTATGCCCTCAGGGCTCCTTCTATTTTTGTCCAATTTAGAAACAGTATGTCTGCCATCATACTTGATGTTAAATGTGGTAATGGGTGCTATTGGGCCACTATGTTTGCCACAAGGAATCATCTGCTTGTTTTTTACCTGGGCTGTAGCAACAACATGCCATTACAATTGGTCATGTGGGGCACTAGGCAAGTTACGAATGTGATACGCGAGACTTAAGCATTTTGTTTCCTCTGGAACAGGTGACTGCCCACTAAGACCCCATGTATGGCTGCCTGCCAGCTGTGTTGGGAGTGATCTCAAACCGTATTGATTGGCTAATTACTTGTGGTCATCCTGTTTTCAGCTGCCTGTGTGGCATCTCTGGAGGTAATTAGCACTTCCAGAATTTGGGTTATTGGAGTTATTCATGGTTTCTGGAGTGGGACCAGGGACTGCTTGTAGTTATAAATGATTACTGAAGATTGATGAGATTTGTTTTGTTTTTGTGTTTTTTTAAAAGTTTAGTCATTAATTTTATTTATTTAAAAAATGTTATTGGCTTATATTTCACATATCCTGCAATTCAATCAAGTTTGTTTTTCAATAATTTTTAAAGCTCCATTATGGAAGAGTCTGATCTACAGTTTCCTTTTCTGTTTATTTAAAGTGGCCAGGTAGGCTCTATGCATGCTGTGCTATACTCATGCACAGGAAAGGGTGGAACATCTTCTAAAAGCAACAGGCATGATGATGGCAGCCCTGTATTAGCACACTTAATGGAATTTTGTTTTAGCCAGGGGCTATGCAAAATAGTATAGCATGCATTTTTTTCCATTTACAAAGCTCCTTAGAGGTAAACACCATAAAAAACCAACAGGCATCATCCGAAGCTGATATCTGTCTGGCATCCCCTGATTCAGGTGCTCTTTTTCTTAAAAAATAAAAAGTTTGGCTAGGGTGAGTTCTAGGATAGAGAATGGCCAAATGGAGCGTCTCAGGGCATTGTCATTTCCCCTAGAAACCTGGTATTTTTCCTTGTCAATCAGCCTGGAAATTCTACCTGTGGCAGGTGAAGAAGGCTCTGAGTCATCTGCTCCTTTTCTAATTACATGGGAGCTTGATGTTATCAGCCAGGAAGAGCCAGCTTGAGGGTGATACACTTTTGCAATGCAATTCAACCTCAGGCTTGGGCCACTGAGGAGCCTAGGGCTGGAATACCTTGGTCCAACCAGCTAGTGTGTTCCAGTTGTTCCCGTGCTGTACAGGGTGGCCCTGGCACCCACAAGATGGGGTGTGCAGGTCTCCTGTTATGGATTCTTCTAGTTTCCCCTCCTTCCATCTTTGGTTCCCTTTCCTCCCTGGGCTCAGTAGCCATTATTTGGGGGAGAAGAGAGAGAGACTTTTAGATAGGAGGGCATTTGGATGATTTGACCTCTAAATTCTTGCTTTAGAGCCTCTCCCAGATGGGTGGACAGTATCTGGGATCTACCCTGCTCCCTGCCCAGATCAGAACTCCCAGGTGACCTCTCTCCTTCCTGTTTCCCACTAGTTTGATTTTTATCTTTACTTGCTGGTCCATTCGGAGCCCATCTCTTCTGCCTCATTAAATAGATCAGATTTGATTTCCCAAACTCAAAAGAGTCCGAACTCACTGCCATTGAGGCATTTTTAATTCATATAAGGAGATTAAATGGCTCTTTGCTAGAAAAGCCA
Source organism: Echinops telfairi (assembly GCF_000313985.2). Taxonomy (NCBI): domain Eukaryota; kingdom Metazoa; phylum Chordata; class Mammalia; order Afrosoricida; family Tenrecidae; genus Echinops; species Echinops telfairi. The sequence goes on from NW_022103917.1 coordinate 11,093,122, forward strand.
CAAGATCACAGGCTTGTGGGTGTGCATGTATATGCACGTACAGAAGTGTGAGGCTTATTTTCTGAAATGCACTCTTAGATCCTCTTCTTCAACTGGATTCAAATCCTGTTTCGCTCACTGGGTGACCCCAGGTACGAGATTTTTACCTCTTAGAGCTTCCATTGACTCAGCTTCCATATACGGACACTAGAAACATCTAACTCACAGAGCTGTACTGAGTGGGTGATCAAACTCATTGTGTGCTAATATTCGTAGTTCCTAAAAGTGGCTTCTCCAAATCCTTTCTTCTAAAGGAAGAGGTGAGCTGGTGGGAGACAGGTGGTGGTGGTGGTGGTGGTATGTCTGTAATCACCCGATTTCACCTCTGGCCACAGCCAACACTAGGCAAACGTGTTTTTTTATTTTTCCCCTCCCAATGAGGCAGTATTTGACCCAGAGGAAATTGCACCACCTAAGTAACCAACCCCAAACTGTTTCTGTCCCCAGAGAACAAATAGGGTCTTCTGAGGGAGATCAATAAAAGAGCTGTCTTCAGCAGTGGGAAGTGTCCTGAGAATAAACAGCTGCCTGCTCAACCCTGCACCCCCTCCTGCTGCTAAATGACTCTAGGGAGGAGGAAAGCAGTCATCAAAGGCTTCTGCCACCTGTGCACAGCTGGTAGTTCCTGAGGTCACCCCTGTAGTGACTAGAGGAATTTAGAAAGTATCCACTGGGCTGACTTACTGATATATCCCTTTTTTTAAAAAGACCTCCCCACCACCCTTCCTTCTCAGAGCCGGAGAGCTTTTCTGTAAGCTCAGACACACATGGCTGCGACACCCCGAGGTGTCTCCCACAGAGCCATTTTGGGAACAGCCTTTCTGACTGGATTGTCAGTTGAAGTGGATCAGGACTAGTTTTCTTGCCCTGTTGCCCCTCCAGCCTGTCTTAAAATGGGAAGAAGATGGAGTCGTTTCCCTTGAGCTACTTGCTGCTGCCAAATGCTACTCTCTCAGGGGATCCGGACTGTTTCCGAAAGACTTCCTTTCTTCCTTGCTCTAAGGTTACCAAGTCCATCAGAAATTTCCAGGGCCCAAGGCCAATAAAGTTAGTCCTGTTTGCTGGATGGGGCAGAGTGACCAGTGACTGCTAGAGGGCAGCAGAGAGCTAGGAGCAGGTCTCAAACTGCCTACTAGCCATTAGGCAACCAGATCAGCTGGCTGAGGAGAAGCTGACACTGGAGGCCCCGCAGCAGGGGAGGCAGTTTTAGAGGAAAGTGCCTGGGATGCATTGCAGACGACCTACAGGGTTGGTACCTAGTGCAAGGCAACAGGGTAGATAGGGTCAAAGTTCTAGTAAAAGATCGAGTCACAACTGGGGCTAGAGTCAGAGTTCCAGGTTGGTATAGTCAGGGCTGGAGAGCTAGAATTAAAATCATTCAGCTCAATCATCTGTTAATTCTCTTTCATGAGAAGCACAGTACTGGACTGGTTATGATCATGGACTTGGGAGTGGCACAGAAACTGAGCTTTGAAGCACTGTTCTGCCATGTATTAACGACGTGAAGTGACTTCTTGCTGAGCCTCTCTGGGCCACTCTGAAGTCACACTCTCTCACTGCCATTGAGTCGATGATGACTCATGGAGACCCTATAGGATGGAGTAGACCTGCCCTTGTGGGTTTCCAAGACTGTAACTCTTTATAGAAGTAGAAAGCCTCTTCTTTCTCCTGTGGAGCAGCTGGTGGTTTCAAACTGCTGGCCTCGCAATAGCTGTCCAACTCGTAATCCACCAGGGCTCCTTTATGACATCACACAGTAGATGCTAAGGAAATGCTGCTTGAGTTGTCATCCTTATCCAGGAATTGTTTCTAGCAGGATTGGGGCTACTAATACTAACCCTCAGCTCTCAGAGACTCAAAGGTTTAGGGAAGAGTTCATCAACAAATAAATTAATGTGACAATCAGAAAAATAAGAGTATTTTGATTTATTTAAAAAGCCATCTTTATATTTCCATTACCTTCCTAATAGACACTGCTTAGGCTAAAAGCAAACCTCGATTAAGTAAAAGGGTGTTTTATGAGCCTTGAGCACAGAAAAAATTTATCTTATTAAAATTAAGTGACCAAGTGAATGCGATGTGATATCTGGGAATGGAGCCTGGAAAAAAATCAAGGGACATTCGTGGAAAAACCTGTCCGAATAAAGGTTGTTTAGTTCACAATTCTGTGCCAATATGAATTTGAATATTTGGGACCAATGTTCTGTGGTTAACGGAAAAGGGTGACATCTGGGAAAGTGGGTTGAAACTTACTGTACTACTTCTGTGACTCCTTTGGAAAAAGACCATCTTTTTCAAAATGAAACATGGTTGTGTTTGGCTTTTTACGGAAGGGGTCTAACACTGTTTTGTCTGGGAGCTTTTACAGTAGGGTGTTTGGGGCTGTCTTTGAAAAATCCCCAAGATTGAAGTGGAGAAGGGGGCACTTTCTCCACCATTTTTGATTACTGCTTTTCTTTCACCCCTTCTTTGAACAACACACACGTGCATCTTCCTAGGTTATGCAGTGTCCACATCAGTGCGATTGTTCATATATATAATGTATTTAATCAATCCCTCATTGATGTGCATTTAGGTCGTTCTCCGTTTTATATAATGTAGCAGTCACCTCTTGCATACACACATCCTTGTGCTGCTTTCAAATGTTGCCGTGGGGATAGAGACCTGAAAGTATCATTAGGGCATCAATGAATATAAACGTTATAAAGGATCTGGTTACTTAAGGCCACATTGCCCTCCAGAAGGCTTTGCCCAATGTGTACACCCAGGAGCGGTATCACTATTGAGAAAGGGGAATTAAAAAGTCTTCTTGCCTTCTGGACTTACTTCCACTCTGCCGTTTTATAATGATCAAGCTTAAGCC
>NW_022103917.1:11096123-11103008 GCF_000313985.2 Echinops telfairi
CCCTTTCCTTATCCCCTTACCACATCACCATTTCGTCTAGGCTTCTTTAGCAAAATAGCTACCAGTGACATCATCTCCTTAAAGAAAACAGTTTACCATTAAGTAACGTGAGATGCTCTTTTTCTTTATTTCTGGTGATATGGTGAAATTCTCAGTGACTCTCTGGAGGTAACATGGACACACAACTTTAGTAGCACAGCAGAAAGAAGGTTGTGAAAACAGGTATAGGTTGTGGTTTCTGGAACCACCAACTCTTGGGTTTGGAGATCATCAAACTGGCCTGGATTTACTGAAAGTACCACAGCCTAGTACTGCTCCCGCCTGACATGTAGTGAGGAGCTTTTCAATAATGACTGAACTGTGCCAGTGTAACCTATGCTAGCTACTATGATGGAGAGCAGCCCTGGAGGTATAGTGGTTATGCATGTGACTGCTAACCCACTAGGTCAGTAGTTCCAAACCACCAGCTGCTCAGCAGGAGAAAGACGAGGCTTTCTACTCCCATGAAGATTTACAGTCTTGGAAACCCACAGGGACAGTTCTACCTGTCCTATAGAGTCGTGATCAGTCAGAATCAGCTGAATGGCAATGAGTTTGGTTCTTCTTCTTATTTTTTTTGAGGTGGGGTGATGGAGATAAAGGTGCCTAAAATGTCCTCACCGGTCATTTCTACTCTGAGTGCACTGTGTTCATTCTCAGAGCAAATCCGGAGTCTCACTTCACGACGGCGGTTGTGGAGGCAAGCAGCCTAGCCAACAGCCGGTCTCCTATTCTGACTCTGCCAGTCTCTGGCAGGAAATGAGCCGCCGCTGCTGGAGAGGGGGTTCTTTCCGCTTCTCTCGCCCTTCACAGTCTCAAGCCCTTCTTGTATTTATAAACCTGCTTTAATAGTCTTGTCTTGTAATTACATCTGGAGACAGGAGATAGCATCTTTTGATAGTTCAAGTCCTAACGCATTTAAATTGCCCTCCTAATGCTGTAAAAGAGTCAAATTATATATTCTGGTGTGCACTAGACAGCAGTAAATGTCAGGGTGCCATCCACTCTGGTATTTAACTCCTTGATGCCATCTGTTTTGGTGTTCCGTACATGCAGTATACACTGGTGCCCTCCTAGCTCCTGGCACGAAAGGATCCAGTTGAGGGATAAATTTCACTATTGAAAATATATTAAAAGGCCGCCACAGTTTGTAAACATTACTTTGCAAGGCTAGGCATTGCAATAAAGTCAAGGATAGGAACCTGATTCAGTAAAGGAAACATTTCACTAGATTGTCATCTACTTTATTTTTAAAGCTGCAATAAGATGTAACGATAAAAAGCCCAATGATGCATTGCAGTCAAGTGATATGAACTCTTGCTAAAGCAATTAAACTGTCACCATGCTATGGTTTCACATTTTCTATAACATACTAGGTCACCTTAGGACACTTAGTCACTTATGACTTTTTACCACTGATGCAAAATCAATTTGGCAGTTTATAATCTTGTATTTCATGATGAACGTATGTTATTCAGCAAGAAAGCTGCAAGGAAATATATGAGATTTCTGAGGCCCATTTACTCCTCTCCTGTTCAGGGAGAATTATAAAGGAATCAAACCAATCATGTTATCTGAGGTTTTGCAACTTCGAGGAAATTTTTGATTTACAGGATTCTTTCAAAAGGTGTACCATGTGTATGTTGTCTAACCCTGGATGTGATTCTGAAAGTTGGATACAGTTATGTTTGGAGAGGTCACTTATTCACCTACTTTTTTTTGGGGGGGGGGGAGCCAAATGCTCTATACTTTGCTTAAATATGCCAGAGGTTGGGCTTTTGAGCACTAAAGCCTGAGCTCTCTTCGAAGAGGTGGTTCTGATGGGTAGGCATCGTTAATACCACTCATTTGGTTTGGGGGAAGTTGTGAGTTACTGAATGATAAACCAGCTTTTGTCTGAGAAGATGGATTTTTTTGGTCTGGGAATAGGAGGTAAAGGAAGGGCTGGCAGGATCATCATCATCATTATTATAAACCTTTCATTCGGAAACATTTTCCCCTTTTCTCTCTAGGACAAATAGGACACGGCTTTAGGAAAAAACCAATGGCAGTCATAAAATGCACATGACAGATCCTTAGTTTTAGGTGCTCATTAGCACAGTAGAGGACAGATCTGTTCTCGTGAGATCATATAACGTACAAGAGCATAATTAACATTGACTGCATAGCCCTTTTCCTCTGTTCCAAACTCAATAGGAGTTCCCCTTAACCTTCCCTTATCGCTATTAATCATACTTGTAAATACAGTCTTCCCAAAGCTTAAATCAGATGTGTGTCTCTGGCCAATGTGGCCGTGCTAACACTAGAACATGTAAAGTGAATGATTTAAATGTGAAGTTCAGCTTCGTTTTTTTTATTTAATGCTTACTTTCCAGGATAGGAAGGGACAATCTATTGTATTCAGATCGATTCAGATTGTGACCAAGCATCTTTAATTTGCCAAAGATACAAGGACCCTGGGCCACTCAGGCATTTGCCTACCCCATTGTCTCAGGCATTTCCCCCATCTCTGGCTTTTCAATTTGTGCGTTCTTTCCTTGACCCCAGGGAAAGAACACAGAACACATTGAACCAAAAGAGAAACTCAGAGCAGGAGTTGAATAATCAAAATGAGAGTCACTTCATACTTCCTATCTTGCTGAGAGAAGTATTAAAACGAGGTTCAACTGACTTTGTGTGCTCTAGGTATGGGGCCAGGTGCCTGCACCTGCACTGTCTCATTTCAACTCACCATCATCCTGTGGTGTAGGCCATATTATGCCCTAATTTAGAAAGGAAGATTAAGTAATTTGCCAGTGGCATAATACTAGGAAAGTGAGAGAGTTTAACTCACCCAATTCAAGGCTTGGAATCGAAGTCCTTGATTCTACTGCCTTCATCGAGGCTATTTATTATTCCTGTCACAGTGAAGCCTTGAGACGCCAGAATGTTTAGGGAATGGTAGCATATACTACAGTCTGAGTCTAGAAGATAGGCAGATGGGACATTTTGGCTGTTATCAGAAACAATAATTTACTTGTATGCTACTTGTTAATTTACTATTTGTTGTTTTTTTTAGTTGCGAATTAAATGGAGGGTTTACATTTCAGACCATCAACTTTGTATTGAATGGTTCAAACCACTCATCAACCCCCCTGAGTATTCTACCTCACCTTGTCCCCTAATTTTCTCTTTCACCGGTTATGTTAGACAGTTCAAAAATACCGATAAGCATTATTGGTATTTTTATAGAGCTATTTGTAGAGATAACTACTGAACAACTTGGATGACAGATTTTAAATACACACAACACACACTTTTTTTAAAAGCATGTGCTATACATACCACTTTATATTCTGCTTTTTAAACTAGAATACACCACAAACATCTTCCAGTGTCATTGCATGGATGTTCATCTAATTTGCATGGCTATGCAGTCTTCTGTTTTCGAGGTATGGCATGACATACTTAGCAATCCATCTCGGCTATCTTAATGAAGTTTGGGAATGCCTCTGTGATGTCACAAAATACTGCATATAACCATGGCTTGTTAAAATGTTCAAAGTGGACTTTTCATTATTAGCTCACCCCAAACCAAATTCCCTGTTACCAAGTCATTTGTGACTCACACCAATTCTATAGGACAAGCTGGTCCAAAGGAGAAACCTGAGGCTCTCTGCTGCTACAAAGACCGATATCTCAGAAACCCTATAGACTCTGTAGTATAGAGGGTTGCTATACACCAGAAATGATTTGATGGCAATGGGTTTGGTGATTTGGCTTGGTCTCCTCATGGAGTCACTGATCGGTTTGAACTACCAACCTGTGTTTACTAGCCGACTCTTTATCCCATAGCACCAAGCTAGCGATCCAATCGATTCTGACTCAGAGTGACCCTGGGGTCAAAATAGGAAGGCCAGTCAAAATGCAGTGCTTACAAAATCATTGAAACCTTGATTAAACAAAGATATCCAAATATGAAGCTGTTGTTTTGTGACACACGGTCCATCTAAGTCTATAAACTTCTGAAGGCAGGGTTTCCACATGTTAGACTGCTAACCACAAGTTCAGCAGTTTGAAACCATCAGTTGCTCTGAGGGTGAAAGATGAGCCTTTGTACTCCTGTAAAGATTTAGTCTTGGAAAACCTACAGGAGCAGTTCTACCCTGTCCTATAGAGTCGCTATGAGTCAGCATTGACTCGATGGCAGGTTTTGTTTTTTTTTTTTTTTTGGTATCCCATCTGCCAAAGAATTCTGGGCTGTTCTATTTATAACACATCAAAAACAGCAGTTTGGGCATCCCCAAGGGATTCAAATCACATTCCTTTTCAGTGTTCTTTGAGTTTGGGACACAAAAAGAAGTCTGAAGGGGCAAGATCAGCACTTCAGGGTGGATGGGGTAAAGTTTTCTGAATGAACTTCCCGTAGGACAGCTATTACTGCCCTTGCAGAATGAGCACTTGCATGGTCATTTCAGGGAAACTTCCTCAGTCCAATTTCCTGGCCTTTCCCCCACGAATTCATGCAGTTTTCCATTTTCTGAAAACTTCTGAAACCCCAGTGATCATCCTAGGTTCTTGGAGAAAATCTGTCCACACCGGTCCTTTGGAACCTTCTGAGTTCACCTCTTGGCCTTGACTTGAACTGGCTCAAATAGAATCCCTTAAAAACCACATTTTTGATTAGACCTTTTCATGTGATGTGTGTGAGGGTACCATAAAGACACAAAATACATGTATGACAGAGAGAACTTGTCTGTAGCTATCCACTGAACACAGAGACATGTTTAAACACTTTCTTGTTTGGAATAAACCTGGGCACATGGAAACTGGGCAAGTTTATTCCTTCGTTCCTTCAATCGATCCATCTCTTACTTGGTTGAAAACGAAGTAGTTGAGCAGTTCTGGGATAAGACAATACGAACCGAAGGCAGATTATTGGTAGAGGGCATTTTGTACTGGTGAAGCGTGGGAGGTCTCTTTCTGCCTAGGCTCTGAATCTCTGGGGTTCATAATACATTTCTACCTGCCTAGTCCTAGGTAGCCTCTGTGCTTGAAATCACCTGGATGGCAATGGGTTGTGTTTGGGTTTGGGTTCTGTGGGGGGATTAAATGAGACAATGCATTAAAGGGCACACGGTCCCTGCTAGCTCAATAAATGGCAATTAGCATGACCATTTCTCTTATTTAAGACCTTGCTTGTTGTAGGGCTTAGAGGCTCCAAGGAACCTGAGGCAGGACATGTTTACCCTAGTGGATCCTGTCACATCTTAATGGCCCTCAAACATTCCTGACCAGTTGAAATGCCTTGTATTTGAACCATTCAAATAAACAAGCCTTAATCAGCTTTGTGGGCTTTACCAGCTTTTTCAGAAAACCACTCTGCCTTTGTGTGTGCATGCATGTGAGGAGGGGGGGATTATATATTTACTCATTTGGAGAGTCTGGGAATTTCAAGAACAAAAGCTCGGTAGGGAGGCCACCAAAGAGAGCAGGCTCTCCACCAATCTTTGTAGGTTCTTACATTTTTTTCCTTCTTTTTCTTCTCTTCAGTCCGTAGACTTGAGTGGCATTATCTTGAAGCCATGGAGCTTTAAGAAACAACCGAGCGTGGCCTCTCTTTGTGGAGCTTATGAAAGCCATATTTTGTTTTAGGGAGGAATGTGTTCTTCCCTTGGGAGGCCCCCTCTGTACCTGCAGCCACCACAAATTCCATATTAAAATCCCACATTTAAGTCGTTAGGAAGAGAGTCTGTTCTTGCATGTCTGGACCCAGTCCAGCTGTTAGCCTGGAATACTATTGCCTTTTCTCTTCTCAAGTGAGCATTTTACATCTGCCAGATCCACTCACTCTGAAACACCTTGTAATGTGGTTGTTTCTTTACTAAAACGGCACCCCTGCAGGTTCCCAGCAACTGAAGTTGCCAGGGTTTGTCTTTCTGCACCTTTCGCCCTTTCCATTGCTTCCCTGCCCATGGCTTGTTGCGCTACATGTACCCAGCTTTTCTCCTCACTCTCTGAGGAGTCATACTCATCAGAAAATGAATGGTGAGTTGTCTTCCTCTGTCTTCTCCACCCAAATGTGCCTGTCCTCTACAGGGTTCTCTCTAGTGCTTTCTGCTCCCTCTCCTCTAGGCTTTAATGGCTATCTCAATGAATTAACTCTTCAGTACTGACTTACCCAGACCCCAGTCCTGTATTACTTACTGCCTGATAATTTAGGGCGGTGCCCTGGGTTATCATTTGGACTACTAACCAAAAGATCAGCAGTCCGAAACCACCAGCTGCTCCTTGAGAGAAAGACGATGCTCTGTTATTCCCTTAAGGATCAGCAGCCAATAATCGTTCAATGGGAGGGAGATGAGGCTGTTTGCTCCCATAAATATTGACAGCTTGGGAAATCCTAAGTGGGAATGCTATGAGTCAGAAGCAACTTGATGGCAGTGGGTTTCATTTGGTTCAAGTAACAATTAGGAGGAGACCTGCTGGCCCAGTGGTTAAATGGGTGGGCCACTAACCCAAAGATCAGCAGTTCAAATCACCAGCCATCCCAAGGAGGAAGGATGTGGCAATCTGCATCTGTAAAGATTCCTGCCTTGGAATCTCTGTGGGGCAGCTCTATAGGGTCCTCCTATAAGGTCCTCGTAAATTGGAATCATTAATGTTGTCTTTTATAAGCTACTCATTGTGCTAGGTGCTTTATATACATCACCTCTAATCCTTATAACACTCTTCAAAGTAGATAGCATTAGCCCATTTTACTTAAGGGGAAACAGGCTCAAATAGGTTTCCATAGTTTTGTGTTTATCCAATTTGATGTTGTACCATCAAGTGAAACTCAGCAGACCCAAAAGAGAATCTCGAGAC
>NW_022103917.1:11103108-11114085 GCF_000313985.2 Echinops telfairi
CCCCCCCCCCCAGCGCCAAACTAGTTCTTCTCACTTGAAGACATTCCATGATACCATTTGCAGGCTGAAAATTGGCTAGATACTTGCTTTGGAATAATTGGGTTTTTTTTTGTTTGGTTTGGTCCCTCGTAAAACCAACACCTTTTAAACCATCCAAATCCAACTCACTGCAACCCCCTAAATTTTGAGTTAAAATTCAGACACTGTTATGTAATTAAGTCTTTACAAAATCAAAGTTTGCTAACCTTCACACACTTCCAGGTTTGTGCAGCCCAGGGATAAGCATAACTCCCCACACAAGCTGTACCTTCCTTTAACCCTCAAGACATTTCCCTTTAACCTTTGACCTTTCCCAGGGGAGGGTCCTTCCAGTGGCAGGAACTTCCCATGGGCGGCCCTTTCCATGGGCAGAACCTTTTGGTGGGTGGGATCTACCCTAGGGGCTGCTCCAGCAGTAATCCCGCCCCCCTCCTCTGCAACCAGGAAGCATATAGGAAGGAACAGTTTAGCGATGGCATTGCTATAGTACAGGAATAACTTTCAATGCAGGATAAAACATTATTTTAAAAGAATATTACTTGCAAATGGTGGTTGTTTACAATTAGTGGCAGTTTACTAGCAGTGTGTTAAGACAGTGAATTTTAAAACCATGACCATAGATTTTTAAAGGGCAGCCCTATAGACGACAGTCAGCTTTCCTCTCTCTCTATTAAGAGTCCAGAATATTCTAACCTTTTCTGTGAGGTATACTTACTTACCTCATGCTGCAAAATTTAAAATTTGACAGTCCTTCAGAATCAGAGAATTAAGTAAGGCCATGTCATTTTGAAGCGCATGACAGACTCAGCAGGCGACACCACCTCATGGTGAATTCTCCACATGCCAAACCAAATCCTTTCCTTGGGCTGTTTTTATTCCAATCGCATCCCTGTAACCATGACATTATTAAAAAGCAGGAATCTGCCATCATTTTCCAAGGGAGCAGCACCAAAGGGCAAAAGTGCAGTTGTAGACGGTGCTTATGAAGTGAGGCCAAAAGAACATACAGACCCACTGAAAAATGTGGGTCGTCTGTTTGGTAGTACCGTTTCCGCTGTGGAGTAAGGTAGTGCTCCTGGCGAGTATAGCAACACTGCTTTTCAGAGTTGACCAAGGCAGCAAGAAAGAGTTGAAAGAGAAATGTAATCAGCTTTCCTTTTGGTGAATTGTCTTATTAATAAGCAGACTGGAACATCCCTCCCTCAAGTCATAATCTGAGGGACTGAGTATTTAATCACCTTCATGGATACTACTCACTGACATCTATCTAGTCAATGCTGACTCATAGCAACCCCTATCAGACAAGGTAGAACGGCCTCTCTGTGAGTTTCTGAGACTGTAACTGTTTACATGAGGATCACAGTGGAATGTAAAACCACTATGCCACCAGGGCTCCTATGGTCATGGATAAAAGAGAAAAAAAGAATGTGTTTTCCACAATTTGACCTTTATCTAGTTGAATAATTGTGTACATTAGTCCTCTTTGTACTACCTACATATGTAATTTGCCAACAGTTAGCATAGAACTAGGAACCCTGGTGTTACAGTAGTTAGAGTGCTTGGATACTAATCCAAAGGTCGGAGGTTCAAATCTACCAGTTGCTCCTCAGGAGAACAAGGTAGCAGCTTCCTTCTGTAAAGATTCTCAGCCTGGTAATCCTTTGAAGTAGTCCTGCTCTGTCTTAGGTGAGCTGGAGACCGACGTGGTAGCAGTGGGCTAGTACCTCCCTGGTATTTACTTGGGGCTCCATTATAATTTGAAAAGTGAATTTCTTTATCAACATGATGATGTCATATGTCTGAGTTATCAAGAAACGTGTTTCATGGTGGTTAGTAAAAGAGAAAGTTTGATGGGCTAAAATGTAAACCAAAGCCAAACTCAAACAAACATTTTTTTAATTTACTGAAATGCTTAAATGTTAAGGAAAGCTTTATTCAAAAAACACTTATGTATAATATCTCACTTTTCTCTCCTCCTGAACTCTGTAGTACAGAGAGTGATTTTCATTTTTGACTTGGACGGAGGACAATAGGGAGGATTTGGACTTGAAAAGAAAGTCGCTTAGAAGCATCATGCGATCCCTGGTCATTTGGCCCTCACTATTTGCTGGGGTCATCCCTGCAATCCTTGTCTTATATGTGAAGGGTTTGGCCTGATGCTGATTGGAGTTTGACCAGCAGCCAAGGCTGTGTGTTATGTTCTATGCGCCTCAAAGTAAAGTAATTCAATAGAAGCCTAATTATAACCAATTCAGCTCATAAATGCAAAATCATATCAGTTAAGGAAACTTGTGTAGTGCTTATTAGGCGCTTGGATTGTGGGATATCAACTGTGGTCGTGTGAGAAGTGGTCCATGTGGTGTTTGTTCCTTTAATAATTAACGGCAAGATAATCACAAATAAAGTAGTTATAGGACAGTACTTGGCACTCTGAGAGCATCATTCGAGAAGGGAGACTCTGAAGGTCATTTAATCTGAGCACTTCATTTACCAAGAAGACAGCCTCAGTTTAAGAGACAATTGCCTAAGGGTTTCCAGACAATTGGTGGAAGTTAGGTCTTCCAGCCCCTCTCTTATATACACAGGTAGATGGCATGTTGATGGGCTTTGTTTTCATCAGCTGGGGATGCTGGGATATTTTTGTTGAGACATGGGGGTACTTCTGAAATGGTTTATAGAACACACTAACAAAACGGGCAGTTCTTTTTGAAAACACATTACCATGTCATGTACAAAAGAGACAGCCTGACTCCACCCCTCAGCTTCACCTCATCCCTCAGCCTGAAGGGTGGAGATCAGGGATGAGGTGGGAGTAGAGGTCAAGAATGGAATGGGCGTCATGGCAGGAGCAAAGCTCAAAGAAAGGATGAAAGATGGAGTGGGGTGGGGGGCAGGCACCATCTGTTAAGCCAAGTTCACATTGCCAGGCAGCCTGTGCTTCCCCATCCTTGCTCATCTCTGAAAGGCCATTTATCAACCTAGGCACAGAATCTGCTCATTCTCTGTAAATTATCATATTTCTAGAGTTGTCTGTTTCGTAAATTAGCTGGTCTCCACATTTTGAGGGTGTAGGAATGAGGTGGGGAAGGATATGTGAGCCACAGCCTGGTCCCATAATATCAGCTTCAGGTTTCATTGAGAATCCTTTTGTCCATAGGTTCCCAAACTGATTTGACCTACCACCCCCTTTTTGGTGGTGGTGGTGGGGATTATTCAGTGTTTGTTCCCATGGTAATCAAAAAACCTTTTGTAGTATCACCCATCATCCAGAATAAAGGGAGTGGAAGCTCCTGTAAAGCATTCTGTGAGCAGGCAGGCTCATCTGGTTCAGAACAACCCTATCAGAATGTCAAATTTAAATATAGGATGTCTATATTTTAGCAAAAACCCTGGGATCTTTGGTAGTATCCTGTGCATAAGATTATGACATTTGGCTCCCTTACCTGGTAATTAGGCAGATTCACAGCTGAGGGAACAACTAATTCAGTGGCAACTTCAAGGCAGATGTTTGTTTGTGGGGAAGAGCCCCCGGACTCCTTCGTTTACCAACTATTGAGCACCTACTATGGACAAGACAGCTTGCTCAGCACTGTGAGGAGTGCAGTCGGTCTCAACAAAAATGGGGCAGATTTTTTTTGTCATAATTGATCGCAGAGGCAAGCTTCTCCTCTTGCAGATAGTGCGCAGTGGGGGCGTGGGGGTGCGTACGCTCCTCCACAGGATGACAGAATCCAGATTTCAAATGATCTCAACTGGTCAGAACTCTAGGTCAAAACCTACATGATGAAATAGAACAGTGATAGATGTAAAGTTTTTGACTATAGGCTGAAAATATTGCCTATGTACAGGATATGAGAGATGTGACTTGGCAGCAGTTTATGTAGAAACGTCTTGGGGATTTCGTTGATCACAAGTTTAATATGAGCCAACAATGTGGTGTCTTTTTTTTAAGGCAAAATTATTTTAGGCTGTATTAGAAGCATGTGTGCTGATCAGGCCACATCTGGAGTCTTATATTCAGTATATCGTCTCCACATTTTTATGAACATTGACAAAGCTCAGTGTATCCCAAAAGATGGTGACCATGTCGGTTCTGAACAATTGTCACAGGAGAAACATGCACTGAATGGGGACCACTTAGCATTGGCTTTAAGACTCTGCTTCGGGCTCCAGCCTCGGGGAGGTGCCCTTGCTGTGCATCCCACATGCCTCTGGAAACCCCCCATGCCTTATTCACTACACGGAGCCTCCTTTAGAGCAGGAGGGGACTTCTGTGTTCACTCTGACATCTCTGGGCCCTGGCACCGTGCCTGGCCCAGTGCAGGTCCTTAAGAGTGTTCAGAGGATAAGTGAATGGAATTCCCATGGGTGAGGAAGGACTTCATGGACTACTGGTGAAACCAATCAAGAACCAGAGTGGCTCGTGTCAGCAGTCATCAAATAGAGGCTAGAAAATATCAGCACCATCAGTTTCGAAAGAGTTCTTCGAAGTTGGGAATAGTTCCCCCCCCCCCTTCATTTAATTTTCTCTTTGGCCTCGCTCTCGAGAGGCAGGAGCCCTGGTGGCATCATGGGTTCCTTGGTGGTGGGCTGCTTACCACAAGGTCAGCGATTCCAGCCCACAGGCTGCTCCCTGAGAGAAAGACAGGGCTCTCTGCTCCCATAAAGACTTACAGCTTCAGAAACCCTGCTGAGTGGTTCTACTCGGTCCTGTAGAAGCTCCCTTAAGTGACTCCACAGCAGTATGTTGAGGACCTGACTATAATTAGATTTGCATGTTTATTTGAATGGAAATCTTAGAATGCAGTCTCAAAAGAGAACAGTGAAAACATGGGGTGGCTGTTAAGTCACTCATATCAAGGAAATGCAAAGGAAAACAATGAAATCTCAGTCTTCTTTTGTTACGCTCACCAATTAGGAAAGGAATAGAGATAAGCAATAGCCACCTCAGGTCAGGATTTAGTCACATGAACATACTCAGGCATTTTCCATATAGCCCTTTAGTAACAGTATTTATGGCTGGATCCAACTTCTGGGATTTTCTTCTAAGACAAATCATCCTGAATAAAGAACAAAAAAAAGAAAAAAAAGTCATATCAACAGAGGTGTTTTATGATAACAAAACATTGGAAACAGCAAAAATGTTTAATAATCATGATGAATGGTGATTTACACTGTGATGTCCTTTTGGTAAAATGTAATTAGGCTTTGCATTATTGTTTTGCAGTTTCCATTGTTGTATAAAGTATGAAGGTGTGTGTTTATATAGTGTGATGCATCTGCATTGGAAAAATGCCCCCCAAATCAAACCAAACCAATCAAACCAGCCTGAAGCTATATTTTAAAAAGATACCCTATGCCAAGATGACAACATTGGCTGCTTTTCGGGGTAGATAGGATCTATTCCTTTTTGCCTTTGTGCCCCAATTTTGCGTTCTCTAGATTTTTCTTTCAAAGGCATTTGCATCGTGGGAACCCTTTTTACGTGGGCCCTACTGTGTCTAGGAAGAGACCTAGTAAGCTTTGGATGTCTGGTTCAGGTCACCCCTGGGGTAACTCCTGTTCCATCCATGGCATTGTGAACTTGTGAGGAGCAAACCAACCCAAACGTTTTCCTAACCAAATTGAGTTTAATTCAAAACATATGTGAGGATATGCCCTGAGCACAACTTTAGATCCGGGTGGTGTTAAAGGCCTCTCCCAAATAAAAGATGCTGCAACATTTACAAGGACAAAAAGGTTCGACATCCCAGATTCTAGGGATCTGGACACCTTTTGCAGGCAGAGATGGAAAAGAGTCTTTCTTTTAGGTCACAGAAACTTGGATGTCTGGTCCCGGGGTGAGGATGGAAGAGGGAGAGACCAACTGTAAACGGGTAAAGCTGAATGGCTTGATATTTCCCGAAGAACCTGGAAATCAGATGTTATCCATTAACTTCCAATCTGTTTTCATGGATATTTATGTATTGCTCAGAGATATCACAGTCCTAGCTGTCAGAACTCTGTATGCTATAAAATTCCATCCATTGCAAGTAATGTGTACCAACCCTGGACGTTCAGCCCATTGCAGCTTTCCTCTTCGATCAAAATTCTTGTCATCCCTTTCTTAACAGTCATTGTTTAATTTATTATGCAGACCACTTTCTACAAAGCAGAAGAAGACATATCCATATCCACGGATACTTTAAAGCAAATGATATTTCTTATGTTTTCAAGTCAATGATGGGGTACAGAATATTGGTATCTACCCACTCCTCTTTCTCTAAGATGGTTAGAGACATTGCAATCCTTCTGTCACTTGTATAATTATTTTACCTTCTTCCCACCTTAAAAAAAAAGGTACTGCAGGCCTCAGAAAGTGGAATGATTGCAGTGTTTGTCTGTGAGATTTGGTGGGTTAGCAGATCAGGCTTCATGGTGAATGTTCACAATGCTTGGAGACAATCTCTGTTTGAAGAAAATGGAGTTGGCAGACAAGACCACCTTTGATGACCTGAGGTAGTGACTGGCAGGTCTGCTTAGCATGACTATCTTATCTTTGTGGAATCAGTTTTCTACTTCAGTCTCCTGGAAGAGTTCATCTTGCTTACTTTGGACATGTCATCCGGAAAGACTAATCACTCACAAAGGAACAGCCTGTTGGGTGAAGCAGAGATCAAAAGCTTCAGTGAGATGGACTGAACTCAGTAGCCACAACAATGGGCTCCAATTACCAATCTTCACGAAGATGTTGCAGGACTGGGCAACATTTTATTCTCTTACATGTAAGAATCATCTGGCTTTGGAGCCGGCTAGGCAGTAACTAATAGCAACCACATAACATTCGCTTGTGAAAGCAGTCTCCCAAAAGTTGGTGCAAAAAGAATGAGAATGGAGTTTTCTCACCAACTTTTTGAAGCCCTCTCATATAATGTAGGCTAAGGATAACATGGACAATATTGGTAAGGTGAATTTAAAAGCAACTATTTCTATTCCTTTATTGAACCCCGCTGGTGTAGTGGTTATGAGTTGGGCTGTGATCTGCAAGGTCAGCAGTCGCTCCTCAGGAGAAGGATAGGCTTTCTACTCCTGTTAACAGTTACAGTCTCAAACTTACAGGGTCACGTGAATTAGCATCGACTCTGGTGGCATTGAGTTTTTGTATTTTGTTCCTTACTTATTTCTCTCCCTGCTTGAGTCCTCTCCACTCCTTTGTCTTTCTGTCCTCCCTTATTTGAAACCTTCTGCATCTTTGTTTCTATATCACTGGGGAGCATAGAATGGGGGCCAACTCCTGGTTGTCGTATCCCAGATCTCTGCTTAATGAAGAGTGTCATGCAGCATTGGAAAGCCTGCAAATGGAGAATCCTCAGAAAGGGGATTAGCTGGGCAATTTCTTTCAAGATGCCCTGCCCATGGTTTACAGATTAAAGTGACCAGAGAATTTATATCTGACAACCTCAAGGTGTGATATCTTGTGGACTGAGTCTTCTGAAATGAGGATCTGGAAAACTTGAAAGGGATCGGGGTACTTCAAAGCTTCTCTCACCCCAGAGCAGTTAACTTTCCAGTCTCCTTGGTCTGGCAAGTGTTAATAGCTTGGTCATTTGCCTGCATATAGCACCATTGGGAACTCTTGTGGATGATGTCAGTGGGGAATAGCCAGTGGGCTTTGATCTCTATATAGAGTGAGAATAATTCAGAAATAATCCGGTTGGAGTGATTTATGGCAGAGACAGCACTATGTGATGACTGTTTCCTCCCAGTATGTCCCAAATATGTTGGCAAATCTCATTAGATGTGCTCTTTCTATTGTTCAACTTCCCCTAAGAAATGGGCCTCTTGGTTGCCTGATTTTTCAACTCTCCTCCCCCATTTTTCAATAATAAAATCACTCTGTGAATAAGTATGTGTTGACAGTTAGACATGGAAAATGTTAGTGCCTGGTGAGGCCAGCAGGGGAAACTTCTCTTGAAAGAAGCAGATGGTGCCCCATGGGGTAGAGTTGGGGTGGTCAATTTGCCTTTTTTTTTTTTAAACCTTGTGCATGAGGTCATGTACAAATGGCTAGAGAGCAAATGAAAAAGGTCTCTTTGAGGCCATTTGCATTTAGATGATGACTTTGTTTCAGGAAAGGCCACCCCTCTTCATTTTGGTTTTTATGCGGTTCTGGTCCCCACTGTTCTGTTTGTTACCCTCTCCCTTTTTGTGGCAGCTTATTTAGTGCTGCTTCATCAAGAGCTTTTCTAACTTAGGTTTCCCTTTGAAGTGTCCGGGTTCCACTTCTGTAATGCAGTTTCTTAAAGCCCCTAGACTTGGACTTGGGCCAGTCACCCAGCCCACACATTTGACGTAACTGTCTCCTGCCATCTCAGCAACACTTACACATTTGTGCAGTTAGACATGCTGAATGACTATCCAAACCCATTGCTGGCAAGGTGAGTCTGACTCCTAATGACCCCAAAGGATAGAGTAGACCAGCCTCATATGATTTCCTAGACTGTAAATCTTGACAGACGCAGACAGTCTCGTCTTTCTCTTTCAGAGTGCCTGGTTGGTTCAAATTGGCAACCTATGGGCTCGCAATTGAGTGTTTAACCACTGGGCCACTAGACTTCCTAAAATGGCCACTCAAACCAAAACAAACTCACTGCCAGCAGATCTATCTTGGCGCATAGTAACTCTCTGTCCAGATTCTGAGACTGTTAATTTTCTTTTTCTTTTTAAACAATTTGTTCTAGTTTTTATTTTATTTTATTATAGATCATTTTATTGGGGGATCTTACAGCTCTTGTAACAATCCATATATCAATTGTATCAAGCACATTGTACATATGTTGCCATCATCATTTTCATAACATTCTCTTTCTACTTGAGCCCTTGGTATCAGCTCCTCTTTTTTCCCCTCCATCCTCCACCCTCTTACCCTCGTGAGCCCTTGATAAATTGTAAATTATTGTTCTTTTCATATCTTTTACACCAGCTAGCAGTAAACACTTTATGTGTTCATAAATGGGGAAGAGAACACCGTAAGATGTTCTCCCTTCAGGTACACTGTTACAGATAGGAACTGAAAATACAGGGAATCCAGGACGGATGAACTCTACAGGACCAGTGGTGTGAGTGGCAAAACAGGGAGGGTAAAGGGAGAATGGGTAGGAAAGAGGGAACCGATTACATGGAACTGTGTGTGGCCTCCTCCCTGGGGGACAGACAACCGAAAAGTGGGTGAAGGGAGACGTCAGACAGGGCGAGATATGACAAAATACCCATTTATAAATTATCAAGGGCTCATGAGGGAGGGGGGAGCGGGGAGAGAGGGGAAAAATGAGGACCTAATGTCGGGGGTTTAAGTGGAGAGAAAATGTTTTGAGAAACGATGTACAAATGCGCTTTACACAATTGATGTGTGTATGGCTTGCGGTAACAGTTGTATGAGCCCCTAATAAAATGTTTAAAAAAAATAAAAAAATGATGTTCTCCCTTCACCCATGTTTCCGTTGTTCATCCACCTGTGGGTGGGGGTTATATTTTGATTATTGCAATCACTTCCCATTTTGTCGCCGCACCTCCCCACTACCCTCATGGTGTTGCTACTCCCATTACTATTCCTGAAGGGTTTCTCTGTTGTGGATTCCATGTGTTGAGAGCTCTTATCTCTACCAGAATACATGCTCCAGTCTAGCAAGATTTGTAAGGTAGAACTGGGGACATGATAGTGGTGTGGGGAGGAAGCATTAAAGAACTAGAGGAATGTTGTAAGTTTTGTCAATGCTATACTGCACCCTAGCTGACTCCTCTCTTCCTTGTGACTCTTCTGTGAGGGAATGTCCTATTGTCTACAGATGGGTTTGGGGTCTCCACTACGGGTGGGGGGCTCATTTACATCGATATAATTGTTTCTTTTGGGTCTACTGATACCTGATCCAGTCAACACTTCATGATCACACAGGATGGTGTGCTTCTTCCACGTGGGCTTTGTTGCTTCCCTGCTAGATGGCCGCTTGTTTATCTTCAAGCCTTTTAAGACTCCAGACGCTATATCTTTTTAAAGCTGGGCACCATCAGCTTTTTTCACCACATTTGCTTATGTACCCATTTGTCTTCAGAAATGTTGGGAAGGTGAGCATCACAGAGTGCCAGGTTGTAGAACAAAATGTTCTTGTGTTGAGGACCACAAATGTAAATTTTCATGGAAGCAAATAGCCTCATCTTACTCCTGCAGAGTGGCTGGTAGGCTTTAGCCACAGACTTTAAGGTGAGCACTCTATCACTGTGGGCCACAAGGCCCCCTTACAGAATGGCAACAGCTGGCCTATATTTCCTCCTCTGTAGCTATACTAGTCTTGGGAGTATCTCCGGGTAGTCAAAGCTCATTCATCTTCATAGCTAATCCCTACCTACTCTAGTCTGTCTTATGATGTTCTCTTCCCCATTTATGAATACATAAAGTGTTTACTGCTAGCTTGACAATAATTTTAGCATTAATTTTATTCTCTAGTCCTTTCTTGTAGCGCACCAATGGTGCAATGGTTAAACACTCAGTGGCTCAACAAAAGGGTTCACTGGTTTGAACCTACCAGCCACTATCTACTTCCGTAAAGACTTTGCTAACCAAACTCACTACCATCTAGTCAATTCTAACTTGAGAATCCTATGAAGAAGTTGTCATTTTCTTTTTGCTTGTCACTTAGTTTGCTTTGCTCAGAAGGTGGAGACTCAAGTTCTGGAGCAATTCTTATATTATGGAGATGTACACTCACTTCTCACAAACCAACATGAACACTGTATATATTCATGTATAAGTTGAGTTTTTCAGCACATTTTTTTTCTTTTTTAATATTTTATTAGGGGTTCACACAACTGTTATCCCAATCCATACACACATCAATTGTGTAAAGCGCATTTGTACATCGTTTCTCAAAACATTTTCTCTCCATTTAAACCCCCGACATTAGG
>NW_022103917.1:11114437-11126255 GCF_000313985.2 Echinops telfairi
CTGGTCTAGCCAGTCTTGCAAGATCGAATTCGAGTCATGGTAGTGGGAGCGGGGAGGAAACCTTTAGGAACTAGAGGAAGATTGTATTTCTCATCATTGTTACATCGCACCCTGACTGGCTCATCTCCTCCCCGAGACCCCTCTGCAAGGGGATCTCCAGTCAGCACATTTTTAATACAGTTTTGGTGGTAAAATTAGGTGCCCTGGCTGATACTCGGGTCGGCTTATACTGGAGTATATAGGTTAGGTCCCAGAGAACAGGCTAGTATGTGAAAATCAACTTTATATAAAAGTGGAGGCTCAGAAAAAAAAAAGTGGAGGCTCAGCATGTCAGAGCACAAAATGGAAGATGATTACATAACTGCCAACAGGCATGATTACATAGCTGCCAAATTGTATCATTACATAACTAGTGGCCAATTTCATAGGCTGTCCCCAGGTTACAAACCAGATAGATCCATCTCTGGTCTCTGAGTGAGATTTGTAGGGCAGTCCAAAAGGGGGTGTGGCCTCACTTGAGTGCAAGAAAAAGCTTGCAGCTTTTCCAATGGTATTAATTGCTGAATATGATTGTGATGAAGAATTTGTTGGGAGGAGGAGTTGGTACATTAGTTTCAAAGTGAGGGGAAATTTATATAACATGAAAGCAAGGCTTCCAACCAAAATAGCGGTGCCCTGCTCAAAGATGGCTGCACCTAATTCAAAGATGTCAAAGATGTCGGTTGACTGCAGAGCTTTGACTGTGCGTGGCTCTTAAAGAGTCCTGCCAAGAATTTAGTCTCACATAGCAGATTCCTGAAAGGACTTAATATGTTGCTTCTGAGTCTCCCATTCCAGGGCTTTGACTAATAAATTTCCCTATTCCAGTTGCTGTGACAGATCACCCCAATTGTAAGAATTTCCATCTGTTCCGGTTTTGCTTTCTCTGTCATGACAGAATCAGTTTCTACGGGCAGCAAGCCCTGCTTAAAGGGGATGTTGGAGTTGTCTGCAAGTTGAATGTAAACGGGGGACTGCCTGAACTTCATTATATAACTGCCAAACCACGGAGAATTCCCAGCCAACTTGAAACATAACCCTCACCACCACAGCCAGAGTTACTCTGCCCTCACCTCGTTACTGTGGCTAGTAGATTTTTACTTGTGAACTGTCCAGTGATGAGGGAGTCACTAAGTGAGGAGAAGGCACATATGCTTCAGGAAGTACTGGGGTTTCGGGGTGATGGAAGCCATGTGAAGTTGTTCGTGACAGATGAGTAAGTAAGCACAAGGAAGCCTGTGCTTACCTTGCTTACTGGATATCGCTTCAGTGTCAGGGACAGTTAATTTGAAAAGAGGCTTTGGTTTTGGGGGAAGATGCTGTGGGATTGGCAGAAAGACAAGTGCCAGCCAGACCTAGAAACAATGTTTGATGTGGTGAAAAATATGAGTTTGTTCACTGCAGGTTACAGTAGGCATATGTAATCCCAGGCTTCCCTTGCCTGTTGAGTAGTCCAACATTTCCTGCCTGGCACAAATGATCTATGCTTGGCTTCTAACCCAAACGTTGGAAGCTGAAATTTGCCCGCTGGTGTAGAAGCAAGGTCTGGTGAGCTGCTTTGTAAGATCTCAGCCATTGAGAACACTGGCACAATTCTGCTTCGACACACATGGGGTCAGCAGGAGTCAGAATCAAGTAAGGAGAAATATATAGTTCCAGGTCTGTCTGTTGACCTTTAATGACTATTTCCCCACAGATCCAGGTGGGGCTCTGGGCACTGCCCTTTCAAGTTTGACATCTATTTTTGGGATTCCTCAGGTTCGTTGTGACGTTGTTCCCATTACTGATCTGTTCTGTTCCCTTCTTGGATCCCCCCCCCCACTCACTGTGGGGTGGGGGTGTCAGACTGGACTCACTCCCCACACTGTATCCCCAGAGTTGTATTGGCCTGTTTACATATATTTGTAAGGCAATACATTGAGGTGTAGTGGACAGACTTGGGGCTTCTACTCAACTTTTCCCTCAACCCAAGAACACTAGGTTCTAACAATCTGGTACCATCCCCACATGATTGCTGAAGACAAAGTGGGTGCATAAGCAAATGTGGTGAAGAAAGCAGATGGTGCTCAGCTATTAAAAGATATAGTGTCTGGGGTCTTAAAGGCTTGAAGTTAAACAAGCAGCCATATAGCAGAGAAGTAACAAAGCCCACATGGAAGAAGCACATCAGCCTGTGTAATCATGAGGTGTCAATGGGAAAAGACATCAGAAGTTCAAAAATAAAAAACCTCATTGAGGTGAAGGAGAGGGGTCAAGGTAGAGATCCAGAGCCTATCTGGAGATAATTGGACATTCCCACCCAGAGGGGCCACACAGAAGAGAAGATACATCCAGGGGGCAGTATAGCATCAATGAAACACACAACACTTGTCTAGGTCCTTACTTGCTCCCCCCACTATTATAATCACAGGCCTACCTCGCAAATCCAGCTAGTCTGGTATACATACATCGGTATAGACGGGAACTTTCAATTTACGGAACTCAAGATAGACAAACCCCTCAGAAACAGTAATGGGAGTAAAGACTTCAGGAGAGTAGGGGAAAGGAAAGGGAGGTAGGGGGAACTTATAACAATGATGTTGAAATAACCCCCCTCAAGGGGAACGAATACCAGGATTATAGGTGATAGGATAGAAGGGGTGGTGTAAGATATGTATAAATAACAATACATAATATAATAAGGGTTTGTGAAGGTGGCAGGGCAGGGGAGGGAAGGGGGAAAAAGGAACTGATACCAAGGGGCTCAAGAAGAAATGTTTTGGCAATATGTGTACATATTCACTTACTCTAATGGATATATGAACTGTTATATGTAATAGCCTCCAATAAAATAATTTATTAATTAAAAAAAGAAAGAAGAAACATGGGGCTCCAGGATATTAGACCAAAAAAAATGGTGAGAGAGGAGTCAGTATTAAAAGCTCATTAGATAAAAATAATATTTGACATATCAGAAAACATAAAATGCACACTAACGAGAATTTTAGCATTTAATTAAAGGTGATGTTACACGTGTAATGAGAAGCACTTCAGCTCAACTACTCTATCTGTAGATTATAATGGCAACCTGTACCTCATTATTGGGATGATTGTTGCAATGAGTTACCTGCTGCCGCCCTTGTAGTCCCTTGACCATTGTGAGACGGGGAAAACTATCACTGTCTGGTACCCAGCACACCTCAGTTCCCTAGGCAGGGAACAGGTTGCTCTGTGGGCCAGGTCATTGGACCCTTCTCTGTCTCTCCAGCCATAACCTTTTACATGTCTGCTTCTCTCCTCAGTCATTCTTCTCTGTTCTTTCAGGGACAAGACCAATCAGAACCCAGGGGCAAACTTAGGTTAGTGAGAGTCAGGAAGACCTAACAAAGGCAACCAAGAAAGAGGGGATGTGGGAATGGTGGAAGTGAGCTCCCTGTTGGCTCCTTACAGCTTGAGCTTTTCCTCCTCTGCCAATGGGTTGCTGTAAAAAAAGGGGGTGGGTGGGTGGGTAACAAGTCTTTGTTCCGTCTGAGAGAGGTGTATAATGAGGTTCAACAGTGAATAATCAGAAAATAAGTTCTGTGTCTTAACATTGAAGATGGTTGTGTAGAGCATGGTATGATGAAACTATTAAATGTTTTCAAAGACTTAAATGACAATGAAAAATATAATGCATGAAAATAAAGCAAAATATCCATCAATATGTAATATGATCCTATTTGACTTGATCTATATCATATAGAAAATAATGCCTTAAAGAGATAGTCTAAAATGTTGATGGAAATTAGTTTTGGGTGGTGGAATTATGGAATTTTTTCTCTTTCATTTCTTTCTGTCCTCACCCCACCCCAGCAATGACTGAGTTAAATGTAATGATTCAGTTTTCATCAAAATTTGGACCCAAACCAAACTCACTACCATCGAGTCAATAACAGCTCAGAGCCACCCTGTAAGACAGGAGGGAATTGCCAATGTAAGTTTCTGAGTGGGTAACTGTTTGCAGGAATAGAAAGCCACATCTTTTCCCTCAGAGCAGCTTGGTGGACTCGAACTGTGAATACTGTAACCCACCATGCCACCTGGGCAAAACAGGCTTTATAAAATTTTTCTGTATGCATGCTATTCAATTTATCCATTTAAGAGTTAAAATTATATTATTTTCAAAAAGCATATTCTCTGATATGTGCAACCAACACCACAGCTAATCTGTGAAAAACAAAACCAAACTCATGCTTTTTAACTACCAACTCCAATTCCTTGCCCTCCCAAATTACAGCAATCGTTACTCTGGTTTCCGTATCTACATAATCGTAATCTGAAGGGATATATTTTTCTTGATGTTAGATATTCCTAAAATTTATATGATACTCATATAAAACCCACTACCCTCGAGTCAATTCTGACTTGCAGCAACCCTATAGGACAGCGTGGAATTCAGAGACTTTACATCTTTATGACAGCAGACAGCTTTATTGTTTGACCTGTGATTCTGACAGAGACTTTTTATAAGCAGAAAAAGAGACAAACATATTTTATTTACCCCCAAACCCACATGCCAAAGTGGAGACAATTTCTTTTCTGAGACTAAAAGGAATGTATAGGTCTTATGCAGGGGAAACATTAAAATAGAGAAAAATGTGAAGAGAAAATATCAGCACTTAAATGTTTTCAAAAGGCCTTTAGAAATAAAACTAGCTCAATTTGTAGAAAGATTTACTCTCTGTACATTTTCTTAGTGATGCTGAAGGTTAGGCATTGGGCTTGTAACAGCAAGGTCAGTTGTTCAAACCCACCAGCTGCTCCTCGGGAGAAAGATGAGGTCGTTTGTTCCCATAAAGACTTACAGACTCAAATAACACGATATACAGCTGCTCTAAGCATGAATTGACTCAATGGCAGTAGATCTTTGGGTAGATGAACAATACGGTAAGGGGTCTAATATTTGATTGCTATTAATATTTTTTAAAATAGTTCCTTATATTTAGATACCATCTTTCTCCATGTTTTTTTAGAAGAGGAAATGGAATCTCATATATATCATCTTGGCCCACCCATGAACAAAGACCAGCAGTAGATTTTGATAATGGCCATTGAGAGACACATTTCGAACAAACTGGAGACTCAAACAACAACAACAAAAGCATGCTGGAGACTCTCAGAAGAGACTAAGTGACTTGCTTGTGATAACACAGCCAGGCCTAGAAAATGGAAGATTCCAAGTCCTTTGATCAGTTATAATGAGCCCTGGTGGTATAGTAGCCTATGAATTGAGCTAGTAACCACAAAGCCTACAATTCAAACCCACCAGTTGCTCCAACGGAGAAAGATGAGGCAGTCTTCTCCCATAAAGATTTACTGTTTCAGAAACACACAGGGTCATTTGTACTCTGTTGTGTAGGGTCTCTATGAGTCAGAATGACTAGATGGCAGTGAGATTAGTTTTGGTTTTCATTAGCTATACATCCCATGGGGAAAGACAGTTTTTTACATTCTGGGGTAGATGATTTCAGACAGAACACCCAAGAACAACAAACACATGTTATTAGTTCAAACGGGAATGCTATCATTTTCACCCACCCCCTACACATGTGCTCACCTTTATGAGCAATCTAACAACATAATCTTCCAAGATAAGAGAGATGGACAATACAAACTGTGGACTGTAGGTGAGCAGAGAGAGCACCCTTGAAGTAAACCGAAAGTCCTTAGAAACATTCTGAAATGATCCTAGATAAGATGACATATTCCCGGGTAAGTAACCGCCCATGCCAACTCCCACCCTCACCTCCTTGTTATTTGGTTGAAGGGGCATTCAAAGATAGTCAATTGATTTTCCAGTTGATGAGGAAGATGTAGGGTGGTCGGAAGTTTAAAGACAGTGAAACCGAGTGTGGAATCTTTAGACTTTTCCCATGCAGGACATGAGGGTACTTCAGAAAGTTCATGAGAAAATTTCATCATCTTTTAATTCTGTCTTTCCACGAGTTTTTTAACGCCCCTTGTAGATCTACCAGGTCTTTTCTCAGGCCCCAGGGCTAATCTCTCTGCATGCTTTGTGATTCATTAGATAAGCGTGTGTAGCCTTGCTGCTTTATTGGTGCTCCCCCTGCTTGAGTGTACTTCTTTATTGAGAACACATCCATTTCCTCACGGCCACCTTGCACAGAGACCTGGATGTGGCATGCGATCAATGAATATCAGATCGATTGTTATCTTCTAACTACAAATTCAACAATTAATATTCAGCTATTGAAGGTTCTCTGGGCCAAAACAAAGGCATCCTTGCTAAGAGAACATGCCTGTTTGACTACTTGAAACCTGCTCCAGTAGGCCAGTTGGCATGTGCATGTTTCTGTGTCTCTGTTTTCGTTTCAGTAGAGTTTAAATCCCTTGTTAAGCCAAATCTCTTATTTCGTCGAGTCTCTTGTTGAACAGGGACCAGAATCTTCCAGTGGTCAGTATTATCCTGGAATCCTGCAATTCAGCTAAGCTTGTTTATTGAGCATTTCTTGAACTAAGCTTCTGGGTGGGTGATGGTAAAGGGTGAAAAGGGCAGCGTTTGTGTACAGTAATGCTCTGTGGGAGTCACTGGGAGGCACAGATCGTTAAGTGTTGGGCTACTAACAGAAGATTGGGAGTTCAATCCCACTCACACGCACCACGGGAGACAGGGCTAGAGAAGTGCATCAGAAAGGACAGTCATGAAAATTCTGGGAACTGCAGTTCTACTCTGAAACACTTGATCTGAGAATCCAGGAGAAGGCAGTTGGTTGAGTTTGGGGGGTGTATTTGTTTTGCTGGTATTCTCTATGATCTTGTATTCTACTGAATTGGGGTTCACTGAAGAAGAGAAATGATGTGCAGTTTAAGGAAGAGGCACTTTGGCAACTGGAAGAAATCTGTGCTTGAATTGTTGGGTTGAAAGATTTAAAAATCAAACTCCCTGCCATCCCGTCAATTCCAACTCACAGTGACTTTATAGTCAGAGTAGAATTGTCCTGAGTTTTCAAAGGCTTTTTACTTCTTTGCAGAAGTAGGCAAAACTCATCTTTCTCCTATGGAGTGCCTGGCAGAATTGAACCACTGGCCTAGCAGTTAAAAGCTCAGTACATAGCCCACTACACCACTAGAACTCATTAATTGGTTGGTATTGGCTGCTGCTACTAGACTGCTGAAGTGCTGGAGGAAGAAATGAAGGAGATGTGTGAGTGAAGGGAATAGCAATAAGCAATGGACGAAAGAACAAGAGATGACTGACAGAAAATAAATAGGTCTCAGAGAAGGTGGGTTCAGTAACATGTGCCAGTGTTGATCAGGTAGACCATGTTGTCAGTATACACCTGTCTCAGTGTACTGCCTCACGCAAGACTGAGGTTCATTGTGATGAAACAGAACGACTAAAATAGTTTGTTTCATAGACAGTACTCTGTTTACACAGACTGGCAAATGTAAGCAATATCCATGCAGCAATATGCAAGGGGTTAACAAGTGACTTTTTTATGCAGAAGCTTTCAATCTGCAAACATTAAAGGTCAGATATTATGGGAGATCGTAAAAAAAAAAAAGGACAACCACCCAACCAATATGTATGTGTATCGTTGTGCAGTACACATACCTGCGGAAACTGGACATATACAAATGACTCTCAGGACAAGATACTCCAGGCCAATTGCCTATAGATAATAACTTAGAATGGACTTCAGAGATACACAGCTCTCTGGGGACTTTGGTGGTCAGGAAAAATGGCCAGGTTCTTCAACTGGTCTTGATGGTTGGGCAGGAGTTAGGGAGGCCCACCAGAATGTCAGATGTGCAAACACATTGTCATTTGCCCACTGAGAAGTTGCAGTATCTAACATGCTCTGAGTGATAGACTCCCCCTCCCAAAAAAAAACCCCACACACATGTGCACTTCACTTTACAGTAATAGATTGAACTAGCAATTCCTTAAAGCTCACCTGGTTGACAGTTAGCTAATTCACATTGGGTTTCGGTCACTGCCCTTGGATTTCCCAGGGACGAGCTAAATTCATCTCCACATGTGAGAGAGTGAGTTGCTTACATGCCCCAAATTTCCATCTCTATGATGTGGTAGTTTTCTAGCAAAATAGGGATCTGGTTATAATTTGCCACCCAAATGTCTGTGCAGAAATTGTTAGTGTGTGCCATCAGAAGACCTCCCCTGACAGAGGCCTCTCCTTTTGCTTCATCTGAGGGAAGCCAGGAAATGAGCAGCAAGTCTGATTCCAGGAATGTCAACTTGATAAGATCAACAGTTGCTTATTCAGATGACTTACTGTTTTCATAAGGGTTTTGAGGATGGATACAGTCCCTGGCTCCAGGGTTTTACAGAGCTGTTTCGTGGCTTTCACCACACTCCCTTTGCTTCTGACTTGCTGCTGGATAGGGAAGCATAAACTAGTGGTTGTGCCAAAACTGTTGTACCAAAGCGGAAAGGGAAGAGGGGGCACCTTTATGATATTGGATTACTAGCCAGATGTCTGGAACACACAAATCTACTCACTGGTTGCTGTTTAAAAGGGGGAAAATACCAATCTAACCATTTCTAGGAATGGTGCCAGGTGTCTGTACTAAGGCAACCCAACTCCAGAAGGCTATAAAAATAGCCCCCAAGTAGTAGGTTCTGGTTTCCTCCTGAGCTGACCAATAAATCCAACAACCAGTTAATTAAAAATGCTAGGAGGGAATGTTTATCCCCCATTACCCACCTGTCCCTGTGAATACTTGTTGGTCACCAACGGGAGGCTACAATTTAGGGTTTCCATGTCCAGATTTGGGAGCACTCTTCTTCCTTTTCACAACCACCTCAGAGGGATAACCCACCTCTGACTGTTTGATCTCTCTACTTGGGTGTCAAAGTTTATTTGAGACCAATGTCATTTGAGAAGTCCAGAGGATCAGCCACCAGTCATTTTATGTGCCTAGAGGAGCCTGTTTAGATAGCCTCTCATCTCCCCCTTGTTAAGGCTCTGAGTTTTCTTATAGTCTGATGAAAAACGTTGCAGCCCCAACTGCTGCTGTAGGCTACTGTTGAGTCACCTGATAGCAATGGGAGCCCTAGCAAGTGGGGCGTGTGGGCTTCAGGTATTTCAACCCAATGAAACCATATAAAGAATCCACTTGGGAAGTATGCAAAACCTTCAATAGTATTCTAGTTGCTGGTCACTAAAAGGTGCATAAAAAATGTGTAGAAGAATGTTCAACTTGGAGTTGAAAGTCCTGGATTTAAATGCTATCTGTACTCTGCAGTCAACAGGGGCTCCTGATAAGCAAGGGTAGCATGGCATTGCCCTCATGGTGTTTGTGATGGAAAATAAATGCGATCGTGTGTGTGACACTGGCTGGCATTGAGTGGATGCTCAAGAAATGTTGAGGTTTGATTTTGTTTAGACACATTATGACCCCTGTTGCCTTAGATCCATACAGGAAGTGTTCACTCACGAGACTAAGAGAGTGGGAAAGTAGTGGTGGTGGTGGTCGGGGGTGAGGGGGTCCAAACACCCTGACTAGGACATAGACCAGCAGGAACCTGATTTTGGAGTTGCATCTATGAACAGATTCTGGTTTACTTGCTGAATTTTGCAGACTGTTTAAAGTTGAGAAGCACTTTGATAGAGATGAGAAAATATTGACCCTCACATCCCTGAAACTTTGAGTTGTAGTCAGGGCTCAGCCACTTCCCAGTCCCTTGCCTTTTCTAGGATTCCATAACCTCTGTCTATAAAACAAAGCTGGACTAGAGAAGCACAGGGGTTCTTTACACATACCTTCAATCCTTGTAGACAGAGGCTGCTGAGTCTTTGATCCTGACAAGGGAAAGTTTTCCTGTAGAGTGTAAAGTTTGCGGCAAGACAACGGAAGCCACGACAGCATGAGTTTAGCTGGACTGAAATTTCTCTTGTCAGTAAGGGGACCCTTTTCAGTAATCAGGAGGCCTGAATGATTGGGATGGTGTACAGATTGCTTTTATTCATGCTCCTGAGCTGTGTGTGAGTGTATGTTCAAAGAAGTTTCTGAAGCCGGAGCTCTTGGGGATTTTGCTGTGCATTCGCAGGATATGAAATATTAATTCTGCTTATACTTGATAATGAAGACCACAAACTGGGCCCCCATTATTTGAGGACCTGATGTAGCCTCTTTGCTCCATGAAAAGAGGATTGCAAATTGCCATCAGGGCCCAGTTCCCAGCCCCCTGAAATAATGACACCTCTATTTGATGCTATCAGAGAGTGCATTAATAAGGAATGACAGGGAGATTTGGAACCACGTTATATGAGAAAAAGTAGAAGGAAGGGCATCTTCTTAGCTGGGAGAAGCAGAAATTCAGGAACCTTGCCTGCCATCTCTTTGAATGGAAGTTACATTCTTTTTCTTTTTTCCTTTTTGATAGTAGACTTGTAAGCATGTACTTCTTCATTGAGCACTTCCAGGGCCAGAACCATGCCTCATTCATGTCCTCAGCCCCTAGCATTCGAACATAGGACATGGTCAGCCAACTGGCAGCATGGATGGCTAAAAGATACCCTTGCAGGTTAGCAAGAAATGGTTTGGTCCCTAGATTGAGCACCTTCAATTGCCTTCCATTTAAGTACAGAGACTTGCCTTTTCTTTAAGTGTTTCTTTCCACAAATTCTCTTCACAGAAACTCCATCATTAACATCTCCTCATTGTGAAGAAAATAAATACTCTAGTCATTACCAATTGAGAAGAGAGAGAAGACATGATCAGACTTATACTTATCAGATGTATAAGTCTTAGGCAGGGTTCACTAGAGAAACAAAACCAGGACACTTATGATTATTTATATATTTATAACATATGTGTGTGTATCTATAAATATATATAGATACACACACACAATGAGAAGGAGTTAGTCTACACAGCAGTACAGTGGGCTCAATTCAACTCACTTTCATGGAACAGTTAATATACTGAAGCTCCTTCAACACACCGGGGCTGCTGGTCCAAGGTTAAGGAAGAAGACAGCAGAGTTTTCCCTCAGGCAAGACGGGCAGAGTCTGCCCACAGGCAGCAAACAGCAGGGTTGGTCAGCAACAGTCACTAGCACAGTAGCTTAGCTAAGGAGTACCAGATGGGATTTTGAACTCAAGTAATGCACAGGGACAGGATCCATCAGCCTCAAACGATGTATGGGCCAGCAGCTTGGTGAAGCAGGTCTAGCTCGGCCCACAGGTGATGCAGCACACAGTTGTGGCAAAGAGCTAACTCAAGCAGTAGCACTCTGGTCTGATCACCAGAGAGAAGGGGGCGGGCCTTGGAAAGCCATTTATTTCATTGCCCTACAATCAAGCTACAACCTGATTAAACTTCGCCCACATGTTCCTATTGGCCTAGTTGGCAAGATAAACCTAACTATCACAGTATGTAACCCAAACACAAAACCAGAGCCATTGAGTTGATTCCAACTCATAGCAAACATATATAAGGTTTCTGAGACTGCAAATCTTTTTTTTTTTTATTATTTTATTGAGGGCTCATACAATTCCCATCACAGTCTATACATACATCCATTGTTGTCCTCATCAATTTCAAAACACCTGCCTTCCACTTTAGCCCTTAATATCATTTGCTCATTCTCCCCTCCCTCTCCCATGAACCCTTCATAATTCATAAATTATTATAGTATTGTCATAAGTTACACTGTCCAACGTCTCCCTCCGCCCTCTTCTCTGCTGTCCATCCCCCAGGGAGGAGGCCATACCTACATTCTTGTAATTGGTTACCCTCTTCCACCCCACATTCCCCCCACCCTCCAGGC
>NW_022103917.1:11127422-11166081 GCF_000313985.2 Echinops telfairi
GAATCATTGGTCCCGTTGTTTTCTCCTCCAGACTATTCATCCAGTCTATCTTATCTAGATAGATCTGTCGAGATAATAATATGCATCAATAACCAAGCGAGACTGTAAATCTTTAGGGGGGAAGACAACCCAAACTTTCTCCTGTGAAGAAACTGGTGGTTTGGAACCATTGACTGTGCAGCTAGCAACACTATGAGTTTGTTTCTGAGTTAAAAGTTGAATACAACCACAATAAACGTATTGCTATCTTGTTGATTCTGACTTCTGGCCACTCCAAGTGTAACAGACTAAAACTGCTCCATAACATTCTCTTGGCTCTGATCTCTATAGAAACAGCTTAATTGGTTCAGTGGGTTAAGTGTTGGGCTGCTATCCCCAAGGTTGACGGTTCAACCCCCACCCCACCCCTAGTTACTCTGCCTCTGTAAGTGTTTAATATCTGAGATCCTAGGATGCTGTTCTACGACAGGGGTCCTCGAATCAGAATTGGTACAACAGTCGTGGATTTAATCTTTTTGGAAGCAAATTTCCAGGCCTTTTTTTCCTCTGGTGCTGTTGAGGG
The DNA here is from genome assembly GCF_000313985.2 of Echinops telfairi. Classification (NCBI taxonomy): domain Eukaryota; kingdom Metazoa; phylum Chordata; class Mammalia; order Afrosoricida; family Tenrecidae; genus Echinops; species Echinops telfairi. The sequence continues at coordinate 11,127,985 of NW_022103917.1, forward strand.
AGTTCGAATGAGCAACTTTCATGCTAGTAATTGAGGGCAAACATTGTGTGCTACCCAGGGACCTTCATAAATGATAGACACCTTTAAAGTTGTTTTGTTGTTGTTGCTCAGAAAACTTGAGACCCCTGTGAACCCGATGGGCTTGTATCTACTATTGTAAAAAACAAAACCTCAAACACAAGCCTCCAGTACATTCTGCCTCTTAATGACCCTAGAGGACCGAGTTAGAACTGCCCCCTTTGGGTTTCCGAGGTTGTCAATCTTTTCCAGAGCAACTAGCCTCCTCTTTCTCCCCTGAGAAACAGCTGATGTGTTCGAACTGCTGACCTTGAGGTTAGCAGCCCAAATTCGCAATCCACCTGGAGCTAAATCTCCAGTGGCTTATAGTGGGTGTCTTACAATTGTGGGGTTTCGTGAAGTCACCCTGCACTCTGCTGGCAGAGCGTTTCCTGACCGCGTGGGCACTGGCAGTGCACCCTCTTCTATTCAGCCCTGCAGTCTGTGAAAGCCCTCCCAGGGACTCCTCTAGCATTCCCCCAGGGATGCCCATGGGCAGCTTTTGAAGGTAGCTTGGCGGGCCAACTGGAGCCTCTCTCCCAGGAAGGGCCACCATCTGAATACTCCTTGGGAACCACCCTGATAGCGATTTCGTAGCAAAACCTTAAGCGTCCTGTTTGTACAGGTTGTGAGCTCTGACATTAGACCTCCCTGGTATGCAGGATGGCTTTCATCACCCTCTCACCCCATTTGCCAAGGTTAAAGGTCTCGGGAAGGTATTTGACTTGGGGCTCAGACTTGCCCTGACTGCTGAGCCAAGATGAGTCCTTTGCTCCAACCACTTAGGAGGCACTCATGGGAGCAGCATACCAGGGAAGGGAAGGGAGAGAAGCAGCAGAAAAAAGTTCAGGATCGCCTTTGAATTAGAGAAGGCACCAAGAGAAAAGCTGAATGGCTTCTGAAGGCTTTGTCTGTAATTTTTCTTTTTGGGGTGGGGGGAAGGGGCTTGAGGAAATGTTTAAGTCCATTATCTGTACTCCAGTTGCCTCACAAATGAAGCACATTGCCATTGAGTCGATTCTGACTCCTAGTAATGGCCCTAGAGGGCCATGTCGAACTGCCCTGCAATTCAAAGGCTACCATTTTGATGGCAGCAGTCTGCCATAGCTTTTCCCCTTGGTGTGGCTGGGGAATGGGAATTTTGGCTGACGGTTACATTTAGTTCGAAGAAGAGCACTTAACCTCTGCACCGTCAGGGCTCCGTCACAAATGAAAAGGGGTATCCACGAAGGACTTCTTGATGGCACAATGGCTAAAGCACTCAACTGCTAACCAAATCGGTTAGTGATTGGAACCCACCTGCCTCTCTGTGAGAGAAAGAAAGAGTAGTCTGGTTTGGCGAAGATTGAGTCTTGGAATGCGTCTGGGGCAAACCCGGTGAGATCACAGAGTCGGAATCAGCTGGAGAGCAGTAGGGGTTTCTCCTTAAAGAACAGACCGCCGCGAGTTATTTGACCCTTCGTTGCTTTGGACTCCATTCTGACTCGTGGCAACCCCATGTGTATCAGAGGCAGAGTTATGTCCACCGTGCTGTCCGTGAGTGATGTTCGGCATGTAGGCCACCAGGCCTCTCGCCAGTGTAGTGTGGACTATAGAATTGCATTTCATTCGAATACAACCAGATGAGGTGAGTGGTGGTGATCTGGTTTCCAGGTGAGGAATCTATGACCCCCAGTGTTCAAGAAGTGTGTGGGTAGTACAAGTGCGTAATGTGCTCAGCTGTACACTAAAAGGCTGGCAGTTCAAGTCTCCCCCAAAGTGCCTTGGACTTCCTCCAAAGCAGGCATTGAAAACTCCATGGAGAGGCAGCTGTACTGTGATATGCCACAAAAACTGGGTGGGGAAGGAGGGATGTTTAAGGGACTTAACTGAATTCATATCTGTTATGAAGAGAAGAACTGGGATTTGGACCAAAGTCTCTTGATTCTAAGCCCCATGAGTCCATTCCTGTAGCATTTTGTGATAGCTAATACATTCAGAGCTGTTTATCATACTAACCTTTTTATCCTGAGGTGATAACAAACTAAGCCATTGTGGTGTTATTGCTGGTTTTGGCATAACTATCAAATACAGATTCATATTACCTCATCTTTAGAAATGATTCTTTCACATCAAAAGCTTAAGATTTTTGCCAAATAGCATAGCTCAAAGTTTTATTTTTAATAACTCTATTGCGATATCATTCACGTACCATAAAATTCACCCTTCTTAGAGTGTACAGGGGATTTCAGAATAGTCACATGGTTATAAACCCATAACCGCCATCTAATTCCAGAGCATTTTCATCACAAGAAATCCTGTAACTTCCAATTTCCTTTTTGCACTAGTCCCAGGCAACCAATAATGTACTTGTTACCGCTAAAGAATCCCCTGTGCTTAATATCCTGATGAATTTCCCTAGTCTGGGCATTTTATGTAAATGAAATCATACAATATGGGTCCTTTTATATCTGACTTCTTTTACTTAGCATACAATTTTATGATTTATTCATGGTGTAGCAGATATCAACCAACTTCATTCCTTCTTTTTTTATAATTGAATAATATTCCCTTCGGTGGCTATGCCCCTTTTACTTATCCATTCATCAATGGACGAGTTTCTATATTGATTCTACTTTTTGCATGCTCAATCATTTACTTTTAGGAAAAACTAAGGAGGTGTGTAAGGAATGAGTTGTGTGGATATTCATTGTATCAACTTATGACAGTGAAAATGCGGGAGGTGACATGGAAGGGCTGGCTCCATTAGCAGACCTCCAGTGGTGACGTGGTTATGCGCTGGGCTGCTAATGACAAGGTCAGCTGTTTGAAACCACCAGCAGCTCTGAGAAAGACAGGGCTTCCTACTCCTCTGAAGATGTGCAGGCTCTGCAACTCACTGGGCAGGTCGAGTTTGGGAATGATGGAATACTGATGTAAAAGAACTAATGCCACAGAGAAAGGCTGACAATACATTGCTCAGGGACCAAAGGGTGCAAAGCAGTATATAATGTGTAATTCTGCTTTTCAAAATAAAAATCTTTCATGTACATAGAAATAACACTGGAATCATGGGTAACAGCAAACAGTGGTTCTAGCTAGATCATGCAATCATGAGTTTGTGTATTTCCTAGGTCTTCCCCATGTTGTTCCATAATGATATAGTAAGCACCCAGTATGTTCCAGACTCTGTGTGTTACATCTGTATTTTGGACCAGGAAATAAAACCGGGTGTTATTAGTAAAAACAAAGCAAAAAGGAGAGTAATGGAGTCAGTATAAAACACAAAACTTCATTGTCTCAGAGTCTCTTCTGAGTCACAGCTATCCTTCCACAGACACCAACTACTGGATAGGACAGGATTTGTGAGTGAGTGTGTGTGTGTGTGTGTGTGTGTGTGTGTGAGAGAGAGAGAGAGAGAGAGAGAGAGAGGATTTTACAAGCAGCACTAGGGTGTTATGTTTTAACTAAATAGATTTAAGATTTACCAATAACAAATATGAGAACCCAAAGAGTAGTTCTGTGCCCCTCCCTTTTCTCAATGGAATGTCTAGCTATTCTTTTCCTACAGGAAGTGATTGGATGTGGAATGTGGAGTTTATTTCTGCTTACATGTCTGACATTTCCCGAACTGCAGGATGTTTGAGAGCAAACAAGTTGGCTTTTAGTGAAATAAGAATTAATTATGCTGCCACATTGACATAGTGATGAGCCTTTGTAAGAGGACAAAGCTATTCAAGTAGGGAAAAATGAGATGGTTTACAGGATGACAGTAACAGAAAGGTCTTGAGTCCGTAGAAAAGGACCTCATTAAGCACTGATTATCAGCATGGTGTAAATTCTTTCAGAAAGTGTTACTACATTCCACTCCATTGTTGTGGGGAGGGAATTTAAATCTGTGGGCCATTTACAGCATAAATGAGATTTGTGTGTTGGTAGAATAGGCTAGCCTTGCCTTTGGCTCCATTTGTATCCGCAAACTTATTCACTTGTTTTGACTGGCTTGTCACATCAAGCCCATCACTGCCCCACCCCCAGCCCCCCCAAAAAAAAGAAAAGGAAGGAAAAAACAGAGGCAGCCTGAAACACATAAGGACAACCATTCTGACAGGCTGTTTGAGGATGAAGTCTATTTGGCTCACCAGGAATGTGTACAGTTCATCTTGGATGTATTTGAGTAACTTTTTTGAGGAAGCTACTGCGGAGGGTGAGAGTTAAGAAAACGGAATCTGAAGCCAGACCAACCCACGTGCTTTTCTCTAATTAGATTGCAGTTACACGAACCTCCGTTTTCTTATCCTTAATAAGGAGCTGATATTGTTTATCTCACAGGGATTTCATGAGGATTAAAAGAAGTCATGTTTGCCATGTGCTCAACCCATTGCTACCCACACTGTAAAAGCTCAAGAAACACTGGCATTTTTCATGCTCTTCCAATGGAATTGAAAGTGGAAAATGAGGAAGGATTTCTGTCACATTTCTTCCCTTTCGTACCTTTCAGATTTGGGGGAGCGTGGGGGGCGCGAAGGGCAGAGGGGAGCAGCATATGTATGCTTGGTAACAGCACAAAAATGCAAACTCTTACCTGTAAGCCTTAAGGCTATCTTATAGCACAATGAGGAAACACTGACATGGCAGATATTGATGGGGAATGAAATAAAATGCAGAAAAATCTACAACACAATGAAGTCTTGAAACCATAGAGCTGTAAAGTTAACAAATTTTCACTTTTTTTAATTACAGTCTTTGGCCTTTCATAATGATAAACATATATCTAGATGTTAATAGATTTGGCCTTGATATAAGGCATTGTCTGCAATTCTCACTATCAGAAAAAAACAACAACACGTCTCCTGTAAAGCTCCACATTCCCAGTCTCCCCACTGCTCACCCCTAATGCAAACTTACAGCTTTTAATCCATGGGGGGTGGGGACCATAAAACAACTACATTACAAAACTCATTAATATTCTGGGTAAAACAAAAAGTATTCAGTTCTTAAGAAAGACCTGAGTGGAGGGCAGAGGGGCCTCATGGTTTTCTGCTGAGAACTTGTCTGTGACTATATTTTAATTGTCCTTGTTGTGAACAAATAAGGATTGTCTATAAAGGAAGTCCAGATGTGTGCCGCAGTTAAATTCATGGCCTTGCTAATACACAGGAGTAATGTTCCTCATTCCCTAAGAGGAATCAGAAAGGAAACCACATGAAGTAGCATTATGACAAATGACCCTGTGCTGCAGTGTATTGGGTTGAGTCTTAGCCCAAATCAATAGAAACTAACTTACCAAAAGTGATAGGTGATGTGGTACCAAATGTCTGGGGAGAAGGCAGCCCCTTTGACATTAAGTAAAATGCCCTATGTTCACAGGGGAAGACATTTAACAACATAAAAACAATAGATAGACAAAGGGCAGATGTTTCTGTCTCAGATGTCTGGTTGATGTTTGATGTTTTAAAAAGCTACAGTAGAATGAGAGACTAATGTCTTGAGAGTAGTACATGAAAACCACCCAACTTGGGTGGACACAAGCTTTTTACTTGGTGATTTTTTTAACCTTTCCTTAATTTGACCTCATCCACGAATGGACATCCTGGTGAACTTTCTCCATTTATGAATACCAGGAGCCAGCTTTGATGTTTGCTTGTTGACATGCATATGGCATTGTTTTAATTCAGGCTGATTTTTGTCTATTCATGTACTGGAGATGCTCTATCCAGATAAGGCGTCAAAGATAGAGCAGCAACACATATTGACCAGATGATTTGTGCAAACTACTAAACCTCATTGTCCTGGTTTCTTAGTATACACAATGCAGTGGCATCAGCAATCTTGAAGTGTTGCTATAAGTGTGAAAGGAGCCCCGCTGACATAGTGGGTAAATATGTTGGGCTGGTAACTACACGGTAAGCAATTCAAAACCATCAGTCAGAATGATGAGGCTTTTTATGCCTATAAAAATCTACAGTCTTGGGAACCCACATGGGCAATTCTACTCTGTCCTGTAGGGTTGCTGTGAATTGGAATTGACTCAATAGCAGTGAGCTTGGAATTCAGAAAGGTGACAAATGATTCTTGCTAAGTACAAGGTCAGCGTTTCAAAACCACTAACTCCTCTTCAGGAGAAAGATGAGGCTCTCTGGTTCCATAAAGATTTATAGCCTAAGGTACCCAAAGGGGTAGTTTTACTCAGCCCCTCATAGAGTTGATAGGAGGGAGTCCAAATCAACTCAATGGCAATGGACTTTTATGAGTATGAAAAAATAATCTGTATAAAATATCTAGTATTGTGCTTATACATCATAGAAAACCAATAACCACTGAGTAATCCTACCCATATCTATACCTATGATAATTGGATGAAGAGACATCTGACAAGTGAGTTCCCTGTATCTTTTCTTGAACCCTGTTAAATCCCAAGAAAGGCCTAGGGCTTTTGCAGTCAAGAAGAAGGAGACACTGAGAAGTGCAGACAACTTGTTTGCATAGACAATTACAGCCATGTAGTCTCAGCTCAGAAAAATGAACCCTTTCGAAGGGAATGAGTCAATGCAGTTAGTGACTTTTTTTTTTTTTTTTTGCTAATGGAACTATTCTCTCTCTCCCTCTCCCTCTCCACTTTCTTCTCTCCTGGGATATAATCCTTTAAATGAGCACCCTTGGAAGCTTTTCTAGTCCGGAACTTCAAGGAGCTCTGGACCATAGACTTAATAAAGTTCTTCTGTGAATGGGCTGTCATTACCATAATAAAGGCTCACTAATCACTGTTGAAAACCACAGGTTAATTATTACATAAGGGTTGTATAATGTAATTTCAGGAACTAAATAATTGAAAAATTTTAAAAGGCCATTTAACATAACTTTGACACCGAGCCAGAAAGTAGAAGACAGGCTGACGGTACTCATTTTTTTTTCAGGGATTTAACGAGTCATAGAACTCATATCTAAAGCAGTTACTATGTTGCAGTGTGGAAGAATAACATTTTTTCAGGACAAATGGAGTTTAGTCATGAAAGCTGTAGTTGAATGCAAATGAAGGGGTAGAGAGCTGGGGCAAGAACACAGTAATAAGTGTCTTACAAACAGACTTGATAATGGTCACACTGAGAGTGTCTAGATTCTAGAACATATCCCAATCTTAATTCATACTCCAATATGTTTGCTTTTAAGCTTTCTTCTGCTTAATTGTGTGTATCCTTCAACTGCCTTCTGACATTTTAAATTCCTCTTATTCCCCTACCTGATCTGGCATCCTTTCCATATACATACATGTGTTTTGTATATGAGGGAGCTTCAAACTGTTTATGTAAAAAAAGCCCACGACCCCTTAGTTCTATTGTCCAATGTTTTTTGGGGGGAAGTTGCTTCAAAGGACTCTATTGTATTAGAAGTTCTTATAAACAAATATATACTGTATCAAGAAACCAACAGCATCTTGACATGGCCACGCCAGACTGGGTACCAAGGTGAAGGGATAAAGAGGATTGTTCAAAAGGGGCTATTTTGCTGATTCAATGGTGTTTCTGATAAAACACCTCTATACCCTTCTGCTGTAATTGTTTTGGAAAGCAATACAAGTAGAATCTATAAGTATTGAAAGGCCTCCGAATAAAGGCACAGTCAGATGCAAGTTGAAAAATGGACATGCTTAACCTTTTGCAGGTTTTTCAATCTGTTGAGAAGGTGATTAAGGAAGCACTTTGATTATACACACACACACACACACACACACACACATTCACACATATCTGGATTGCTAAACTTAGAGCAGAAGACTGTAAAGGCATTTGGGGTAAAGTTCGGAACCTGTCTTTGATGGCTCCGTTGAAGAGGTTTCTAGAGGCCTGGGGCCTCTTCATGAAGAAGATGGACATGGTCTTAAACCATTTGGGGGAAGGGAGAGGTGGAAGCAGCTGCAGGCAAGTCTATCCCGGATTTTCTGACCTACTCAGAGTCAGGTTGGAAGTGAATGCTGTCAAGGGATTGGGATGATTCCTCCTCCACCATGCCTTCTGCCTCGAAGCAGGAGTTCCATGTTGACCCCATGGCTCCCAACCTCCCCGCATGGTCAAAAGATGGATTAATAGCAGAGCCAGCTGGTACATTCTGTCCAAAACCTAAACGTGTAGGGAAGCACCAAAAATTAGTGTAGCAAAATATTTTTATTGTGAGTAGATATGAGTTGAATCCAGCAGCAGAACTCAAAGGTAGGGAGAAAGCTGACCGAACGAAGAAGGACCCACTGCTTAAAGCAGGTTATATAGGCTGAGCGCTCCTAACAGCCATGGTAATACTCAATGGTACCCAGCAACAACAAAGAGCCTATCCATTGTCCAATGTCTTTCAGTAACAAAAATAAGTAAGTGCCATCAGGATCTTCGGGCTAATTTGTTCAGTGGCACTTAGAGACCATTTGAGACAAGGTCCAGATTTTAAAAGACTGTTAGCCAGGTCAAGCTTGAGATTAGGAAAAGTGGCAGATGGAAAATCAACTCAATTGGGCTGCTGGCACTAGTTTCTAAAGGAAGCAGGTCATTGGGTTGTGTTTATTAGAGGCCAGAAAATGGATTGGGAGATTGTTATCGCTGGAATCATGGGGCAGGGGGAGAAGACTCTTATTTGAAGGCCTTGCCCCCAGACTCAAGGAGCCCTGAGTGCTTTAAGAACTCATCCGATTACAAGAATCTATGTATAGCCTCTTCCCTGGGGGATGGACAGCAGAGAAGAGGGCGGCGGGGGGGTGGGGGGGTGGGGGGGGACGGACATTGGACAGTGTAACATATGACAAAATAAAAATAATTTATGAATTATGAAGGGTTCATGAGGGAGGGTGGAAAAATGAGAAGGCGACATTAAGGGCTCAAGTAGAAGGCAAATGTTTTGAGAATGATGATGGCAACAAATGTACATATGTGCTTGACACGATGGATGGATGGATTGTGATAAGAGCTGTACGAGCCCCCAATAAAAGGATTTAAAAAATAATCAATAAATAAAGTTAAAAATTAAAAAAAGAACTCACTCATAATGGCCCATACAATCCACAGGAAGAAGCCCTGCCTCTGGTTACCTCCCCCTGTCTTGAAGAAACATAGCACCAAGGCAGGGGAGGGGAGGAGAAGGGGCTTCTGGAGTTCTGGCAAAGCCTTACTAAAGCATCTTCAGATTTTGCAACCTGCGTTAACAGGCTTTAAAGGGGGCACAACTTTGGAAGTCTCAGCTAGCAACTTGGGAAAGTTGGTTTTTCTTGTGGGGGGACGGGCCTGGTGCACGTGGACAGAAACGTTTTGTGCCATTTTCACGTTTGCAGTAAATATCGTCCCTGACGCAATGGTGAGGGTGGTGATGGGAGACTTAGCTTTTCACGTTCCCCTTTCAGGATCCAGGAAGCAGAGGGGAAAATAGACAGTACAGCTTCTTAGCTGTTCACTCCCTTGGAACCTTGGGTGTACTTCAGCCTGGTGAAACATACAGGATGAGCAACATGAAACCCAGCCTCTAAGTAGTTTTCATTAGTATCCAATTAGTAGGTGATTTGGTTGCTCAATGTATTTGCTAATTCATTAACAATTAGGTAAATTAAATTCAATGGAAATGATTTAAAATGGAAAATAAAATGCCCGTATTAATTTTAACTTTACAGATGAAAATCCATTTCCTGGCTCCCTCTCCTGTGCCCACCCCCTCTCTTTTAAATTGCTGTACACAGCACACAGGCAATCAGAGCACGCAGGGTAGATGGTTTTGGTCATTGAAAGTCTCTTTTTCTTTCTGCAGATCGGTCCTCCCCTGGAGCATTTCTGCCTGTGTCTCCCAATGAGTGTCAGTGACAAATGGTGCATGTGCACCTAATACTGATGGGTGCGGGGCAGTGTTGGTGGAAAAGCCCTTTGCAGGCCTGGGCAGGATCCAAGGGGGCTTTGTAGCATTTGGAAGAGCGGAGGTTTGATTCCCTGCTGATCTGCAACTGCAACCTGACTAAATGTTTAACAAGTTTGCCTTTTTTGGTGAAATATCTCAGGGCTGAGAGTTTCTCAAATGATTGCCAATTGGTCAGCGACTTTCAAAGTGCATTACTTGCTGTTAAGAAGTAACTTTGCTGGGTTTCTGAAATAATTGACTGTGTTTAGAAGATAGCAATGTGGATCAAGCCAAGGTAATACTGAGCTGGACAGGTGATGTGAGAGTTTGGGGCATGTTAATTGTACAATAATATCGACAGGTCTGAGTGATGCTTTCAAGACGAAGTGCCTCCACATATTTGAAAATAGCTTCCTCTCAGCATTACGCGTAGGGATTTGTAAACATATAAGACATTCTCCTTGTCCTCATTGGGGTTCTTTGTATTGTTGTCAGGGATGTTCCGTTCCTTATGGTTGACTAGAACTCCTCCACAATTTCCCAAAATAACAACTGTGTTTCAGCACAGGAAGCCACCGTATACAATTCCCCCATGTTAGTGACTAGGAGATTGGCTTAGCAAAACTAAACAGGTATGCAAGGTGACTATCCATTTGTCTTCATATTTAAAAAAAATCAGTATAGGTAGTCCCGAGTTTACGACACATTCAAGTTTCAAAGAGCCATACTCAAAATGAACTGCTTCTTTTTCCTATCTGCCGTCTCTCAATTCCTGTACATCTTAGTAGCAATATGCTGCAGCACCTGATTTGCTAAGATGTTTTATGTAATGCTCCAACTCCCCAAAACAAATAGAAGTTGACATTCTAAAGATCCTGATCATCAAAGGAAACACTAATGAAAACGGGGGAACATAAGGGGGGGGTTGACTTTCATTAGGACTGATTTATGAGGGAGTCTTTGTAAAGGAATCCCGGCTTAAGGTGGGGAGCATGACTATTCAAATCAGGAAGATTGTTATTGTTGTAATCTTACCCAGTGTGCGGAGCTGGAGCTGTAAGATGCAGCCTAGAGGTCTCTGATCTTTACTATGTGGTGCCTTCAAATTAGTGACTGGCCAGGGTGGGTTCACATTTCTGAGAAACTGCCTGTGGCCTTACAGTAACATCAGTATTTAGCTTTCGGCTCATATTAATAGGCTGTTGAAAGTTCAAGCGAATGTTGTTGAGGCTGAGTGAGTGAAAAAATTCTTTAATAGCATCCGTTAAGTTTAAGAGGGGATCATTCACTGCTAGCTTCCATCAGGATATCTAATTTCTCCTCCAGGACCTGAGCTGATATTCTATCACATGAGGGTCAGATTACCAGTTAACTCAAAGTCAGCTACTGTACTGTGCTCATAAAGGTTGTGTTTATTTTCTCTCTTTCCTATCTATGGCCATAAACATTAGGCTGGAAGCGTTACTGGAGTGTGTCTTCCATTGACAGGGCTTTCTCTTAATGGCCTTGGCCTGTTTCCTTCCTCCCTTGTAGATTCCGTTTGAGGACAGTAGGAGCCCTGGTGTTGCAGTGTTTAATGTGCCCACTGTTAGTTAGGAAAGGTTAGTGGTTCAAACCCACCCACCATAGGGATTCCATCTTAAAGATCTAAAGTAATTGTGAAGATTTAGAATGATATGTTCCATTAGAAAGATGTCAGACTCCATTACCCTGTGGAGCAGTTCTACTCTGTCCTAGAGGATCTGAAATATGAGTCAGAAACAACCTGATGGCAACAGAAAAATCCTCTTGAAGGAAAATGGTTGATGTTTTCCAAAAATCTTTTAAATAACTTGCAATATGTGAAAAAGGAAGAGATTGGCTGCGAAGCGAGGTAGCGGCTGCAGATTCATTGGGCTGCCCTAATTCTGGTCAGACATCAACTCTCTCAGTGGAGTGTTAGACGGAGGGGACCCTCTAGTGGCATCATTTTCTGTCTTTCATGGAGAGGTCATTGAAATGCTCACGGAGTTGTTTGGTTTGTGCATTTGGCGTGTGTCAGGCATCCCCCAGGACCCTAAGTCCTCTTTAGACATGTGGATTTTATACATGAAATGGACCTGAAAAAGCCAGCCTGGAAATTTGGGAATATGTTCTTACCTCCCGGCTTTGGGAGTCGGTGTGGGGAAACAAAGCAGTTAAACCCAGGCAGATAATTGACTGATGATCTCACCTGCCTTCCTCAGTTTTAAAACCAATTCTGTGCATATACCCTGGCCCTTTCTATGTGAAGTTGAGCCAATCTTAACAATGCCCCAGTAATCCAGCTACACATTGTAAAATTCTTTGTTGTTGTTACTAGGTGTTGTTGAGTCGATGCCAACGCATAGCTATGCCCTGTGACAGAACGGGCCTTCAATCCAGAGTTTTCTTGCTTCTGATCTTCGTAAGGGAACCCTGGTGATGCAGTGGTGACACTTTGGTCCCCCGTCCCGCCCGCAAAGTCAGCAGTTGGAAACCACCAGCCACTCTGTGGAAGGTGGGGCTTTTTACTCCTGTGAAGAGTTCCAATCTCCAAAATGGCAGGGCAGTGGGCTGAGTTGTTTAATCTGTATAGGAGCAGATCGTCAGTTCCTTCTCCCACCAAACAGATGTGTTCGAACTGCCAATCTTTCAGTTTGCAGCCAAGGAGACATTTGACTCATAATTTTCCAGCAGTGTCACTTCTCCACCAGTTTAGAAATGTGCACTTGGCTTTGTGGATCGGAAGCCTTGTCAGTGATGGCAGAGAGATACACAGCCAGCATCTTCATTCATCGGTCTTTGTGACCTGAAACATCACTTTTGAACTGGACCTTAACTTCCTGGCTGGCTCTTCTGTGAGTCTTTTTCGAGCTCCTTTAGCCACGTGGACATTCCAGTTGTGCATTGAATTAGGCCAAATATAGTGACACAGCCTTACACCCCTTATAAAACCAAGGTATGCACACCTAGAATAAACTCATAAGGAGTTTTCCACCACCACCTCTGACCTAGACTACCAGTTACGGAAGAGGAGGTGTTAGCAGGAAACACCAGAAACGTATTTCCAGTGTGGAGTTTTCTCAGCATACTTCTTTACCGAACTAATTTCAACAATGGGGACCTAAGACTTCTCTACCCTGATTTATCTGAGCTCACTCTTATATTGTTGTCACTGAGTTTATTACCTTCAATTTTACAGACCTCTCATATAATTTCTAAAATGGATATAGAGAGGGAATAGTACTTAGTTTTTTTTCCCGTCATACAAAGGCAGTGCATGCTTTTCTTTGAAAGAAAATTTAAAGATTGAAAAAGTTTCAAGAAGAAAATAAAAAACACACATAGTTCCCAACTAAGATAACAATGGCTATTATATTGCTTTATTTCCCTTGAGTCTGTATGCGTGTGTTACAGTTTGTAATGTTATATGTATTGCTTTTGCTTATTATTCTCACTATTAATTTATTGTGTACATTCACAGGTATTCAATATTTGTCTCATTTTTAAATTGCTGCATATTGTTATTATTGGTTCCAACCCATAACGACCATATGCGCAACAGAATGTAACATGGCCTGGTCCTGTGCCATCCTCACAATCCTTGTTATGTTGGAGGCTGTTGTTGTAGTACTTTGTGAGGCTCGCCCTCTTTTCCACAGATCCTCAACTTTACCCAGCCTGCTGTCATTTTCCAGGGACAGGTCCTTCTGACAAAATGTCCAAAGTATGTGAGAAGAAATCTCATCACCTCACTTCTAAGGATCATTCTGGTTGTACTTTTTTTTTGTAGATGAAAAAAAATCATTTTATTGGGGCCTCTTACAGCTCTTATAACAATTCATACATCCCTTGTATAAAGCACATTTATACATATGTTGCCATCATCCTTTTCAAAACATTTTCTTTCTAGTTGAGCCCTTGGGATCAGCTCCTTCTCCCACCCCCCTCCCCCACGAATCATTGATAATTTATAAATTATTATTATTTTAATATCTTACACCAACCACTGTCTCCCTGCACCCACATTTCTGTTGTTTGTCCTCCTTGGGGGAGGGGCGGTGGTGGTTTATGTCGATCATTGTGATTGGTTCTCCTCCTTCTCCCCCCACCTTTCCCCTACAGTCATGGTATTGCTACTCCTATTACTGTACCGGAGGGCTTTTTCTGTCCTGGATTCTATGTATCGAAAGCTCTTATCTGTCTGGTTGTACTTCTTATGAGACAGACTTATCTGTCCTTTTTGGCATTTTTTGGTACTCTCGATATTCTTCGCCAGCACCATCATTCAAATGCATTGATTCTTCTGCAGACCAGCTCTCACATACCTAGGAGGGGGATGAAAATACACGAGTCAGCTGCATCTTAATCCCCAAAGTGACCTCTTTGCTCTTTAACACTTTTAACAGGTCTCGTGCAGCAGATTTGCCCAATGTGATAAGCTATTTCAATATGAGTGTTTATTGTGGATCCAAGGAAAAGGCAGAAACATTGGGATGCATAATTTCCCAAATAAAGTCTTAGAATAATTACTTTGCATTCGATCACCTCTTTAGATGTTTTCTGACTTTTATAATTAATGCTATGATTAGCATTCTGGTACATGAGTATTGATATTTGGGTGTACTTCTGATTCTTTTGCCAAGATAAATAGATGTAAAAAGTCTGTCGATGAAAAGAGTCAGTGACAAGTTTGCCAAATTGCACTTGGGAAAAGGTGGTACTATGTAGTCCTGGCAGCAGTGTAAGACAAGAGAATTGTTTCTGGTGCCCCCGTTTGCAACATCAAAAGGTCAGGTCTAGAATGATTCAAGACTTGCCTAGGGTCACATGACCAAAATGACTTGTCCTTTGGTTTTCTGACAGCGACCTTCTTTCTAATCTACCTCTGTTGAGATAAAACTTAGTGACAGCTAGATTGGCAGTGATTGCACTGTGCTCTACATGCAGGAAAGTGTCATGCTGCTTTGCCCTGAAAATCAAGTTCCTTCTATTATTATTTACAAACTCTAATGTGTTTGGAATTTGATCTATAGTGAGGACTGAAAAAAGGTATGCATGGCTCACTTCCCAAAGGCATTCTTTTATATTTTCAATATGTTTTCTGACTTTCACCTGAAATCTCCACTAGAGAGGTTATGTTTAATGGAGAAACAATAGCCTAAAGTGATTTTCTTCTAGCTTTTTGGTCACCAAAAGCTGGTTTACATTCTCATTCTTTATTATTAAGTAATAGTCTACAATTCAACACCAAGACACTGGAAAAGATTACTTCTGTCAAGATCAAATCTACTCTGAAACATAATAGGTAACCCTTAACATCTACAAAACGAACAGAAATTTTTGTTCACTTTCATTTTTGGCAGAAGAAGGGGAAAAATTTTTTTTATTGAAGGACTCCTGAATGAGATGGAGTATAGTAGTAAAAGATGGTATCTTTAAATGGAAAATAACTAAAGGAACATGGGAATGAAAACAAACACTTAACCCCCCACGCCATCCCACACCGGCCAAACATAAACAAAATAACACTGCCAAAAGGACAGACTGCATCAGTAGTCTGCATTTCTTACCCATTGCATTTAATCCTGCAACAGCTTAGCACTACGATGGTCTTTGTCTATGGAGAGCTTACTCACAACTTCTAGGTCACATATGTGTCATTTCTGGACTCTGCTCAAGCCCTCTTGTTCTTGGCTTTAGAGAATCAACGTGATAATGTTGTTTTGCTTTCAGAGATTCAAGTAGATAAGACAGCCATTGGAATGAAAATAGTCTGATTTGAAAGCCAGGATAAGGTTTTATATATATATTTAGGGCTATAATTTAAAAAATCATTTTATTAGGGTTTCATACAACTCTTGTCACAATCTATACATAAATCCATTATGTCAAGCACATTTGTACACATGTTGCCATCATCCTTTTCAAAACATTTTCTTTCTACTTCAGCCTTTGGTATCAGCTTCTCATTTTTCCCCTCCCTCCCCAACCCTCCCTCTCTCATGAACCCTTGATAATTTGTAAAAAAATTTTATGTCTTACACTGACTGCTGTCTCCCTTCACCCACATTTCTGTTGTCCGTCCCCCTTGGAGGGGGTTATATGTAGATTCTTGTGGTCGATCCCCCTTTTCTCCCCCCACCTTCCCCTTCCCCTCTTGGTGTCACTACTCTTATTATTGGTCCTGAGGGGTTTATCTCTCCTGGATTCCCTGTGTTTCCAGCACTTATCTGTACCCATGTACATGCTCTGGTCTAGCCTGATTTGTAAGGTAGAATTGGGGTCATGATAGTGGGCGGGGAGGACACATTAAAGAACTAGAGGAAAGTTGTATATTTCATTGGTGCTATACTGCACCCTGACTGGTTTGTCTCTTCCTTGTGACCCTTCTGTGAGTGGATATAGGACTGTATTTTCTGTAGCACATGCTTTCCTCAATTATTCACCTGGTTAGGTTCCAAAGACCAAAGACCAAGTCATTAATGTGAATATTATACAATGTGAACATTGATACAAGTGGAAGGGGACTATATCAGTTGGGCTGCTAACTGCAAGGCCAGTCATTTGAAACCAACAGCCAGCTCCTGGGAAGAAAGACGACAGGGCTTTCTACTCTCATAAAAAGATATAGTTTTGTGGCCGCAGAGGGGCAGTTCTACCCTGTCTGCCCTATAGGATTGCTGAGTCAGAATTGACTCAATGGCAGTGAGTTTGGTTTTAGGTTTCTGTCACAGGCTGTGTTAATCCTGTCTTACACCTCCTTGTTCATTTTTGCCAGATGTACTCATACTTCATTAATGTTAAAAAAAATGGTAATGATACTTACTATTCTCCTAAATGTGAAATGTCTGAAAATGGCACAGTTGACAAGTAAACACAACTGTATTTCCTTACCTGGGAGCTCTGCACGCTTCTCACCTCCCCATCTCAAGTATTTAGTAAATACCATTGTATTTGGGATGAGGGGTGCATTCATGGAGGCCTTGTGATTTTCCTTTGTGGGGAGAAAGCCCCCCCCCCCCCCCCCCCCCCCCCCCCGCCACCAAGTGTGAAGAGGGTCTATCTTCTGTTTCAGACATTTGCGTTTGTTATTTCAAATCATATTATCTTACGAAGTCTGGGTCTATGTAAAATGAATTTTGCTTGTGTGACAAAAATTAAAAGATGCCTAAAGTTATGAGCATGTTACAGTAATTGCCTAAAATGGTAATGTTCCTCAGTTAAATTGTTTTGTGTTGATTGAACAACCTTTGAGGTAGATGACTTTAGTAATAAAAGTCTAAATGGCTTAATAATACTTCTGAATGTAGCAGTCCTTCAATGTTTCACCAAAGTGCTTTTTTCATTTTTCATCAAGGTGCCTTTATTGAATTCCGATAGTGATAAAGTAAGGGTCTCCATTTTCAGACCACAGGAGCAACATTGTCAATATGTACATTTCCTCATTTGAGTCTCCAAATTGTCTGTGTTAAGGTACGCATCTTGAGACAATGATTGGTGGGTTCAGCCAATCAACAAGTTTTTATTGAGCACCTACAAAATACCAACCAGTGGCCTAAGTATTGTGAGAGTGCTATAGAAGATAGTTTTTCTTCTCCATCTATGGTTGACAAGAATGATGTGCTCAAACCATCTTTTTTTGGGCTGATCATGGATGATGGGGAAGCTGTTGATAATAGGATATCAGATCCTATTTAATCCATTGTAAGTAGGTACAATGACCAGAGCAGAATATGAGTTTGGCAGATGCGAAAGAAACCATTTGGTCTAAAATAAAGAGAACCCTTCAAGGGGAATAGTGTAATGGGAGAGAAAGTTAAAAAGGCAGGCGGGGGTGACAGAGTACTCACACTTCTATTTAGCTTTTAGGCAATATGCCTAGAACTCAATAAATATGATTCAATGAAAAAAAAGAACTTGTCCAATTTAAAGCAACACCCAAGCAACCAAAAAAAAAAAAATCTAGTTAATCTGTGTAGCATGTGGCGTCTTTAAAGAACTCTTCATGGTGTCTTAAATTAAACAGGCCCCTCTTCAATCTCTGTGTATGTCACGTGTGCCACCCATTGAGACCAGTTGGATCCACTGGAAATGAAAGACTTGTATTAGAATTGGCCACGTGGCTAAAACTTCTTTGGCTCCAGCTGACCAGCTGTGTGTGATTTCAAGCTCATTGCTCTTTAGTTAATAGATGTAGTATGTATTTCTGGGTGTTTGGAAGTCAGTCATCAGCTCTTAACATGAGACTCCCAACTAGCCCATGGCATCCCTGGAAGGGGTGTGTAGTGTTTCAACAGAAATTTATTATTTTCTTTAAATAAAAACTTTCCCTGTAGCTCATGATAGCAACGAAATCCTAGCTTGTTGTCAGGTACCGTTGAGTTGGTGTCAACTCATAACGCCCCCATGTACAACAGAAGGAAGCACGGCCAGGTCCTGCATCACCCTCTCAGTGGTTTCTAATGAGCCATTTGTTACAGAAACTGTATCAATCTATCCCGGCGAGGACCTTCCTCTTTTTCACTGCCCCTAAACTTTTCCAATCACGTGATGTCCTTCTTCAGCGACTGGTCTCTCCTGATAACATGTCCAAAGAGTGTGAGATGAAGTCGCGCCATCCTTGCCTCTAAGGAACATGCTGGATACGTCTTCCAAGATGGAACCCCTGTAAGTCTGCTTTACATGTATCAGTATACCTTCAGGGCTAAAATTCGATGCTAATTTACTTTATCAACCTTCTAATATGATGCAGTCAGAGCTGTCATTACACAACTATAAGGAGGATTCGAATCACATGGTTTTTCAGCACATGTTTCATCTGCGTTGGCTCTAATTTTCATTGCTGCTTATGTTTTCATAGACCTGTTTTTCCAAATGTTTTGATGTTTTAGCTACAATATTGTGGTAATTTGTATTTATGAACCATATTAATACGTTTTGAGAAAGAAGTAGTAAAGGAAAAGAAATTGAAAAGAGAACAAAATGGCTTTCATCCACTCAATTACTAATAATGTGGTAATTCATTTGAAGAACAAGTTTGCAAAGCAATTTTATTGCCAGTATTCATACCATTTAAGAAATATTACAAACCGGGGCGGTGTGTGTGGGGTGTGGTGGTGGTGGCTAATAGTAGCCGGCTGCTACAGGCGTTTTTTTAAGGTCCACAAGAAATGCCCAGTAGAAGAGACCAAATGGGGCCAGGACGTGGGCGCAAGCATGGTCTCTTTGGAAGGGAGAGAACGTTCAGATTGCAGAGCCTGAAGCCTGTGGTTACATGTACAAGAGCTTAGCACGGCTCCCTTCAAACTCTCACAAACACAAGTACCCTTGCCTCAGAGACGAGCTTCAGTGTAACCCGTTCTTCTAAGCTTGTCCTGTGCACTGACACCTTGGAAGAGGAATGAATGCAGACACGTGGAAGAAACTGAAGGACAAGTTTGCCCCCAAGAGTCTTGAGGATAAGCATCAGGCCTGGGTGAGGTCCTTGTCGTCTCACCCATGTACATTAGTGCGGGGTCTTGTACGTTGATGTCATAAATAAAAGCAACCTGGTTCTGCCCCCCCAAAAAAAGAGAAATATTACATTTAAGCCATTTACGATTATATTTCTCAAATAATGTTCTACAATAAAGATTAGTAATAATCATTACTGAGTTCTGTATATCCAAGAGGAGGTCCTTATTAGTAGGGGAGATAACTGTAATCATCATCATCGCCATATTGGGTGGCACCAATCCTAACAATGTCACTGCCAAAGACAGCACAGGGTCTGTCCTTAACATACCATTTTTCTGTAGGCCACTGCCTTCATCTGTCATGTTCTTTAAAAGCAAGGCTCTAGAACTTTTTCCTTCACATCAGTATTCTAAGGTGAATGCCTGATGCTTTGTATTAATGGCAATGAAGCAGTGGTTGGGAGATTGCAAATGGCAGATGATGAATGACATTTATATGTGACTTAGAAAGTCTGTTTATACCTACATTTGACTATGGGCAAGTCTGATTTTGAAACGCACTTTCAAACTAAATAATGAGGTCATACTGTAAAGGTCTGACTGGAGCTGCTGAGAGGCTGGCCAATTTCCTGCAACTTGCTCCACACTGGGTAGAGAATGAAAACATTGCCTGTTGTCAACCTCGTACTACCATAGCATCATTCTAAGTGTGGCTGACATGTAGAACTGAAATGTTTTATTCTGTGGCTTACAGCCATTTCCTCTTCGTTTGTACTCAATAAATTGGGAAAGGGATCCCAATTGGAGGATTTCAAAGGGAAGAGTGGTAGTGTTGGGGATAGGGAACTATAGGGAGAGAAATATAAGCACAGGATGGAAGGATCAGTGTGTAATGACATAAATACATTTTTAAAGGATTGCATGAAATAAAGAGGTTGAGGCAAAACCAAGATAACGTGACATTTAATGCTCAAGAAGTTAATGGTCAAATCAAATGGTGAAGTTCCCACAGAAGGAGAGAAATGGTTTCTGGGTGATAAAGAAATGGAATGGTTTATGCACTCCCAAAGTGCAACTGTGCAAGATTTGCGGGCAGCAGATGACTAGAGAGCAGAGATTGAACGGATTGTAAAAGCATTCTTGAACAATACAATTCGAATAATCTTGTTCCTTAAGTGTAGCCTCAGAATCAAAGGTAGGAATATATTGTTAGTCATTTAGGGTGTACAAATTCAATCTCAAATAAACCTTTTGGCCCTCTTCTTGGGTATTCTTAAAATAAAAACTAGGTCATTTTTCTAGTATTTCTAAGAGTTTGCTTCTGAAGAACAGGCATTGATTTGAAAGGAGACCCCACACTATTCAATAAAACTTTGTGGATTGAACTTTATCAATTTGTTTCACCCTGTTTTGGGGAAACTGTATTTTCAGCCCTTGGCACCACTTGGTTTACATAATTTACTGAATTCACAGCCCTTAGTACTTTACTTTAAGCCTATTGCTGTTCATTTCATTGCAAAAGTCATCCTTAACATCCTTATCTCTACTGTATTTGGTGCAGCAGTTCAATTCACCTCACCAATATCCATTATTAATTGATAGATTGGTCACGTTTCTTCTCAAGGTTTATCTGTTCAGATTGGTGTGACTGAGCATAATACTTTACCCTTATCCTAAAGCTCGTCAAACTTTGATGCTCCAATACTGTTCCCTCCTCCAGTCTTGGATTTTGTTATTTACAATCCTTGGATCACACATGCTGGTGTGTTTCTTTCATGTGGACTTAGTTATCACCACACTTAGATGGCTGCTTTTTTTAAGTCAAAGTGGCTGCTTTTTCAGAAGGCGATTGCCAGGCCT
This sequence comes from Echinops telfairi, assembly GCF_000313985.2. NCBI lineage: Eukaryota > Metazoa > Chordata > Mammalia > Afrosoricida > Tenrecidae > Echinops > Echinops telfairi. The sequence goes on from NW_022103917.1 coordinate 11,149,200, forward strand.
TTCTTCACGGCACTTCTGAGTGAACTAAAAAATGTCTTCTGTATCACATCACTTGTGGGCCCTCTTTAGGTCTATAAGATCATTGCTTTCATTCCTGGGCTCCATACTGTTCATTTTAAATACTGTGTGTATGACTTGAATCTCAGTGTCATTCATTGAGTTTGAAGGAGGCGTACACATTAGGACAGATACAGTACTCCCTACACAGTTTGTTGGCTGGCCTGCCTGGGGGCTAGCAGAATTCTCTGTGGTCTTTGTTCATTCCTAGAAGGATGGCAAGGGTGAGTAGTTATGTTGTCACCATTTTTTAATTTATTAACCTTGCATTTTACTTTCACAATAAACGTATGGGATGGCAGCCTGCCAGGGCCCATTAACCAGACTTAAAAGAATGTGTGGTTGAGGTTCCAGCCGTCTGTAACCTGTGCCATTCCTGCCAGTTCGATGACTTTCACTAGAGGGCTACTTTATGAGGGTATAAAAACTTCTTAGCAAATTCAGCTTTTTATTAGGCACTGCACAGCTCCTATTTCAGGAAAACATTCTGTTCCAGGAAATATAAGGGAAAGGAAAGACTTTTAAGCTATTATAGGCATCCCTCACTGTGGGTGCCTTTTAAACATGTTAGCTCTTTTGGCAGTTGGCACTAAGTGAGGGAGACAGTCATCACTCCGAGGGATGGCTTTAACATCTGTGATTTAGGGAAACAAAGTGAGGCAGGATAGTAATAAATGCCCCAGCTGCAGGGTGTTTAAGTCTAGCATTTGTAGGAAGCAGTGGCAGTAGGGGTCTTATAAAGCAACATGTAGTTAAGCCCAAGACAGCAAGAAAGACTGAAGGCAAAAAAGAGGCAGCATTTGAAGTCAGTGGGCAAAGGAAGTTCTGGATGTTGCAAATGGTTAACATGCCCTTTTGCTAACCAAAAGATTAAGGGTTTGAGTCCACCCAGAGGTGTCTTGGAAGAAAATTATGGTGATCTACTTCCCCCAAATGTCAGCCATTGCATACCCCATGGAGCAAGGTTCTATTCTGACTCAGGTGGGGTCCCCCTAAATTGGAATATATCCAACAGTGACCAGTGTTCAGAAACGGAAAGGTATGGTGATGATGTGAGTAGAAACTGAGACATCAGTTGAAGCAGAAAGCATCATGGAATGGCCAATGCAAAAGAGGGAGAAGGATGAATTAGACTTTGATCATGGTAACTTTGCAATATGGAAGTTCCTTCTATAGAGAGATGTCTGTGAAAAATGTAGAAATATAAGCCTGAAGGTCTGGCAAGAGCTCTGGAGAGTAATGAAAGAGATTGAGGTGTAATCTAGATAAGGAACCAAAATGGAAATCATGAGACTAGGAGAGGTTGCCCAAGGAGTGTTTTTAGGAAACACCCAGCGAGGAAATGGTCACAGAATCGGAATGACGAATCTTGAGCCGTGAAATGGAAGAAGGAACAGTGGGGGCTTCATAAAGGTTGTGGAAAGATTTCATAGACTTTTAATTTCACTTTTCCCACGGCCTTTTTGAAGGCACCTCATACTTCCTTAGGGGATTGAGTAGTGACCATCATGCTAGTAATTCTCTAGTCATAATTGACACTGGAGGAACCAGGTATCTTTGGAGTGATGGGCATGGAAACCATATTGATTAGAATGGAAGGAAATGTTGGTTTCTCTTTCACCTAATTAAAGGTGGAGAGGAGGAGAGTGGGATAGCTTGAGACAGAAGCAGAGAAGAGATTAGGTGAAAAGATGAAAATATTAACACGCACAGCTAGAGTATCTTAGGAAATCACTGTATTATCCCCTTTCAATTTTATCAGATAAAATGTGCGCATTTTTTTCAGGTAAAATTAAAAGAAATCTTTGCTAAGACTGAAGAGGACACAATGGGGACTTTGACTTGGAAAATATTAATGATGTGTGAAAAAAGCATGAGTCAATACTGTGCTACCTTGTGCAGTAGGCTCAGCTGTGTACATGCATGCATGGCACGTCAACTGTAGTTATCAAGTCAGCTACATAATTTTGGATGCTTCTTGTGTGCTTTGCTTTTTGGTTTTCTATAATTCACACGCTGTAAACCTTTGCAAAGAAATGAACATGTTATTTTTAAAATTTGTAAGGAGTTCTCATTGCTGGTGGACTAGAGTTAGTCCACACACACACACACACACACACACACACACACACTGTAGTTGTTAGTCAACTATGACTCATGGCGTCCCCATGTACAACAGAAGGAAACATTCCTTGCTCTTTCTACTTCTTAAACTGTTAGCGTCTGGGAAAGCCCCAGGGGCAGTTATACCCTCTCCTTCTTATAGGCTCACTATGAGAATAGGCATCAACTCAATGGCAGTGAGTTTGTTTTCTCGTGTTTTTGCCATCTTTATGATCAAGTCCATTTTTACTGCCACTGTGCATTTGAGGGGCTCACCTTCCATCTAGCATTATATCAGAAAGTATGTGAATGGTGTGGGAACTGAGAAAACCAATGGACGACAGAGAAAGGTCGAGACAATGAAGTCTTTTAAGGGACTACCAAGGAGCACACACAAGTTCAGTGATCCTCTGCTAATGAAAAGGTTCATGGTTTGAACTGGTCCTGTGTTTCCACCAGAGGAAGACGTGGCAATTTGTTTCCATTCTGCTTCTGTAAGGATCATAGCCCGGACAGCTCTATGAGGGCAGTTCAGCTCTGTCACATGAGGTCGGTATCAGTTGGAATCCACTCAGTGGCATCCGACAACTACCAAGACCATTGGATATTTGGAATGAGGGAATTGTTGACTTAAATTGTACATTGATTTCTTTCACAGCCAATGAGATAAGTGGTCTTATCCAAGTGGCTTGAAAAGGGGTTTTCAGCCCTCTGCCTCCTAATTTACAGTTGCCAGAGTGACGGTGAGTGCAGCATGCCTAAAGAAGCCAAGTTGAATTTCTATATGAAATCCCCTCCTTACCACCTGTAGAAGTCACTCTCCCCGCCTATCCTTTGGAAAGTTCAAGTCTGGGCCCACTCTGAAAGTGCAGGCTGTACCATTCAAGCTTGAAATGTGTTTGTGTTGCCATGGTTTGGGTTGATAATCTTTCCCATCATGCTCCCTGTTACTTGTGTCCACTGAACCCCATCAGTTGCAAGTTAATATAGAACATGAAGCAGGATGTATGAAAACGTGTTAGCGCTACATTCTGTGTGCACGTCAAGTGAAGTTTTCCTTGTGACATTTACGACAACTTCCTAGGATTGATTTTGCAGGCGCTTCTTTCCAGATCTTGTTTAGTTCTTCTAGGCACTGTGCATCAGATCTAAGCAGACTGCTTTTGTGAGTGACAGAAACCCAAACCAAACCCATAGGCAATGAGTTGATTCTGACTCAGTGACCCCATAGGACAGAATCGAACTGCCATTTGTGGGCTTTGAGACTGGAAGTCCTTACTGGAGCAGCCAGCCTCGTCTGTCTCCTGCAGAGCAGCTGGCGAGTTTGAACTACTAACCGTGTGGTTAGCAGCCCAATGCTAAAGCCACAATGACAACAGGGCTCCTTTGTGAGTACCATAAGAAACTATGAAAAACGTAGCTTATAGTTTTTTTAGCAGAAAGTGTATTGTCATATTCACCTATAGAGACATCTAATTTTCCACCCTTGCATTATGTCTTCAAGCTGCAAGTGTGTGAAAGGAAAGGATGAGAACAGGGCTGCAGAAAGGGGTGGGGGGCGGGGAAGGAGGGGGTTAATGCTGAATTTTGGAAGAAGACGAGCCCAGTGAAGGGAATTTCATAGTTAAATCAGATTAAACTTCATCTCTATCCCACTGGGGATCTGTACTGTAATAACTGTTTCCAGAGACTTTGTAGGTTTCTTACAACTTCTCCATGTGTGTTATTAAATCTTGTCTGTTCCCCTATGGTTATTAGCTGTAAAATCCTTTACAGAATCTCAGAAGAGTTCCTGGCCTTAAGTACATACAGATGAGGAAGGGGAAAAAACTGTATAGTTGTGTCCTGTTTGGCAGTGCGCCCAAGAGTCAAAGAATAGATGTTGGCAGCAGAGAAGGGAGGAAGCAGGCCAGAACTCGGGGCGCATTGAAGAGACAGTGAAGGTAAATTTGAGGGACTCTGGAAGGGACCCACTAGCATAGAGGTTACCTATTGGACTGCTCTTCACAAGGTCAGCAGTTCAAAACCAGCAGAGGAGGCTTTCTATTCCCTTAAAGAGTTACGGTCTCAGAAACCCTTAGAGGCAGTTCTGTCCTGTGCTATAGGGTCACCATGAATCGGAATTGACTCTATGGCAGTCAGTTTTGAGTTTGGAATGATCCCAGAAGGCGCTGCCCTTTTCAAATGGTAAATTCTTCTCCTAAGGGCTTCCCTTTTTCTTTCAGATGAAAACGTACCTTTACTTGTTCTGGGCATTGCCAGTAACCCCTTGGAAAGCCAACCATTTGCTTTGGAGTGGTAGCCCTCTGTGGATCCTAATGGAACTGTGCTCCATAGGGCTTTCCTTGACTGATCTTTCAGAAGTAGACCCCCAGGCCTTTCAACCACCAGGGTAGTTGAACCTCTTAACTGCTAACTTTTGGTTAGCAGTCAAGCCTTGCTGATTTGCATCACTCAGAGAATCCTTGCCTCTTGACGAGGTAGTGGGTTGCACATGGGGCTGCTTACAGAAGTTCGAAACCACCAGTGGCCCCTGATGAGAAAGAGGAGGCTTCCTACTCCTGGAAAGAGAGTCTCAGGAACCCACCCGGGCAGTTCTGCCCTGTCCCACAAAGTTGCTGAGTTGAAATTGACTCAGTGACAGTGAACTTGCTTTATTATTTACTGACTTCTACATGTTGTTATCTTGCATTTTTAGCAGCTAGTTGTTCCACATGCCTTGTGTCCCTAATCAGCAGGGATAGGGCTCTCTTTGTCTCTTGCAGCATCTGCCCCGGGATCTTGTTCATAGGGACTACTTACTAAATTTTAATGCCATCAACAGTGAATGTAGGTCTCCGTAAGCCATTTCCCCCATTGATTGGGCAAGTGCGTGCTGACCGTTAACACTGGGAGAATAGTGGGGAATTTTGAGATAGTCCTTTGCTCTCCAAAGGAAAACAAACTTACTACCATTGAATGGATGGCAACTCAGTCACCCTTTAGGACAGGGTGGAACTGCCTCTGTGGTTTTCGGGGACGCTGGCCCTTTCTGGCACTCGAAAGCCCAGTTGTCTGTCTCCTTCAGAGTGACTATTAGCTTCAAACTGCTGAGCTTGAGGTTTATAGCCCAATGAGTGGCATGAAGCCACTAGGGCTCCTCACTTGCTTGCCAGGAGCTGCTTATTTAGGTGGGAAGACTAGACACCAGCACTCCATAGACCCTATGTGGCTCTAGGCCAGCTGGTGACTTATTCACATGCCTGTCTTATTTCCTCAGTTGCAATTTTAGCCAACATTCTCTTTGCTCTGAAAACTGGTATCCATTCTCCTTCAGCTATTTGTTGTTGGAGGCCCAGTGACCCACAATTCAATATCTGGTCCAGTGAAGACTCATTGCTAGACCAGCTAGTGACAGTAACAAACTCCTTCCTGGGAGCTCTTCCAGCCATTCCAAGCCACAAGGGAGTCCTAGAATAAATGATCTTATCCAGGCACTAAATGGTAGGCTAGGGGCCTGAGAGAGAATGATTATTTCTTTCCTCGGTAGATTCATCCCCAGAGGTGTTTGACTGGAAAGGTTTGGGTGCAAAGTTCAATCCCACTCCCCACTTCGCCCCTAATAAAAAAATCAACTCAGAAGTTATTTGAAATGGACTTTCATGTTTTTGAAGAATGAAAAATTAGGAGATTTGCTGGGATATATACGAAATTATATTTCTTGTATTTTCTAAGATATTAGGAATGCATTAACATGTCACCGTAGGTTAAGATAATCTAGAAATGTATCTAGAGAATCCGTTTCAATTACCTTCTGGGGCTTTTAGTGAAAATAATAAATTTTAAAGAATTAAGGCAGCCATAAAAATAAGTGTTACAAGGGGAATATACCTCATTTTTCACCTTCAAAATTAGATATTCACTGTGGACTTATGCACTGCCAGGGTCAGGTCACTGCATTGCTTGTGTACATTAATAGCTGCCATAGGTAACTGCTGGAGGAGGTGAAAGGGAACCATTTCCCATAACACGAAGATTGAAGCATTCAATTTACTGAAAATCCCCCAAATAAATAGCACGACCTAAAGCTCAGTTGTGCACTCAAAGGGATGCTGCTTCATATTTACAATTTGCATAGGGACACCCTGTTGAAACTTGCATTTGCATATATACAGTATTGATTTTGGTTAATGGAACATGAGGTCATTTCTCTTTAGTTTCTCTCCAAGTAGTATTTTGTTCCCCTCCTTATTTCTCACATAGAGGGAGGCCTCACTCCCCCACCTGCCCCCCCCCCCAAAAGTGGCACAAGATCGTGTCTAGAAATACTCTATATACTGGTCTGTTTTTATTTCTAATTTTCATATTTAAATTGTTTACATCCTTTAGTCATCTTGTAGCTGGCAAGGGCTCTACTAGAAATGTGCGTGACAAGCCAGAGTTACATTATAGAGCTACTTAAATGGGTCTCAGATACCCCCCCTCCCACATTCCTGTAGCATTGTGTACTAAAGCCAGTGAGGCCCAGGACTCCCAGCCCTTGTGAAGTGGCTTAGTTGGGCTTGATGGTATACAATACAGTGAATTGCCTGGCCCTCCTAATTGTGTTTACGATTTAATGCTAAAATAGTGCCAGGGCTTAATTAGATGTGGGCTTCAGGCTTTTGTAACTATCAGCTTGGTTGCTTACCAATTTCCACATGGAAGACAAAGAAAAGAAAAGGGCATTGCATTTACTGAGAAAACAAAATCAACTGATTTACCTCCCTGGTGTCCCAACCGGGTAAGCATTTTACTGCTAAACTTAAGGTGGTGTTTCAAACCCATCAGCCACTTCTCAGGAAAAAGAGGAGGCTCTCTGCTCCCGTACAGATTTACCAAGCCTCGGAAACTATGTAGGATTGTTAGGAGTTGGAATCCAGTCAAAGTCAATGGTTTGGTTTGGTTATACATTTTTTAATCACCACTCATCTCTCAAGTTTATCCTACTGTGGGGATTTGCTTGTGGCTGTGATGCTGGAGGCCAGGCCACAGATACGTCAAAGGCCAGCAGGGTCGTTCTTGGTACACAGGTTTTATAGGAGCTTCCAAATTAAGGCAGATCAGGAAGAAAGAATAGGCACTCAATCGCTGGAAAAAAATCACTACCAAAAACCTTCTGAATAGCAACAGAACATTGTCAAATATAGTGCTTGAAGATGAACCACAAGTTGGAAGGCATTCAGAAATACAACTGGAGAACAGCTGCCTCTTCAAAGTAGAGTGGACCTGAATGAGGTGAATGAAGTACAGTTTTCAAGACCTTCACTTGTTGATGTGACAGTGTTGTTGCCCATCATTTAGGTCCTTGTCTTGCTCTATTAGCCAATTGTTACAAAGCTGACTTGGGGCAAGAGAAAGAGCAAAAGCTTGTGAAGATAACGAGCAGGGAGATATAGTGACGAACATACTCCAGGGGGTTGTTAAATTAGGGCACCTGAGTTTATATGCCCTTAGATTTCCAGGATTCTGACTTCTCACTCCCTCCTGATTTCTAACTCTGTCAATAAAAGGAGGTTGGGCTGTCAAATGTTTTCTTGGGTATTCTCAAGACGCACCCTTATCTTCTAAAAGATTGTAGCCGTACATCAACAAGGAACTGTCAACATTCACTGTGCATTCAGAAGAGGACATGGAATGAGGGATATCATTGGTGATGCCAAATGGATCTTGGTTTAAAGCTAAGAACTCTAGAAAGATGTTTGATTGTGTTTTCCAAAGGCATTTGACGGTGTAAATCAAGGTGAACTATGGATACTATTTCAAAGAATGGGAATTCCAAAACAATTCATTGTGCTCACACAGAACTTGTACATAGACCAGGAGGTAGTCTTTTAAACAAAACAAGGAGATACAGAGTGGTATACTATCAGAAAAAGTGTGTGTCAGGATTGTATCCTTCTACCATACTTATTCTATCTGTGTGCTGAACAAACAATCCAGGAAGATAGATTATGAAGAAAAAATGTGGCATCAGGGTTGGAAGAGGACTCATTAACAACCTGCAATATGCAGATGACACAGCCTTGCTTGCTGGTAGCAAAGAGGGCTTGAAGCACTTACTGATGAAGATCAAATAGTGCGGTGGTTAGTGTGGATCACACCTTGCCGCAAAACAAAAATACTCACAAATGGATCAGTAAACAACATTATGGTAAACAGAGCAAAGATCGAAGCTCTCAGGGATTTCATTTTGCTTAGCGTCACAATCAATGCTCATGGAAACAGGAGTCAGGAAATCAAATGGTATATCGCATTGGGCAAAGCTTCTGTGAAGGATCTCTATAGTACTAAAAAGCAAACCTGTCACTTTGAGCAGTATGGTGCAGCGACTCAAGCCCTGGTGTTTCCAATGGCCTCCTATGTAAGCTGGGCAATGAATAAGGAATGCCAAAGAAGAAGTGATACATTTGAATTATAGTGTCGGTGAAGAACATTGAATATACCATGGACTTGCCAAAAGGAGCTATGGTGGCACTGTAGAGTAAGTGTTGGGCTGCTAACCAGGAATGGTTGGGCATTGAAACACACCATCCATTCCAAGGGGTAAAGATGAAGGTTATCTGCTCCTGCAAAGATGTACCGCCTCTGACACTCAGAGGAACAGTTCTAATGTGTCCTATGGGGTCACTAAGAGTTGGAATCGACTCAATCTGAGCGCGTGACTAGAAGAATGATGCAATCTATCTCGGCAGACGTACAGCCAGAGGGTTCAAATCACAAGCCTTCATGTTATGTACTTTGGATTATGTAATCAAGAGGGAATAGTCGCTGGAGAAGGAGGTATTCTTGGTGGCAGGCCATCAAAAAGAGGCAACACAGTGGTTGCAACAGGAGGCGCACACGTGGTCATGATTGAGAGGATGGTGCAGGACTAGGCAGTGTATTGTTTAGTTGTCCATATGGTTGCTATGGGTCCCAATGCGATCTAACAGCAGCAGCAGCAGCAACAACAACAAAAACATGCAGACATATATTTTAGAGCAAACAAACGCTATATATATAGATTTTTGTTGCAGTAAACTACATTCAAACTAATTATTAGTGCATTTTCCAGTGTGAGATTTTTCTTATCCCCCGCCTCCCGTTATGATTCAATCAGAACTTGCACAGCTCATTATAGAGTGGGTACCCCATGGAGAGGATTGCATGTGATTTTCCAATATAAGGTGACAATATTTATATGCATCTCTTTGGTGAAAAATTGCAAAAGTAATTTATTTTGTAAAATACCATCTGCAGTAGTGTAACCTTAATTAAATTGTTTTGTTAGTGTGGGGGCAGGAGGGGTAGAAGGACCCTTACGACTTCCCAGTATTAAAGTCACACAGTGTAATAAGAAGAGCCCTTTTTGGAGTTACTATTTTGATGATTGATTTGAATTTTTAACGTGTATATAGAGAAAACATTAATATTAAATTATGTTTCCTTTTTATGTGGGATATAAATAAGAAAGACCCCCCCACAGACACTTGTAATTGCGTTTTATTGAAGGATGAGAACGTGTAAAGAAGGCAACAGCTGGACCTCCTTAAACCAAAACACAACGGCCAGCACACAAACAACACCACATTTAACGTATTCGTGCTGCCGGAGAGGAAGTCCTCCCCCTCTCCCCCCTTCTTTATTGACACGTTATTGTTTGTGTGCAACATGAGATAGTTCCATGCAAGGGACATTCAGAATGCAAGCCGAGCGGCAGAGGAGCTCTTTTCGTTTCATTTATTTCATCGTTTGAACATCTCGTTTCACATGCACATCTGAATATGAGACTTTCTGGCTCTCTGGATTGGAATTTCAAAACAAAACAAAAAAAGCAAAAAGCCAGATAAAGTGTTTTCAGATTGTAACGTATCTTCCCACACCCCAAAACGTTAGACTTGTATTCTGAAGGAACAAAATCGTTACAAATCAGGTGCTATGGGCCAATGTGGCCTTTACCCTGGGGCTCAGGAGGCAGATTGGCTGTTCACAGAGATTAGGGCTAGGGCTGAACAGAGTCCAGGGCCAGGTGGAAAGCAGAGGGGATGGAAGTTGCAGCTGCTTGTATCTACTCACCATCATGAAATGCCCACAGCTGGAGAACAAATTTGGTAGAAATTCCCAGGAGCTACTGTTGGTTAATGTGAGCCTTCCAGGAACACATACCAAATAATAGCCTACTTTCCTAATTCTATTATGGGTAGTTTCTGTAGAGTCAATCCCTGTGAAATGGGATCAGGAATGGTTTTACTCAAAACCGTGAAGTGAGTGCAATTTGGGTTTCATGCCCTTTAACCTTCCCTTCATCTATCATCTCTTCTCCTTTCCCCTCCAGGGGTACCCTGGTATGCTAGGCCTTGTAAAATACTGCCCCAAGTGGTCTTACCCCTTTCCCTTCCACCACCATGGAAGATGGTGGTGGGGATCCCACCACCCTGCTGTACCCTTTCCAGGAAGTAGCCTATGATCAAGGTTGCCAAACGGTTGCCCTCCCCTCCTCTCCAAGTTAGCTGGAGAGGATTTGCGGGAAGGGAAATGTGTCAATCATCAAAAGAGGCTTAATGTGTTAATCTTTCTTGGGGATGTTCTCATGTTAACGTGTGTGTTGGTTGCATGCTAGAGAACTCACTGCCATTGAGTCGATTCTGACTCAGATATCCTATAGGAAGAACTGCCATGTGAGTTTCTGGGACTGTAATTCTTTACAGGAGTCCAACCCTCATCTTTGTAATAAGCATATCATCTTTATGAGAAAGAGACAACTTTCTCTTTCTCCCACAAAGCAGCTGGTAGGTTTGAACGGCTGACCTTTCGGTTAGCCATCTTACTCAACTGCCCCATAGGATTTTCAAGGCTGTACTCTATACGGAAGCTGACAGCTTCATCTTTCTCCAGAGTGGTAATTGATGGATTCAAACCCTTTGGTTGGCAGCCAGCCTTTCAATATTGTATCCCCAGGGTTTCTAGGGGCTTTTCATCATCCTTCAAATCTCATGTCTTGCGTGCTCTTCTCCTCTGCCTGGGTAGGAGCAGTCTCTACGATTTTCTCCATTTCTAGACTATCTCCCAGGAACTGAATTTTGGAGTTTTCATGTTGTCCTGTCATCAAGAAGAAACTTTCAAGATAACTAAAATGGTTATTCTTATCTTGAGAGAGAGAAGACATCTTTCAAATTCCTATGTTACTACCCTTAACATAGTTCTCCTTAGAGAATTGGTCAGGGTATTGAGATGTAGATTTGCAACAGTTCTCTCGACATAGGACCATGGCCCAGATGTTTTATTTGCTGTTAGCAGAAATAATTGACTAGGTGTCATTTCCTACATGATATTCCTCACTATTTACCCAGCTTTGCTTAGTTTTTAACATTATTGTTAAGAATGGAAGTGTGTGTGTGTTGTGTCCCCCCCGCCCCGTCCCCCGCCCGAATATGTGTTGTAATCCTAGCCTCTCTTGCTGAGGTTAGAGTCTCCTATGGGGATGAATTGCCTTCACTCTGATAAAAGACAGGCTTCATGTAGGGTGTAGAGACCAGTGCCTGGAGAAGGACATCATGCTTGGCAAAATAGAGGGGCAGTGAAAAAGAGAAAAGCCCACAAGGAACTGAGCTGACATAGTGACAGTATTCTGTTGTGCAAAAGGTGTCTTGAGTCTCTCTCTCTCTCTCTCTCTCTCTCTCTCTCTCTCTCTCTCTCTCTGAAAGAGATTAAACAAGCAAGGGAAAGAAACTGCCAAGCCACATGAAGATCGCCCAGGAACAGAAGTTGAAACAGCGACAAGGACTTGCCCCCAGTGTGAACAGAGGCTAGACATCTGAATTCAGCTGACTGGCTTTAGGGGGAAGCTTTAGCTCTCTGCTAGCTGTGAATTCAGACTTCTAGCCTCCTGTGAGAAAACGGGATATTCTGTTATTAAAACTACCCTTTTGTGGTGTTTCTGTTATAGCAGCACTAAAAAACTAAGACAAATGTCTAATACTGAAATCAAAATGTTGCAACATGTTCCTCGCCTCCACATTAGAAAAGCCGTGCTAGAAAAGTGGGTGAGTATCCCATGGACTTTCATATGGCTGCAAAGCAGAGCCAATAGTCAGTGCCAAGAGGTTGTGTAAAGAAAAGCATCTTCCATATGCCAAAAATGAAAACTTGGCAAGAGATGCTTTGGGGAAATAGAGGGGTGACACTGTGCTTCGTGCACACATGGAAATGTCATCCTATGCAGGGGCCTAGGAGGCAGGAGGATGACCTCGGTCTCTTCAGTGATGCATTTAGTCTGATATTTTTTGTAAGATGGAGGTGAGCTGGCTATAATTTATGACTTGATACCCTTATAATGATGAGAGCTGCAATTTTATTTGTGTGATGTGATATATTAGTTGGACATTAACCACATTGATGCACCTTTGTTGTAAGATTCAGGAAGAATTGTATTTCTTCAGTGGAAGAGACCTAGTAAATGATTTTTTGGCATATGCTGATTAGGCAGGAAGGCAGGTATTTCTTAGTCAATAAGTAGTGTGTTCATTAAGGGCAGAGTGGAAAATGAAACCCTTTGATGATTGGAGCATGGGGTGGGGTGGGGGGCACACTGAGCTGGTAGCCAATAAAGAGAGGCACCTCATATTCACTTACAAGAGTAACTCAAGAGCTTGGCTTAAGGTGTTGAAACCATGCTTGTTGGAATTTTGGTTTTTCTCCTTCCATTTCTTTAAGCATCCTCAAGTATGTGGGGACTCTACAAAGTTCATGGAAAAAGAGCATGGAAAATCACACTTTCCCCATGAACTTTGTGAAGCTCCTTGTATTTGCAGTGCCTCCCACGATCTCATCCCATGCCCACTTAAACTATGATCGAAGACATAACCAAACTTAGCTCCTCTGATGTGCGGGTTGTAAATGTTGTGGATTAACTATGTGTTCTTCTCTATGGGTCGATATGCGTCCCGGAGATGACTCTGCGGCATCTAACAACAATAGCCACCAATTTGTGGAAACAAGAACCTGCAGTTAAAGCTTTCCATTGAAACTGGCCAGATTCTAAGTGCTTAGAATCCAAATGTGAGATACCCTATTGTCAGGGATTTTGTTTGTTTGTTTTTGCCACTTATGGTAAACAGTTTCTAGTTGTGGCTCCACATCCCTTCAGTAGACCCCAAACTCCCTTAAAAGAAGAGTAGCCTGACTAGATGTCTTGTAGTTATCACTTCTTAAGATCAAATGATCTCTAGGTACAATTTTAAGTCTGTGCAGTTTGATACTTAGAAGACAAAGCTCTATCTCAGTTGAATTCAAGTGAATATTCCAATCAATTAAAATAAAAGACAATTTACCATGTGGGTCAGGGTATGAAGTTCTACTTTAGTTCAAGTTTTTCTCAATAAGATGCCATAGGACTCTTTATTCTTAACCTGACAATCAACAGGGATGGATCTACAGTAAAACAGATTTGGATTGTAATCTTGGCTCCACACTTTCCCAGCTGGAGTAGCCTGTCCATCTCTCAGAGGTGTAAGTTTCCTCACTTGTAGACTGTGAATAATGATAAACCTACCTCATAGGGATGTTGTCAGCATTAAATTAGATTATGCGAGTAATGGCCCTTGGCCCACAGCCTGGCCTGTAGTAAAAGCCCTCAGTGTGTGGTAATGGCTCTCCTAGTTTTTAGCTGTCACAGTGGTTTTTCGGGGTGGTTTCTGTGTGTTACTTACAAGCTAGTGCCCCCCCTAACCCCAGGCTGATAGTTCATCACAAGGAAGGACTATGTCCTAACCTAGTGACTGTTAAAAAGTAGACTTCTTCTGAGCCTCGATTTCAACTGGGGTGGGGGTGGTGGGGGAGGAAGAGTGGTGGTTAAAAATGAGGGCACTTCTCACAGGGTTGTTATGAGTCTTGAAACTATTTGCTAGGAGAACATATGTCTGAAAACTTCTTAGTATTTCATATCGACGGAATATTCTAGAAGTATTTATTTCTTTTTCCTAAATCCACAGTGTTGTCAGACAATAATACTTGCCGAATGCAAAATCTTGACATTGATGTGTATGTTCAGTGGCTGAAATGTCTGTAAGTTTCTCCCAAATGATTATTTTCATCAAGAACCTGCAACCTGCAAAAACATGTGCTGTCTTTTGTGTCCTAAGCCTCCAACCTTGTTTGCTCACATCATTCATCACCATCTGAAGTAGCGGGAACTTTTCCCTCATCGCCTTCCACACACACCCAAGCCTGGGCCTGGGGCCCCTGACCCAGCAAACTTACTGGACAATAACTGTCTTTCCCCGAGGCCCTGAGTGCACACTTAGGAGTCACTGAGGTGGGCTTGGGTGGGTAAGGGGGGTTCTCAGTCTGGAACTTGTTGCTCGCCAGGAACTTTCTCTCAAGCCCCAACAGCTCTGCCGTCCCCCAGTCTCTCCAGGAAGTGCTGCAGACACCTCATGTGAGGCAGTGAAGCCTGGAACAGAAGGGAGGGCTTTGTAGTAGGAGTCCGTGGCTAATGCATTTGAGAAATGATGGGTAAAATAAAGTTCAGCGGGTTTCTTTGCTGCAGAATTTCTAGGAGTTTCAATTCAACAATACAGTATTTGATATTGATCTCCAAGGGAAGAAAGTGAACTTCAAAAAGTTCACGAAAAATTCCATTATCTCTTAATTCTATGTCTCCACGAACTTTTGGAAACCTCTTTGTTTATACTCATAAAGTGTTTCCTGAACTTACCTGATAAAAGACCCATATTTTTCAAGGAGTGTTTCATAGAATAGAGTCCCTATATGGTACAAATGGATTGCTCTCTTGGTTGCTGTGGAAAGCATAGAGGTCTAGTTTTTCAGAGGCACCTCAAAAGAAAGACCTGGTGATCTCCCCCTGAAAAAAATGTGCCATTGAAAAACCTTATGAAGCATGGACCTACTCTTGATAGTTTTGGGATCACCATTAGTTAGAACCTACTGGATGGCAGCTGTTGACCAATGATTTCATTGGACAAAATGTTACAGGCAACATGCTTTGTAAATAATCTTTCACCCCCAAATGAGAAGCATTCTGGTTTATAGCATCCAAAAAAATGACATCTTTTTTGGCTAGAAACCGGCTGAAGTCTTTAGTTTTTGATCTTTTAGGGATGTCTGCCGCCAATAAAAAGCACAATGGGAAATGGCAGTGGTGCCCAATACATTTCAGGCTATGATCGAAGTGAGGCAGATGACTGAAGTAGTGGGCAAGATTTAATCAGGTACATGGCCCGACTTACACTTGCTCACATGAAGAGATTCCTGAAGATACGGGTGCAAAGTATGGTGAAGAAAGCAGATGGTGGTTGGCTATCAGAAAGAATAGCTTCTCTTCAAATAGGCAGCCATCTAAGTGAGGTGACATCTAGAGTGCACACGGAAGAAGCACACCTGCCCAGGTGATCCCAAGGATTGCAAATAATGAAATCCAAGACTGGAGGAGGAGGGAAGAGTATTAGAGTTTAAATTCTGAGCACCCAATCTGCAGAAGGTTATGGATAACAGAGAAAGCCTAAAATCCATTTGCTGGGTCCTCACTTGGATTAGACCTCTGGTGAATTCCCTCTGACCCTGGACCAGGGACATGAACAGCCTAGCTAGCAGACAAAGTGCACGGGAAAGTGGACTAATATAGCTGTCGCTAGGTAGATATGTGATCTCCCTTTTAACTCATTTTAAATGTGTTCCTGTTTTCATTACTTTCTGTTATCTTTTCAACTGAAGTTGTTCTTGGTTTTATTTATTTATTTGTATTCTTCTGTAGAGAAATTCAGGATAGGTAAATCTTATAGACAGAGTAACTTGGCGTTATCCCAGGGGAGGTTGAGGGTGGGGAGGGAATGATGAACTAATAACAAGGAGTACAAAAAAAGAGAAAATGTTCTAGAGTTTGTTGTGGTGATGATTGCACAATTATTTTTCATATGTTTAAGTATTGAACTATATGATATGTGAATTATATATCAATAAAACCAGACAAGCTGCCCTGGAGTCAATGCTAACTCATAGCGACACCCTGTCGGTTTCTGAGTATGTAACTGTTTATGGGAATAGAAAGCCCAGTGTTTCTCCCGAGGAGCTAATGGTTTTAAACTGCTGACCATGCAGATCACAGTCCAATGGCAGGTCCCTTTCTCAGCAGTGACCCCCCCTACACACACATTAAGAATTGCCGCTTGTTTAACTTTTACATCTGTCCCACTCTCTAGGCTCTGATAACAATCTCATCTCTCACCTACCATCCCAGCTCAGAATATTGTCTGGCCAACTAAAATTCTTCCCAGCTCACCTAACTCACTCTAGTAACCTAGCTCCTTTTCTCCATAAGAGTTTTTAAAAATAAAAGGTGGTAGCTTTATAGTTCAGGAATAATTTCCAGAAGGTTTAGTGGACTAGACGTGCCAGTCAGATGTTATTTACTGGCTTGGGATGTGGGCTTCTCTGTTGTAGTGTGCCTTTCCAATTATACTGCACTATACCAAGCTCCAAAGTGCCCTGGTGGTATGGTGTCATGCTTACAGTTGGACTGCAATCCTCAAGGTCAGGAATCTGAAACCACCAGCCGCTCCTTGGGAGACAGATGGGACTTTCTACTCCTGTAAAGAGTGACACTATCGGAAACTCACAGGGGCAGTTCCACACTGTGCTATAGGATTTCTTTTTTTGTTTTTAATCATTTTATTAGGGGCTGATACAACTCTTATCACAATCCATA
>NW_022103917.1:11167003-11283960 GCF_000313985.2 Echinops telfairi
CTTTTAAGACCCCAGACGCTATATCTTTTGATAGCCGGGCACCATCAGCTTTCTTCACCACATTTGCTTATTCACCTGCTTTGTCTTCAGCGGTTTTGTCGGGAAGGTGAGCATCATAGAATGCCAATTTAATAGTAGAAAGTATTCTTGCATTGAGGGAGTAGTTGAGTGGAGGCCCAATGTCCTTCTGCTACCTTAATACTAAACCTATAAATATAGGGAGATAGATCTATTTCCCCAACCTCATATAAATATATTTTGTGCTATAGGATTTCTGTGAGTCACCATCGACTTGATGGCAGGGAGTTCATTTGTTGGTATATTGTGCTCCAGGGTGCTGTTCTAGGTGGGGTAGGATGTAGTGAAGAGTGAAGGCAGCATCTTTGTATGGCCAGGCTGCCCTGTTTGGCAAGGTGCATTTGTAGCTGTCATCTGGCCCTTTGAGATAATCCAGTCTACTCACTGCCTCTTTAAGGCGAGGCAACAGACCTAGAAACAGGATGTGCTTATACAAGATCACACAGTGAGTAGTTAGTGGGACTGCGATGAGAAACCCTGCACCAAATGGCTAATGTTGACTCAAAAGCAAAGATGAAAAGGTAAAGTGGCAGGAAACTAGATGACTAGAAACAGAATAATCAGAGTGGAAATGATGAGAAAGTGGTGACTCTTTTTTTAAAAAAGTTACCAGTGTCACTGAACAAGTTACGTAGAAATTGGTAAGCGATAATCTGATTCATAGTGTGACCTTTCATTGAAAACACGATTAAAAGAAAAAAAACGACCCTTGAATTTAAAAAAAATCAAAGATTAGAATGCAGCTCCTCTGACTTGAGGCCAGGACTCTTGAGCTGATAGCTTTTGAGGCTGAACTTATTATGTGGACTGGAAATGATATTCCTTTTTAACGTTTTCTAACATAAAAGTTATACAGACCTCACAGGAACCAAAGATTGGTTATTTAACAATAGTTCTAAGAACTTCATATCCAAGTTAATTAAACGAACTTTTATTGATTTAAGGGAACATTGGTTAATCAAGTTCATGATTCATTCATAATCAGTTTAAATGGATGTGAACATATTTGTGGTGTAAGTCAGGACCAAAGCCAGAGAGCAAGAAGAGGGAAGAAGAAAGGATATGCAGAGAAAGGAAGGGTTATGCATAGGATGGGGTGGGCTGGCTAGAGATTGGGGGTCATCTGCAGAGTTGAGAGTTGGAAGACTTGAGAGTGGGTGTAATTGCTGAAGGCAGTCTAAACAGAAACATTTCTCAGTAGATAATTAAAATAGCCATTCCCTCTTGCTGTATATCTGTCGTTCTTGAGTTCCAAGCACTTCACCAATGCTATCACGCTCACCATCACAGCATCCCTTCTAAGCATGCAGTAATTATCGATTCCCTAAAGCATGCACGCAAGTTAAGTGACCTACCCCAAACCATAATCAGGGAAGATAGAGCCTAGTGGTATTGCGAAGCTCTCTGGCAGTAGAACGGACTCATTTAAATAATACATGCTGCTTCACATTAGTCTTTGCTAATTTATCTGACAGCCTTGTTAGTCTTAATTGAGTTTTCCCTTATAGTTTTATAAAGGGAGTACATGTTCACTGTGGGGCAAAAAATCAGAAACCATGGGAAACATGAAGAAAGCAAATAACACCTAGGAAAATGATTGTCAACATTTTAGTGTCCATTCTGATTTATTCTGTAAATTTGCGAAATTATTATCAGAAAGGTACATGACATTGTTGCTGAGAATTTGGTGGGGGGGGAAATCATCAGAAAACCTCTTAAAAGAGCAGCACAATAACCAACAACAACTATTGTGCACCTCTTGGTGTATTTCCTTCTCTACCCCCCCCCCCCCATGAAGTTACAAAGAAAAATATATGATTTTACCAGAATGTGATTCTGCTGTGTATATATAGTTTGATCCTTGCTATTTTCACTCAATTTTACACCGTGAGTGTTTTTACCTTATCATTAAATATTCTTGAAAACATGCCCTTTGGTGGTTTAGTGGGATTCACTTGTGAGCAGGGATGATTATTTATTGTGGGTGGAGCATAGTTGATTTGCCACAGCCACGAGCAGGGCATGTTCATCCCTGGACATGTGTGTGCTCATTGCATTATGCCTCTGTCCATCTTTGCTCATTTGTTAGGAGCAGGATGAAATCTCATGGTTTCAATGTGCAATTCTGAGGATTACTAATGGGGTTAAACAGCTCCGTTTCTTCACAGCATTGTTTTGACACGTGGATTTTCACACCAAGTGCACCACATGTAGTCAAGACCACATATCCATGTGGAGGACTCGGGACTCCCGTTGTGACAGGACAAAGATTGCCTCACTAATATATGTTATGTAGCATTGGGCTTTGTTCCACAGCCGCCACGTAAATCATACCTTCCCTGACAACCAGGTCCGTATCGTAATAATTTCCCCCGTATTCCTCAGCTTAATGCCTGACACAAAGGAAGCCTTAATAAATGTTTGTTACGTGGATAGTGAGGTGGAGCTTTCATGAGGGGCCATGTTTAAGTTAGTCCAATCGTTTGTTTTTTGGTTTTTTTCCCGAAGTTTCATGTGAAAGTAACTCCCTGGCGTCCAAATCTAAAATGATGGCTCATGACTTGACCTCTAGGCCCCTTTTATGAGAAATAATGAAGAAACGGAGAGTTCCACACAAGGAAACTAACTTCTCTTTGCCAAAAGGGGCCCCTTTGTGGCCATGATATAAAACCTAGCCACACAGCACCAGTACAATAAGGGAGTGTCAAAAACACAACTGCCATAAATGAGAAATGGCCTGCGAGGGAAAATGACTGGATAGGAAGAAATGTGGAGTCTAAGCTTGTTTTCCTTCACTTTTCTCCTTGGAAAAATCATTATAGAGGATTGAAGCAGGCGATCTAGTGAAGATTCTTATGTCCTGTCCCTTCATTTTCCAGATAGGAACCGGGAACGGAGAAAGGTGCACTACTTGACTAAGGTGACTTAGCTGGTCTGGAACATAGCTTTGGATTGGAATGAGTGTCTGTGTCTATGAGAACTTCTCGGTAGCCTTCTTCTCCCAGCCCCACTGCACACAGCACTTAGGGCTTTTCTATCCTTCCTGCCACCTCTTGATGCATATCTCTATTCTAACCTTCCTTATATTCTACTCCAGTTCTCTCTCTCTCTCTCTCTCTCTCTCTCTCTCTCTCTCTCTCTCCCTCTCCCTCTCCCTCTCTCTCCCTCTCCTCCCTAAATTCTGAGCTATTTGAAGGCAAACTCTGATTCCTGTTCTCACTTCAGTACCTAGCATAATACTTGATGCCCCTATGTGCTCAATGTTTGTTCATGAAGGACATTCTGATTACCAGAGCTGGGCTGTGAAGTCTTGGCATGCCATCTCCAAGCATCTGGAAATCTTCCTAGTTCAAATCTTCCTAGTTCTCTCACTTTGCCAGGCATCTAAACACTCCCCCAAATTTCCGCTAATTGTTAGGATTTTGCCAGAAGTCAGACTACACTTGGAAAGGAATAGCATGACGGCTGGAGAGAACTGAGGCTGAGGAAGAGGAGACTATGCAGAAAGCAGCATAGGAACCATCCTGGTTTGCCATGTACTGTTGCACTCTGCTTTTACATGCGAACACCATGAATTCCAAGTGTGGGGCCTGTCCACTGTACCTGTACACATGAAGGAGCCAAAGGTTTTAGCTGACTTGCCCAGTGCCACCCAATTAAGGCTTGGCAGAGCAGGAATCGAAACACTTGACTGTCTGATTTCCAAACTCATAGTTATCAAATAGACTTATCATATATTTCAAAACTGATCTTTGCTTCCTTGGGCCTTTTCAAATAACCCAGTACAGTACAGTAGGGGATCACTGGGAACCACAGAGTACATTTTAAAAGAATTTAACAAATTGCATGTCACACTTATAAAATATTAAAGAAGAAGTCTTAGCTTCTTTTTGAGATTTTCACCTGAATTTCCCTGATAGTCTTCAGCCATTTGGATGTGCTCATCTGTGTAACATGACTAATGGCTTACCTTTCAAGGTAGGGTAAAAGGAGATGTTATCCACAATGATGACCCCAATAAAAGACAATGTCAGACTTTCAAAGAACCCAAGTTACACATAGGAGGGGTACCCAAATAAAACCAGGTTTTTTTCAAAGCAATGCATTTGAATTTTTTTTAAGAAAACAACCTTATCGCCTTCAAAGTACTCTCCATTACACTTGATACATTTTTCAAATGTGTGATTCCATTCTTGGAAACATCTTTCAAACTCATCTGTTTGGATGGCTCACAGCACCTAATTTTTTCTTCACCTCTTGTATTTTGTCCAATGTCTGTCCTTTCATGTCCCTCTTCATTCGTAGAAACAAAAAAGAAGTCTCACAGAGTGAGGTCAGGTGAGTCACGTGCATGGGACAAGAGAGACATGCTGTTTTTTGCCCAAAAATGGCATACTGAGATGGCTGCGTGAGCAGGTACATTGTCATGGTGGCAACACCAGTCCCCCACCTGCCACAAACCAGGTGTTTTTTGTCACACACGGTTAGGCAATCTTTTCAGAACCTCTAAACAAAAAGCTTGATGAACAGTCTGGCCAGTGGAACAAACTCCAAATGCACTACCATCAACATTTTTGTCCGTTCGGGAAGTTGATGGACGTCCAGAACAAAGTTTGTTGTCAATCGACTTTTTTTGAAATGAGAAAACCACTCATACACTTGAGTTTCTCCCATAGTGCTGTCCTTGTAAGCTGTGTTCCACATCACAACAGTTTCTTCGGCATTTTTCCTGAGCAGGAAATAAAATTTCACAGGCACACGCTGTTCTCTTAAATTGGCCATCACGAAAAACAAGGTTCCAGCGAAACTGCTTTTATAAGAAAAATCACTGGGACCCGAAAGAACCTTCCCAGGCAATGCCACTGGGTGCACTAATTCAGAGCGAGTTGGTCGCCTAGTGGGAAAAATTCATACTACAAAAGCTCTGCCTAGCAGAGATTTTTCCATTTGGGGGTGATATCCCCTTGTTTATTATCATGTCTCCTCATCGACTGGACAAAATGCCTGCTCCTGTGCTGCTTTTGGAAGCTGGCCACCTTCAGCCCACTTCTCACATACCTGTCTCCGTTGGTTCTTCAAAAATTCTTACAGGCTGGATGATCCCCATCTCAGCCAACTGCCTATCTCTTGTCTAGAAAAATTCCCACTTTTTAGTCTCTCACAACCAATTGGCAGCTAATTAGAAGTGATTAGTTGCTTGCTAGGATTTTAAAAATTTTGGGATGTATTTAGTTCCACAAGAATGAGGAAATCTTGCCTGGATCTTCAAAGAAACCATTTTAGCTATGAGTTCTCAATTATCCT
Organism: Echinops telfairi; assembly: GCF_000313985.2. Taxonomy (NCBI): domain Eukaryota; kingdom Metazoa; phylum Chordata; class Mammalia; order Afrosoricida; family Tenrecidae; genus Echinops; species Echinops telfairi. Next base: position 11,172,386 of record NW_022103917.1, read on the forward strand.
TACAAGGCTGATACACCTAGCTGTCTCAACAGTGCTGCAGACCCAATAAAGATTTTCTAATTATGCCCATCCTCTTTCCTGTAGTCAGCAGGGCACCAGCCTTAAGAGAAGGCAGGAAGTCCGGCCTGTTTTACCCCTAAAAGGCCTTATTAAGTTACAAATTCCATCTGCTCCCCAAAGGAACTAAAATGGAATGAAATATTAGAACATTCTGTGGACGGTTTCATCTTTGTTTTGCCTTATGCATTTCCTCGTCATTCTAAAAGAGTCTAAAGCTTTCTTAGCCACATTTGAGGAGTAGCACTAAGTCGACTGTCTTCTAAGGTCCTCATAGGGGAAGGGACATAAATACACCATTTAGTTCATTCTGGCGCTCAGATCTCTCCATCTCTGAATCATTTATGAGTGATGGTTTCACATGCTAGTTAAAAAGATTTCTTACAGTAGATTATGTTGTGTCTTTTTTTACAATCATCTGTTCAAGTGTTTAAGTCTTTTTTGTGGTCAAGAAGTTCTCCCTCATGTTTGACTGCATTCTCTCTAGCTAGGCTTTTCAATGCAATTGAAACGACTCAGGCATCTCAGAGAGATGGATGACATTAAAATTTGCTGAAAAGGACTCAGATTACAGTGGAAAACACTAAAGCAGCATGCCAGTGTGCAGGGATGTCGGCAGAATAGAAAAACATGTAAAGCTGATTTCATCATGGACTTGAGTGCAGATATGGATGAAGCAATAGATGAAGGGGGGAAAACAACAGAAGGCAAACTGCTTCTATCATGGTCATTGGAACTGAAACAGTAGTGGAGAAAGATTTAAGGGGAATAGAGTGAGATAATTGGACAGGATAGGGCCTACTTTAGAGTAGAAATAAATATTTGTGTGGCTAGATTTTAATAAGACTGATTATGCAACACCCCGCCCCCAGGCAATTCTAACGAGTGTCCTGGAAAGCAGAGAAATGAAGTGGGTACAAGACAACAAGAACTGGTGTACTAGGAGGATGAAGCTTGGCCGCTTGACCCCAAGCCTTTAAGACCCCAGATGCTATACTTTTTGATAGCCGGGCACCATCAGCTTTCTTCACCACATTTGCTTATTCACCCGCTTTGTCTTCAGCGGTTGTGTCGGGAAGGTGAGCATCATAGAATGCCAATTTAATAGAAGAAAGTATTCTTGTGTTGGGGGAGTACTTGAGTGGAGGCCCAATGTCCTTCTGCTACCTTAATACCAAACCTATAAATATAGGCACATAGATCTATTTCCCCATCCTCATATAAATATATTTGCATATGTACATGTCTTTATCTAGACCTCTATAAATGCCCTTTGCCTCCCAGCTCTTTCCTCTATTTCCCTTGATTTTCCTCCTGTCCCACTATCATGCTCAGTTGGGGTGAGGACCGGATAGTATGGCAGGGACCAGGTCAAATGTAAGGAGCACTCATCCAAGACAGATTGGTTTATTCTTTTAGCAGGTCATTGCACTTTCAGTATTCTTCTCCAGCACTACCATGCAAGAGTTCAGGTAGCCTTGTTGAATAAACAAACAACCCAGATTTTGAAAGGAAGTAAATAGAGAATTCAGTAAGTTGTGATTAATGAGCTATTGGTTAGGTAATGGTTTCTTTAAACCTAGAAAATGGCTGTGGTTCCTGTCCAGTGACATTAGTGCCAGTCCTGTTCTCTGCCCTTGGTGGAAGTCTACTCTGAGGAGAGAGAAAACAGGGGCCCGTAGGAAGATGGTGGAATTTGTAGCACATGGAAAGGAGAAGCACAGACCAGGGAGATCAAGTGAGGAATGGATCAGGTGACAGTTAAGTAGGCCCTGTCACCAGCAAGGATCAGGCAGGAAATGAGATTTTTCTCTTAGTTTTCTTGCCAGCTGGAAAAGATTGGAAAGTCCTTGAGTGGAGCTTACCAACAAAGCGAGGAAGGAGGGCGGGCTTTGCGATAGAAAGGGTTTCCTCCTCACCTGGATGTAGGTCTTAGCTTTATTAGAAAGTAATGGGGACTGATGGGTATACAAGGGAGCTTCAAAAAGCTGGTGGAAAATGTAATGAAAAGATCATGTTCCCTCCACACACCCCCACCCAATAAACTTTTGGAAGCTATTTCATATTACTGTTACATGTTACCAGTTTGGGATGGATATTAAGTGCAAGAATTGGAAAGAACACACATCTCCATCATCTTTGTAAAAAAATTGGTGTTTGAATTTTAGTGTCTTTACTAGAATTGATCACAGCATTTGCATAATCTCATGAGCCTTCAATGGTGTAATTTAGTCTATTGCCCAGCCTAGTTTATCTTGATTAGAGGAGAAGACACTTTATTTTATAAGAGCTTTGGTTTCCCTTGGTGATCTCTTCAAGGATTGGACAAGCAGTTTAGAGAAAAATCCTTCTTTATATGTAACTGAACCTTTAAAAACGGCATTTCATCTTGCTCAGTCTTTAGTCGAGATGGAAATCAGCCATGTGTATAATATTTTTGAAGACTTATTAAATGTTTTTTTTTCCATTTTATCTAGGCTTACATAATCCCACGGTTATTACCTTTACTCACAAACTTTCCTCCCGCCCATGTGATGATTATTTCTCTTTTTCTTGAGACCTCACTTTTACAGATTTCTTCGCTGCCTCTCTCCTATAGATATTTACTGAGTGTGTAAGGCACTGTGCTAGGTGGTGTGGCTTATCAATGTTCCTTCCTGCTGCACATCATAGGTGTGTGCCTTGCTGGGATAGTGTCTAGGTGGTTGCATGGATGGCCTTTATAGGAACCAAAAATGAAGGGTATGTCATTGAACCACACCATTTTAATGATAAAAACTCAATCCGTGTCCCTGGAAATGTTAGATTTCTTGTCTGGCTCCAATCATGTGCAATTTCCTCTGGGCATGTGTTCAGCATTGATATTCTTGCTGTCTATCAGCATGCATGCCTCAGTGCTGTGTTTTGTTTGGTATGACCACTTCAGTTAGTTTATGTGAAGATTGTGGATCTTCTAGTTCATCTTCCAGTCCATTACCCTTCTCCATCTGTGTGCTCCATGGGAGGAATACCATAGAATCTTTTAGAGAGTGGGGCTAGAATGGATTGTATGAAAGGTAGCAAAGTCTGTCTTCTGTTTGTTTCTTCCCTACCCTTGGCTCCAACTCCATCTCGGCCCACACCTCATGAATTTTTACTCCCCAAACAGGCACAGAATTAGTGGTCATTAAACCTGATTTAAGTTTGTGTTTGGACTAATTTTGAATTCTTGACTGTTATGCATGTTTCCGTAATAACTATTGGCAGCATCTCCCTCCTTTGTTTTATGAATCCCGACAGACCTTGTATAAGAAATAGACTAGTTCCCTTTCTCTGCCACCACCCCCTGTCATTTCATGAATTTGGGATGCAACCTCCTCTCCCTTTCTTCACTGAGGCGGCAGCATTGATTTTCATGTATTAACCTCAGCTTCCATTTTCAGAAAAACAAACAGGGGAGGGGCAGTGCACAATCAGATACATGCTGTCTCCGCAAGTGGCAGTGGCTTTTGTCTCTTCTGACTGATCTTTGTAAATACACATTTCCTTTCTTCTGGTCAATCTCTTTTATACATTCCTATAGGAAGGTACCAGATAAATTGATCCGAAATCTTCATCCTGCTTCTGATTCCCATCGAACAAGTCAGGCCCTCCACATTGCATTTTTCTCTGCAAGTAGACACCCCCATCCCACCCCCAGCCAGAGGATGAACACACTCTACTTTGGAAAAGAGTTCCTGTTTCTAGATATGTGCCTGTGTTCACTCTGCCATAAAAGGTGTCTCTAATTTGAAAGCCATGAGCTGGAGAACTATCATGGAAAATAGGCAATGGAAAACTTAGAACGGCTCCCATTTGAGCCCACTTGTTCCATTTGGAGAACTGTTATACAGGGGTTTTAGTTATCTCGTGCTGCCATAACAGAAATGCTACTAGTGGGTGGTTTCAACAAGCAGAAGTTTCCTTTGTCACCATTGAGGAGGCTAGAAATATGAACTCAGGGTCAGGGTGCTGGTTCAAGTGGGAAGGCTTTTTTCTCTCTGTGTCAGCTCAAGAGGAAGGACTTTAATTCGTCGCACTTTCTGTTCCTGGGCCATCTTCAGGTGGCTTGTCATCTCTCTTCCCCCCTCTCTGCTCCCCTCCCTTGCTGCAATTCTTTCAGCTTGAGAATTACCAAGTGCCTTCTTCCCTTTTGATTTTCCACCTCCAGGTCTGTACATATTTCATTGTACTAGTTTATTTTGTTTGCTCAAGCTACCCTTCCCAATCCCCCCCCCCCCTTTGCGTCATCGTTTTCTCTAACCTTCGCCCTTCTCCGTTCAATTTTAAGTTTCAGAGTCTTCTGACATCCATTTCGGTCTTTGAATTTCTTTCTGGCCTTTGAGCGACTTTTTGCTTCTTTCATGTGTGATGTCCTCCGACAACTGGTCATTACTGTTCAATACATGATCCTGAAGGACAGAAGGAAACACTGCCTGGTCTGCTGCCATCTTCACAGTTGTAGTTGGAGCTCACTGGTGCAGCCACTATGTCAAGCCATCCTCTCTTTCGTTGCCCCTCCACGTAACTGAGCTTGATCTCCTTCTCCAGGGACCAATCTCTGCTGAGCACCTGTCCCTAAGGATGTGAGTCCAAGTCTCTCTGTTTTCGCCTCAAAGGAGCATTCTGGCTGTACTTGTTTATTAGGACTAATTCAGGTATCGCAATCCAGTGGCATTCCAGTGGCACGTCGACAGGCAAACACTGCAAAGAAAATAAAAGAAGCCACCCTTCAGGATCTTTGAAAGAAAGCCATTTTGCAGAATTGAGTGAATGCTACCGTTTTTTGTTGGGTTTTGTTTTGGTTCGCTTCCAGACTGGGTCACAAGTTCAGTATAATAAATTTATGATGAATGCAAACCCAGACCGTCCCTTCAGGTCTTTGGAGAGAAATATGGAAAGAGTAGTGGAGAAAACAAATATGTGCTTTCGTTAGCCATGTCATGTCTGAAGGAGGTAAACATCGGTATATTTGTCATCCTCTGCAGAATGGTGCCATTGGAAAATGAATCTCGGGCACGAGGCCCTTAGCAGCTCCTGAAGGTGTATTATGGGGCCGGGCCGGGGAGTGGGGCTAGGGCCATGGTGGCAGGTGGGGATGGGGTGTGTGGGGAGGTCGGCCTGGGAGGAGTTTTTCCATCTGTCTGGGTGAGCTTGTATTTGAAGTTTTTTTGTTTGTTTTTTAAAGAACGCAGTTGGACCTCATTAATTCAGAAGTCTGTTAATTTGTAAACAAGGTTGCCTGAGAGAGCTCTACAAATTGCGTAAGAGAGTAAACGTTCAAACTGTTTAGGACTCGAGCCTGGTGTACTAATTTCAAACAGTATTTGCATGGGAGGCAAACAATCCTGACTATGCAACATTTTGGGTCGCTTCACTCAGCGATGGGGTGTACGGTGGTGTCTCCTGGAGCCTGGATTCCTCTTAATCAAAACTATGGCCTATCATTTGCATCTATGTACTTCAGAGACTTTTGGTTCAGGAGGACACAACTCTCCCTTCACTCTCAGTTGTGAATGTGGGTGTGTTCATCAAGGAGACCTGGTGATGCAGTGGTTAAGTGCTCAGCTGCTGCCAGAAAGGGCAGCCGTTCAACTCAAGCAGCTGCTGCATGGGGGAAACAGGAGGCCATCTACTTCCTGAATGATTGCCCTCCGGGGCATTTCCCCTTGCTGTGAGTTGGAGTGGACCCCAAGGCAGCGAGTGTCACGGGATCCAGAACCAAAGCACACTGGATGGGCAATTGACTCAAAAAACCCCAAATGTCTCACCATACTTTCTTTGTAACACAGAAAAGTGCAATTTTAAAGGATCGCATTGGAAGTATGATGGATGGTCCTGGGAAGTTTGGAATCTAGGGTCTGTGTGGCCATTCAACTGAACAGAAACTCCAGAGAGAACCCAAGGTCCTAGGATTTCAGAGTTAGCCTCGGGAACCCCTCTTTGAGTTCAAAATATGAGAAGTGGGCCTTCTTTATTTCAAGTTTGATTCTGGTTTTCATATCCCTGACAGAGAAATTTTGAAGTTCCCTTAACCTTTGAAGAATGAACAACTTTCCCCTGAGCCCACATTCTCTGGCTTAGCCAGGCCTAATTCTCATTCTTTCTAGTCAGCAGGACTCAACTAGTTTCCAGGGCGGTGCTCGCCCAGATTTTATTTTGGATTCCAGCTCCCCCCTTTGTTTCCCAGTTTTTGGGTCCTTGTAGGAATGGCTTTCCCCTTTCCCCTGGATCTGTTATTAAGAGTCCACTTGTGTTTTGTAGAGGAGGACACCTTATCTATTCCAAGTTAGCATATACAAGCAAAGCCATCCGTCTAAACTTGGCATCTTAGCCCTTGCTAGGGAGGAATGTGACAAGAGTGACAAGAGAGGACTTTGCATTTCTGTTCCTTCCATGGTTACCTACAACCTCACTCTTTTCTGAACCAGGACATGTGGGCTTTGGCCCTGGTCAAGTCATTCGTTCGGTAGCTGCTTCTTCCTGCAGACCCAGTGGCTTTCTTACACTTTGTCTATGGGGACTATATTTTTCTGAGCTAAACATAGTGGAAGCATGTGGTCTGTAAGTATGGCACCAAATATTGAACATTAAAACTGATCACTTTATCCGATTACTCTTGTGTCTCAGCTGTAGCTTTGCCCAACTTGCCATGAGCACATTCTCAATAAGAGGGCGGGCAAACGAGTGGGCTTTGGGAAAGAAGAGCTTAGAAAAGTCTCTTATCTGTTCTTTCCTCAACTCTTCTTCTTCTTTCTTTTTTTAAGCTAAATGGATTCACCACATTAGATTCCACCAGTAGGTTCATTGACTCATGTACAAACGCTTGTGGTTTTGTAGCGTTCTGTGACTTCATCAAGTTCTTTCTCATGGAATACAGTACAAATGACCTCACCAGGGAGAGTCCAGTCAGCTTTTATTGGCTATTTTGGCCTTAGGCGTCATCTTAGGCTTCTATGCTTTTCCTCAGAGGTACATTTTGCTAGGCACTATATTTCTTTCAGGAGTCATGGTGGCGTTGTGGTTATGTTGGGCCCCTAACTGCAAGGTCAGCAGTTCAAAACCACCAGCTTGCTCTCAGAAGAAGGCAGACTTGAAAAAAAAAAAAAAAAGAAGGCAGACTTGGTAGAAAAGCCCGGTAAAGAGTTGTAGTCTTGGAAAGTCACAGGAGCAGTTCCTAAAGGGTTCCATCGCAAGCTCTATGGAGCATGGTTTTATTCTGAGCCATGTAGAGTCGCTATGTCTCAGAGCCGACCTAACAACAGCTGAAGTATCTCCTCTTCAGGAAGATGTCTGGAATGTTCCTTAGCCCATCTTAAAACTATGTTTTCTGATGCGTTACCTTGACCTTTATCTCCTGCTAAAAGAAAACAAACCAACGTCTGATTCCTGGCAATCACGTGTAGTATTAAGATGTTAACTAATATTAGGGACAGAGGAAAAAAGTCTAATGAAATGTAAAATAAACTCATTTCTCACCTGGAAATGCATTACAAACAAACTCAATGCCTTCGAGTCAATGTCAACTCAGCTTGGGTTTCCAAGACTGGAATTCTTTGCAGGAGTAGAAAGCCTTGTCTTTATCCTGAGGCGTGGCTTGTGGCTGGTGGTTTTGAATTGCTGACCAAGTGGTTAGTAGTCCAACATGTAACCCCTGCCACCAGGGTTCTAGGAAATACATAGTTTCCACAAAAGCTTTACAGATCCTTGAGAGTTAGGGGCCCTAGTGGGTAAGTGCTGAACTACTAACTGTAGAGCCAGTGGTTGAAATGCTCTGAGACTCCCTGAGAGAGAAAATGAGGCTGTCTGTATCTTTAAACCTATGAGTCACGATATACTCTATGGCAGTGGGTTTGGTTTTTGGGGTTAGGAGAAGGAGAGGAAACTGTGTTGTTATCAATTGCTGCAAAACAAATCACTTCCAATTGTACTTGTATAAAAGAAGAAATGACATCTTATTGTCTCTCATGGCTTTTGTGATTCATTAAAATGGGAATGGGTAGGGTGGTTACTTCTGGCTGAGGGCCTCTAGTGGGCCTGCATTCATCTGAAGGTTGGTCTGGGGCTGGAGGACCTGTTTCCATTTGCCTCATTCAAAAAGCTGGTAAGTTGGTACTGACTGTTAGCTGAGGATTGTAGTAGCATTTCTTCATGTGGGCTTCTCCATGGGATGACTAGCTTCAGAAGTCATACATCTTCATTCTTCTTTCGTCTACTGGTCACCTATCCAAGGGCAGGGATATCAGAAGCTGTGTACAAGGGGCCTTCAAATTTTTCTGGCTACCAAATCATGTGAATGAAGAAATTATGAGTGCTAAAATAATAACAAGATAGGCATGTATCACTTAACACGTATTTGGGCAATGTCTGACCACATATAGGTCCAGGACACCCAGGTATTTCAGTGCTAGGAGTCCAGACTAGCTATTGTGTGCATCCCAGAAGCCACCTAGGCCCAAAATCTCAGCCCTAGTCCTTCGGGGTTCCTGACACTCATTGGGTCAAATCCCCACATTTTCCCCTTGGTGCACCTGAAGGGTGTATGGAAGGAAAGTTAGGTACCCAGGCACCCCAACGCTGACTCAGGCACCGCCAGCTTCTTTGGTCCACACTGTCCCTTCTCTGGACATGTTCTTATGGGGAGCTGGCTTAGGGTCCCTATGAGTCTGAACTAGTTCCAGATTTCCCAATAAAAAGACAGTCCATATGATTTGCCTTAGTAGAGCTTCTTCGCACCAGGGGGAGAAAGAAAACGCTTTGGGGCCTTCAGACAAAAACATGCCAAATACAAGGTTCCAACAATCCTGCTGCCTTGTTGGCTCTTGTTTCCCCCATAAGATTTTCTCAGCACAAACTCAGGAAAGGACAAGCAGATGGTTTTGATGCCGAGGATGCTATGTTTGTATGTGTAGATGGGATGGGGCATTCCATCCGAGAAACCTCAACCTCATCAGCATCCAGTCACTTGATTTCTCCTCTCCAGCATGTTTTTCTGGCTGGTACTTTGTCCTGCAAATCTCCTCGATTGCCCCCTGCCCCTTCCTTGTCTGTGGGAATCTGTTGAGTTGCTTGCTGAGGCATACTTGGCACTGGTTCACTAAGTTTGTCCCCTTGGGACACTGAGTGCACACCGAGATCTGGCGGAACAGTGGTTCTTAGCTGCTCATGGGCATGCCAGTGGCTCTCTCCTGGAGAGACAGATATGCTTCCGTAAAGAGGAAAGCTTTGGAATCCCTGTGGGGCAGCTCTGAAAGTTTGCTGTGAGTTGATTCCAATGGCAAGAGATTGGTCAGCCCCATGGAACTTCTTCGGCCACCTTGGTAGGCTTCTACTGCTTTATTTGTAGACGGTGGGTGGAGGTGGTGGCTTGGGGAGCAGGTCCCCCCAAATAATAACCATAAGTGCCGGGTTAGATTTAGTAAGGCCAATACTTTGGTCAGACCAGGGGCAAGGTGGGTTTCTGTGGCCCTGACAGATACAGCTAACTTTTGAAGCCACTTGTGAAGAATAGCCATCAACAGAGTAGTATGGATAGAGCTCAATCCACTGTCATCGAGTTGATTCGGACTCCTTTTATACACTATATAGGATGTGTGTGTGTGTGTGTGTGTGTACACAGAAAGCCTCATCTTTCTCCCACAGCGTGAAAGGCTGGTGAGTTTGAACATTCAGCCTTGAGGCTAATAATCCAGTGCTTCCCCGATAGTTCCACTAGAGCTGCTCATATGTGTAGAGGGAGGGAGGGGAGGAAGCTTTTTCCGTATTTAAAACTTCATTAGGGGTTTTTTATCGATATCCTGCAGATTTTTTTCCTCTAAGAAATTTTGAAGAAATTCACGTGTGATAATAACTTTCCAGTAGAATATTTCCCAATGTCAAGTTAATGTGTTCAGGGAGCAAAAAGACTCCAGTTTCTCACTATGAGGTTCACAGCACATCTGCTGTCCCAACTCCTTTTGAGACCCTTTGAGGCAAAGACAGTGGGGAACCTTTGCTTATTTGCAAGTCATGGGGCAACAACCCTCCCACCTACCTTCATTTTCAAACCCAGAAATGTGGCTTTCTGGGTACAGCCCGGTCTTTCATGAAATAATCCATTCCGAGTTATTTCAGTGGCAGGGAAAACAATACTCAAGTGAAAATGGGGTTTCTTTGCAGGGTAAAGAAAAGTGGACTATTACAAGTAGACATAATTTGAATAATGGACATCCTCAGCTAAGATGTAATTGCTGAGCTAAAAAACATAAAGCCATAGTCTAGTAATTCTAAAACTATTCATTCCATTTTCTGTCCATGAGAGAAATTCCACAAGTGGGGGGTGTTAACAGATAACTTTATTTTCTCACAGTTTAGGAGGCTAGAAATCCCTATTTAGAGTGCAGGCCCCAGGGGAAAATATTCTGTCCCTGTTGGCTCTAGAGCAGTGGTTCTCAACCTTCCTAATGCCGCAACCATTTTTCCTCATGTTATGGTGACCCCTCCCCCCAACCATAACACTATTTTCATTGTTACTTCATAACTGTCATTTTGCTACTGTTATGATCGGCTGACCCCTGTGAAAGGGTCGTTCAACCCCCAAAGGGGTCATGACCCACAGGTTGAGAACCACTGCTCTATAGGAAGGTTCTTGCCTCCTCCGGCTTCTAGTTCCCAGTTCTTGAACCTCATTCTCCTCTGTTGGCTGGTTTCATCCCTTTCCTCTCTCAAAAGAGATGGATTCAAGATCCACCCTGCTAATCCCATCTCATTAATATTATAACGACAGCCCATTCACAAATGGGATTATAATCACAGGCACAAAGGTTAGGATTTACAACACATATGTTGGGAGGACATAATTCAATCTTTAACATTAGGCATTTAAGAATTACTGTACGTTTTTTGGAATGGAAGTAACATCTTTCCAAGTTAGTTTTTGGAACATGGCCATTGCTGAATAAAGGGTTCCAGTTGTACGTTGTATTTTTCTGTATAATTGCAGCAAAATAATGCATTGGCCTATGCTATGGTTTATAATGAGCTGTAAATTCAAGGGTTGAGGGGCAAGAAGCCAAAACCCTCATGGCTCACTCATTCTGAAAATTTAAAATTTTCCACAGTGATACTATGTAGATTGAACAAAATATCAGAAAAGCCTTCTTAGTGTTTGTTCTAAGAATGAAACTCAAGTTCTCCCAGGTACAGAACGAATCCATAATTCGACATTTTTCTTTTTCTAAGAAGGTTCTTCATAAGGCAGTTTAGCTCTGTCTCAACCTGCCCTTGAAAGCAACTGAGGTTCTGTCCAAACCTGCCCTTGAAGACGTGTTGTGTTCGGCTTAAACCTGCTCTTTTATCATCATCACCTCAAACTAGGCACTGAGGAGGCTTTGTGACCCCCGAGGCCATAGTTGTTATTAATAATTAATAATGAGAGTTGTTATTAATAATTGTAAAAAACACATGTACTAGTTTGTTATATAACAGTGATTATTTTGCACCACGAGCAGTCCTTTAAACTGTAAGCTGTAAATTCTTTACTTTCTTCCAATTCTTTCCATGCAATTTGTAGCAGTCCAGTCAGCTGCGAAGGCTTTCGAAAATGTATCCGATTTGCAAGCTAGCCGATTAACTTGCCCCAGTTGCATGGCTGCTGGCCGGGGGCGGGGGGTGAGGGTGGGGAGGGGGCCACAAGGCTCTTGGGTCTGAGATGAAGAACAGTTTACTACTCAACCACCAGAGCTGGAGCCAGAGTATCAGCATTTTGACCCTGGTTCTCTGAGCCCCGCGTTCCCAAGTGAAGAATTCCAGGTGATAACTGACCATTTAGTAGATTGTGTTACAGGCAAGGCATTCCAAGCTTTGGAAACTCAACTCTTTTATGTTACACAGTAATCGTGGCAGCACTTTGCTCCATTGAAAGACACTATTTTTAGGAGACTGGATCGTAATACTGTGTACTTTCCAAGCCTTTTCTCCAGAGCAAGACACCATCTCTTTCTTTGAGGCCCATTGCTAGACAAGCATTCTTGAAAATGCATTCCAGAACAAAGGTCGTTAGTGCTTCTGCTCATGAACACAGACTGAGGCCAAGATGACCTCTGGGAAGGTGTTTTTCTCATCCTTGTTTCGAGTTGTTGCTTGACAGGACATAACACTGGTCATCACCGTCACCACTATTACTGTTGGCCAGAAGTTTAGTGCTGAAGCTACGGCATCGCCGCAGGGCAAAAAGACTCTGCTTTGTACCTGACTCTGTGCTTAGCTGACAGACTAAGGAGGCTGTCTCTTGGTCATTGTAATTTGGTTTGTGACCTGGATTTGAAAGCCAGTGATCCAAACATCAACATGCTTGTTTGATTCAATATCTCTTTCTATCCTGGTTTAACTCAGAGGCTCAGTGCTTGGAGAGGGAATGCCCCTTCTATTAGAAGGGAAAATATGGAATTTGATACTTGGACCAATTCCAATCCTTGAAGGAAAAATACATGTTGCTTGTTTTTATTAGATGCCATTTAGTTGGTTCTGGCTCATGGCGACCCTGTGTACAACAGAACAAAACGCTGCCTGGTCCTGTGTCATCCCCATAATTGTTCCTATGCTTGACCTCATTGTTGCAGCCACTGATGTAGACTTTCATAAACCTTTGCACCAAGGAACTAGGAAGCCTACCAAAAGACTTTAGTGTATCTGCCACATTTTCTTCATTTAGGAAGAAATGCTCCATATCTTTCTTTTAAAGCAAGCTGTGCAATCAGAAACTAAAATGTATTTAATTAGAGAGCCGTGGCTATCATGAAAATCCACAGATGATTCTTGTGTTCTTTAAATTATTTCGCCTTATAGTTTTCCCCTTGTCTGATTGGGAGACTTCCCATCAGACGGGATGGTGTGGTTCCAGATTACATTTCATAGGCTCTTCAAGTTGGAGGGAATCTTAGAGACCTGCAGGCCAGACTTCACTCCAGGGCTAAGCCCTTGCTACTGCCCCTGGCCCAGAGAGTCTTCTGCCCAGAAAAGTATCTGAGCCCTGCACTGGGAGAGCTCTTGGATCACTTCTTGGCACTGTCACTGATTGGCTATGAGACCTTATGGTACCACTTGTCTTCTCAAGACCTAGATGTCCTCAGATCTATAAAGAGAGAAGTAGAAATCAGATGACCTTTCAGTATTCTATAAATCCTCACCTGCCTCCCTTGGTATTTAATTGGGCCCATGTGACTCTGAATGTTAATAAAGGATTTTTTAAAAAAACTGACAAAAGAAATGATACACAGTTATTTTAGAAACATGCAAGTATAGATTAAGGAAGAAACATGTCAAAGACTAGTTCCTGATTTACTGTATATTTTAAAGTCTATTTTACTGTTGTATGCATGCAAGAAAATTGGAGTCCTATTCAGTAATTTGCCTCTGATTTAACAAGATAGCATGTACAGTTTATCATGGAAGGTGGACTTGATCTTGGAGGCACTGGAGATTCACTGAACGTGGGCTTCCCTCTAGGCCATCCGTTTCTGGATCTGAAGTTAGAGACAAGAGAAGAACACTTGAATACCACTTTAAGTTTGTTCTGCATAGAACAATGGCCCATGGTTGCCTTCTTTAATGAAAGGAGTAAAAATTTATTCTAGAAGTTTAGACATCTTGCTGTTATTGTTGTTCTTGGGTGCCATCAAACCTATTCCAATTCAATACTACTACGGATGACAGAGTGGACATGCCCCATAGCATTTTTCCTGGCTGTGATCTTTATATGGGAGCAAATCACTAGGTTTGGATATGCTATATTATTGACACTTGTTTGTGTACGTTTATATGCTATGAAATAAAACATAAGGACACATTTCAAAGTATTAAATCATTTGGAGACTATTTAACACCCAAATCCCAAACCAAACTCACTACCATTGAATCAATGCCAACTCAAAGGGACCCTATAGGACAGGGTAGAACTTCCTCTTTGAGTTTCCAAGACTACCTTGTTCAAAATCATTCATCTTAAGGAATGGCCCAAACAATTAATTGTTCATCTAAAAACCACAATGTTGGTGATGTGAAACCACCCAGAAGCTCATTGGAAACAGGCCTGATTGCCTGCTTCCAAAACACCATAGCCTTGAAAAACCCTCCAGAGCACTTCTACCCTGTGCAGTAGCATTGCCATGAATTGAAATGCACTTGATACCAACGAGTATCAATTATCAAGGGTAGTTAGTTTATTGTGCCAACCTGGCCGATAAACACATGTGGAGTTAATTGAAGGGCGGAGGGATCAATGGCTCACTGAGCCTCGCCTTTCTAGCTCTCTGGGTCTCTTGCTTTGTGATGGTCGGACCAGGGTGCAGCTGCCTTAGCCAGTTGGCTAAGGCTCACTTCAGCTGGCAAGGTTCACTTCCTGCAAGATATCCCCGAGGAGAAGCCACATGGACCTACCCCGATGCAGCCCTGGGTGCTGGAGCAGCCGTGTGGAGACCCCTGCCAGTGCTTAGATGCTTACAAGTTCACTGATTCGGCTTTCCTCCTGCATTCAGCGTCTTAGTGTGTGTTTTGGGAGATGGAGGAGGACTTTGTGGATTGGTGTCAGACATGTGGGTTAATGTTGGACTTGTGGGTTTGGGCAGCACTGGGTTGGTATTTTTTCTTGATATGCACTTACCATTTATATAAAACTCTCTCTTATACATATGAATTTCTGTGGATTTGTTTCTCTAACTTACCCAGACTATCAACTAAGTTAACAAATGACGAATGTGATTTCAGATGTGAACCAGTTAAAGTCAAAACCACGGCCCTCAGATGGTGGTTCCCTTGAACTAATTTTTAATAGCATATGAGCTAGTTGTTACCAAACAGCTTTTAGCGACTAAATGTGCTTCAGGCTTTTTGTTTTGTTTTGGTTTTGTCCCACATATAATCAGAAGGATCTGAGGTAGTGTAAAAATTTAACAATGTGGAATTGGACCTTTAAAAGTTAAAAATCGAAACGATCCACTAAAGGGATCAGAAAGGATGCCGTGAGGTGTGTGGAGGAGCCATTCTAATAGTTTGTTTCCTGGCAGCAAAGGTAAACAGGAAAATGCACTGGCTTGCACGGTCTTCTTGTTTTTGTACCCATCCCCCTAAAAATAGATGTATGCACCTTTTCCTCCTGACAAATTTTAACCTGAAATGTATTCTATGGGCTCTTGTGTGAGAGATCACCAGTTATAGTAGACATGTTCAACTACAGTTTTGCAGAGCAACAACAACCCTGTTGGAAGGAATAATTCTTGTATTGACTTATTATGGAGTGAGAGGGTAGTATTAAATCATAATTCAGTTCAGATATTTCTGTAGAGGTTTTTGATGATTTCATTTAATGCAGAAATGGTAGGTGATCTAACAGTGATATGTCCCCTCAATTCTTTCTCAACTGAATCAAGTGAACCATTGAAAGGGACCTTGCCTACAGATGACTTGCGTTGAAAATCTTGGTCAGATTAACTCTAGGACCCAGAGTCTAGGTTTCTCCACATATTTTGAGTGAGCTTTCAATAAAAACTTGTTGCAGGAATAGCTTACAAGGGTCCATGGCAGGGACAGAGTTCTTCCTCTCTATCAACTAGGGACCACCTTACATGAATTTCATGGTTTTCATGGGCTGCCCAACGTATCTCCTTCAACGATCTTTTCTTTTTTTCTTGTTACCGTTTCTTCTCCTGTGCAGCCTGCATAAGTCACATTTTAAAGCAACATCTGCCTTTGGGAATGTAAACACAATTGCATTAAAAAACAAAACTCCTTCCATAACTGCAAAAATAAGAAGCAAACAATAATAATGTTAGGAGCTGTTGAGTTGGCTCTGACTCATATTCACTCTATTTATAACAGAACCCCCCCCAAAAAAAATTATGATTCAACAGTGATATGATGGAATCCTATGCAGTTGTGTTTGAAGATGATTTACTGATCTAGAAAATATTTGTCCTTGTATTTTTATTCCTAACTATATATACAAACATACATCTGTATAATGGATGTATGCATGTGTGTGTATAGAGAGGGGGAGAAAAGGCTAGCATTCTTTGTGTAATGGAATAGGTGTTATTTTAAATATCTTCTGTGTTTTTAAATTTTTCAACAGTCAACATGAATTTTTGTTTAAAGACAAAAATCCATTTGCTGTGGAATTGATTCTGATGCTTGGCGACCCCATGTGTTGCAAAGTAGAACTGCATTCCATAGAGATTGAAGTCTGTGAGCTTTCAAAGCAGGTAGCCATTCTGGTTGGGGATCTCTGGATGAGTTTGAACCACCTTTTAGTTATTTGCTGAGCTCCTAACTACAAGCACTCAAGGACCCCCAGATATGGAATAATTGTTTTAGTTTTAGTTTTGAAATAAAATTCCTTGGTGTGACTATCTTAGTTATCTAAGGCTGCTATAACATAAGTTCCACAAGTGGATGGGTTTAGCAAACAAGCTATTTTCTTACGATTTAGGGGGCTGTTTCTGAGGAAAGCTTTCTTTGTCAATTCTGGAGGAAAGTCCTTGTGTCTTCTGAGCTTCTGCTCATGAACCATGTTAATGTGGCTTGACATTTCTTTTTATTGCTGTTTTTTCATTTCTTTCATTTACTTTTTAATCTCAAAAGAGACTGATTCAAGACACACTCTATACTAATGCTGTTCATTAACATTACAGGCTACCCATTTTCAAATTGGCAGAGATGTTGAGATTTACTGCATGTATTGTGATGGAATATAATTCAATCTGTAGCATTCCACCTTTGTTCCTTCCTCCACACAAATTCATGCCCCTGCCACGTCGCAAAACACATTCATCCATCACGTATTCCCCCCAATTTTAAATCAACTTTAGTTCAAAATCTAATCTTCTCCATTATCTAAATGAAATTGGGTGCGTCATTCGGCTTATTTCATCCAGAGGCAAAATTATCTTCATGTTTAACTTTGTGTAATCTAGACTATAAATTATGCTTCCGATGTACAATGGTGGAATTTGGACAAGGTACACATTTCCATTATAAATGGGAGAAATTGGATGGAAAGAAGACATATTGGCATGAAGCAAGTGCAAAAGCAAGCAGAATATACAGTAGCTCTGGAGCCTGAAAACAATCCTCTTTTCTCTGAAAGTGATTCCAGTGGCCTTGCCTTCCAGATTCTAGAGGTTGACTAAACCTTCTGGGTTCCATATTTAGGCCCCTTTGCCCCAGGGTTTAAGTACCACCTTCTAGGCCCTCTTGTGATAGCAACTCTACTCCCTCGGCTTTGGGTAGTTCCAATTCTCCTAATTAATATGAGTAGTGGCACTTTTACCTTGGCCTTGGGAGACCCTGTACTTATGCCCCGTGGATGGTGACTCCATCCCCCTGGCACACTGTAGCAGCAGTTCGAGGCTCTGGAATCAAGTTAGCAAAGATTCAACTCTTTGAAACCTAAGAGGCTGTAGCTTCTACTCTTTGCAATCCAGGAGATGGTGGCCCTATCCTTTGAAACTGAACAAGTATGGTGAGAGGATACAGTCCTAATATTAAACCATACAGTATTCCCTTGTTCAGTTCACCCATCCACTTCTTGATCCCTGTACATGTTCCTCATGAGTATGATGAAGTATTCTGGAATCCCCATTCTTCTCACAGTTTATTATGGCCTTTGCATCGTCAGTGAAAACACAAGTTATCATCTTTCTGGTATTCTCTGCTTTGATCCAAGCTCCATCTGGCCATAAGCAATGATATCTCTTGTTCCACTTCCTCTTCTTAATCCAGCCTGAACTTCTGGCAGTTCCCTGTCAATGTACTGCTGCTACCATGGTTGGATGATCTTCAGCAAAATTTTACTTGCATATAATATCAGTGATATTGTTCTATAGTTTGAGCACTTTGGGGTCACCTTTCTTTGGAATGGGCACACATCTGGATCTTTTCCAGTCACTTGAACATGATTTTACTATTCTGAATCTGAAAACTTTGAGTTGCTGTTACCCAGTTCCAAAAGCACTTCCATAATCTAGGTATCTGTTAGAATAGGACCCTACTCATCTGACACCAAATTCTGTCTTTGTTCTCTAGCGCTGCTATAACAGAAATACTAGAAGTGGGGTGGCTTTATCAACAAGAAAACCTGGTTTTCTTACCATTTAGAGGGCTAGATGTTTGAAATCAGGATGTCTGCTGTAAGGGAATGATTTCTTTCGGTGTCCGCTCTGGAGGAAGGTCCTTGTGTTATTGAGCTTGGGCTCCTTGGCACTCTTCATGTGATTTGGCTTCCTTTCTTCTCCATCTATTTTCCATAGCATGCATTTAATCTCCTTTCTAGCACAAGAGGTTGACTCAAGATGCACCCCACATTAATCCTGTCTCATTCTCATAACAAATTCAGTTCATTCCCAAATGAAATTATAACGATAGGCATAGAAGCTAGGGTTGCAACATATATTTTGGAGTGACATAATTCAACCCATAACACAAGCATATGAAGCCCCTCCGGATGTGGTCACTGCACATACATCCAGGTTTTGTCCTGGGGGTCCTCTATCCTTTTCTGTGTTCACTGTAAACTCTGGCCAATTGAATTTCCCTACATGCTCTGAGATCCCTACATTGTGATCTCCTGCTGCCAGTGGCAGCTGGGTCTTTGTCATATCTGCCGCTCCTGCTCTCAGCGCAGTGTGGTGCTTTGCCCTTTTGGGTCACTATAAATTGGAGTCAACTCAATGGCATTGGATTTGGGATGATTAACTCATGTTTGTTGAATGACTGGATATAATGTATCATGCTTTTCTTCCAGATTTAATCAGTTCCCCTCTATCTTCTTGGTCACTTCTTCCCTCACACTTTTGAGTCATTGCCATTCATGTACTTGAAATATAAAGAGGTGACTTAATTCCCAGCTGGTTGTGGCATGTAGATGTGGATCTGGGGATAGCCACTGGACATGTCCTGGGTTGTTTAACCACCAGACTTTTGTGTGTTCTTGCCCTTATACATTCTTTCACCTCTACTCAGGTTCATGTCAATTTCATGAAGTCACCCCTTCATGTTAAGACTTCCTTGAACACACTAAAGAAGGAAAGTATCCAAAGGCACCCTAACCATACAAATCTGCCAGACCCATTTCCCTCCGGAAACCATCGTGTGTGGCTCTTTTTCCCCCGCTGTAAGTAGCATCAGATCTTGCAGAGACAGGGTGATTTAATCAGCACCACCCAATTAATTGTGCTGGTCAATTCTATTTCAAAAACAATAATTAAGTGCGATCCTCTAGAAACCTCCTGAGGAGAGATGTTGGATTACTTCCTTTTTTGTCTTTGCTCTGCACTTTGGCATATGGGAGTTTTCATTAGCTATTCTGAATGTAGACAAAGGCAGTGCGGTAGGAACAAACACAAATCAAGGCAGCATAAATTAATAATCTTTTTAGTACCATTGTCCTTCGTGCCTTTAGAAATTAATTTTCATACCAGCAACCAAGTTCCCAAACTTCTCCTTCTCCAGCTACTGTAAGAATCCCAAACTTCCTGGGGCAATTTTGTGAATGATAACGGTTCCCTTCTGTCTAGATGGAAGCAACTTCTATTAAATGGATTCATGTGTGAACAGAAAATTAATGGAGAGGAACCAGCCACCTGTTCTAATCACAACAGTGTGAGGGAAAGTGAGATGTAATTATGACAGGTGGGTCTAGTGCTTTCTCTGACTAATTCAGTATATGAATTTCTGTCTCAATTGTACAGGCTTTTCTTCAGGAAATATCAGTTAATAAGCACACAAATAGTTATAGTAATGCGAAGGGAGCTGTATTCCGTAAGGCTCAGAGCATAAAGCAGGATAGCTTCATGATTCACACAAGAGACTGTGTAAGAAGCTGGCACTTGTTTTTTTTTAATCCTAACTCCATTACTTTCTAGTTCTACCATCTTAGACAAATGACCTCTAAGTACATCACTTCCTTGACTTTAAATAAAAAAATAGAACAAAGTTCCAGTACTTATCTCAAAGGATTCTTAAGGAAATTAAATGGGTTAATGTATGTGAAATGCTTAGTAAATACTTTGCACTTTGTAAATGTAAGTATTTGTTCATATTGTTAAACGAGTGAGCTTCAAAAAGTTTATGAACAACTGTAATTATACTGGAATGTATCCTCCAACTTTTTGAAGCCCCTTATCTTTCTGAGATCGTCCAATGATGGTATTACTATAAAATTTCTGTAAAATTAACACAGAATAAAATGGACTTTTGATGTACATACCGTTTTATCGTTATTAACACAGGCTGAAATTCATCTGATCACCATTAGAATCAAGACACAGTAGCATTCCATCACTTAAGAACATTCCCTCAAGCTACCCTTTGTAGTTACCCTCCCTTCTCTGACCTCACTCCTGGCTACACTGGTCTGTTCTTCCCCACTGCAACATTGCCTTTTCCAGACTGTTTAGAAAGGAAATCTTACAGTTTTGTTACTGTTATAGACAGGCTTCCTTCACGGAGCATAATGCCTTTAAAGTTCATTCAATTTGCTGCACTATTAAAGTCTTCAATTATGGGTGAATTGTTTCTTTTCATTTCTGTCAGGTTTTTCTTTGTGTATTTTAGGGTCCTGTTTCTAGGGACACATATGTTTATTTGTGTTATAGCTTCCTAATTTATTGCAGTCCGTGAGTGGTGCAAACAGTTATACCATCATCTACTAACCCAAACATTGGTGCTTCATGTACACCACAAGACGCCTCAAAAGAAAGGGCTGAAGATCTGCTTCTGAATGATTGCAGCCATGGAAAACCTTGTGGAGCACAGCTCTCTCTACACATCAGTTGCCATGAGTTATTGATGTGATCCGTTTATTTATTTCCCTTAATGAATCAACTCTTTTACCTTTGTAAAATTCCCTTTGTCTTTAGTAGCACTGTTCTAATATAGCTATTCCAACTCCTTATGCTTCATTGTTTGCATTGCCAATCTTTCTTAAACCTGTTACTCTTAACCTAGGAGGGAGCTTCAAAGATTTTTGTGGTAAAGTGGAATAAAAAGATAATGACATTTTCCCACAAACTTGTTGCAGCCCCCTTATATTTGTCACGTGTGGCTCCTTAAGTCTTTGCTCAATTAGTTTCATGGTCATATAATACTTCTGTCAGTATTTGCCTAGGAGCTCTGTGCACATCTTGAGACATGCCTTTAACACTCAAGTCAGAGATTTGACAACTACCTAAACCATCACTTCCTGCTTAGTGGAACCTCAAAGTCAGTGTGAAGTGAGAACATACCACCTTCTCATGTTCTTTCTGAACATGAACACAGATGCCAATGTAACTAAGGACATGTCCCAATTTACAAAACTATTATGGGCATCTCATTTCCTAGTTTTCCTTTTTGTTTAGTCCTTTGTTTTCCCAAGTGTTATATGCTACTTCAAATTGTAGTGGAAATACCTGACAGTGATGGTCTTCAACACATGACTCCCTGGATAGAATGCTTTCCACGCTGAGCACGCTCTGAATTAGGTCAATTACAGGCAGACTTGTCAACGACACATCTTTGGAAATGAGACTTTTAGTGCGCCCTAGCTCTGTTCTCCTTAAAGTGACTGATCAGGTGGATCAAGAATGCACATGCCCTGTTTCAGAACACCTTAGAGCTGAAGAGAGGAGGTTTTATTTGGCTGTTATTTGTGTTGTTTAGATCTAAAATTTATGTCCTTATTTATATCCTCTGTTTCTCCATTGACACATCCTTTCTTACCATTACTTTAAAGAGTCTTTGCTCTGTTTTGTGGTAGCATTTTATTATCTACTTTGCCACGTGTGTCCAATAATTCCATCATCTGTGTTAGCTCAGTGCTGGCACTTACTGATTATGTTTTCCTATATGAGTTGAGTTTTATTTTTAAGTTCTTTGAATGATGAGTAATTTTGGATTATATCCTGGACATTTTTATTATTATGTTGATATTCTGGATCTTGTTAAATCCTCTGGCAATTAGCTCGATTTCTATCTTCTAAACATGTGGGAATGTTTGGCACATATTTATGCATATCTTTTAGGAAGGTGAAAATATATTCCACTGCAATTTGAACTGAACTATGTATGTACTAATATTCCCAAGTGATGGACACAACTGACTAGGTTATGGTGGTGGTATTGTTACTCATATTTGGGCCACTTAGGAACATACTGGGTTTGTAGAGAAATTCAAAATATGAATTATTGGCTACAGTCTTCTCCAAAATTCTTTTCTCCTTTGAGTGGAATGAGAATGCTTGTTAGTGGAGTACACATGTTGCTAGGTGGTGATCGTGGCCATGCTCGGCACTTCTTTTATTTCCACAGCAAACCATTTTGAAGTGTGTTTTTTTTAAAAAAAACAATTCTGGTACAAATATTGCCATACAGCTTTATGGCTATAAAGGTCACTTTGTATGCACTCCTCAAACTTTCATCATTCGGTTTTTGTACACAGCTCCTCTTTTTTAGGACTTACCGAATGTGTTGGGTGTTGACTATGTGTGCTGACTGCATTGCTGGCATACATTTTCTCATTCATATCTGGTAAAAGGCAGGGCTGATTTTGAACTGTCAGTTAGAGACTATACTTCCAAAAACCATCTTCACATTTCTGTACTGTCTCCCAAATTACCTACTAGTTATTCCTCTGTCCTATAGTATGACTTTTTACCTATGACTTTGGACGGAATTCCCATAGCAAACATTGTTTTCATTTAACTTCTATACATATTCTCCAGGAGCCCCCAGTGGTGCAGTAACCCATTACACATTGGGCTGCTAACCCAATCTCAGTAGTTCAAATACTACCAGGCGCTCTGCAGGGGAAAGATACTCCCGTCCATTATCACAATCTTGGAAACACACAAGGGCAATTCTACCCCGCCCTAGAGGGTCGCCATGAGTCGGCATCTACTAGATGATGGCAGTGCGTTTGGTTTTGGATGACATACATATTTTTCAGTGTCATTGGTTACACTTTTCATGATGTGTCAGCATCTTCATTATTTCCATTCCGGTTGTTTTGTTCTCATGAATCCAGCTTCATTGTCCTCACTGACCATCTCTTCTTTCAAAGGTAAATGTTGACCCCCAGGTGTTCTTGAGCTGCTATTTAAAAAGTTCTCACAGGTTACGTTATTTTATGACCCTGTCTGCATTTTTGGCTGATAGGTGATCACTGGTAGTGGTTTGAGTTTCAAATTTCAAGGGTGCCCCAGGATGATAGTCTTTGGGTTCCTCTACTCTCTATCTGTCCAGTAAGTGTGAACCCTTTTTTGAAATTTGAGTTTGTACATTTTCTCCTAGTTTGTGTGGGACCCTCTGTTGCAGCAGTTCTCAACCTGTGGGTGGCGATCCTTTGGGAGTCGGACCTCCCTTTCACAGGGGTCGCCCGAGTCATAACAGTAGCAAAATGACAGTGATGAAGTAGTAACGAAGATAATTTTATGGTTGGGGTGGGGGGGGTAATCACAACATGAGGAACTGTATTAAAGAGTCATGGCATTAGGAGGGTTGGGAACCACTGTTCTATTGTGTCCCTGGCTGGAACAGTCAGTACTAATAGTGAGTCACCATCTAGGTCTTCTACTCTCAAAGTAGGTTAGAATACTTATGCCTTTTGCTAAGCACTTTGCATCCTGCCCAGTCAGTACCTTCAATGCCAACCAGACCTCATTGTGCTCTTTGCTGCCATCTGAGGATAGCTGGTGGGTTTTTTCTGTGATGCAATAACAGGTTCAAAGCACGTGTCCTCATTAATGATTTTTTTGTTCAATAGACTTTCCTGCTTCATTCCACCCAAAGACATGACCCCACTGCCTTCTCTGACTTCCGATATCTGTCTGGTCCTTTCTCTCTCTGTTTCACCTCTTTGGCTTCCTGGCCTCCTAATAGCCCTAACTAATAGTTACGGTTTTAGCAAACCTCCCAGTTTCAGAACAGCCACTCAGCATGATGCTTTATTGAAAACAAGCCATTCCAATCTGTGCTTCACACCAGGTTGAGCTTCTTGCCGCTGTTGCTCACAGCTAAACCGTCTCATCTGATGTCATGATCAGTAAATATTGCACTAATTTGCAAGAAAAAATGCATTAGTGGCACTCCTGGAAAAAGCAAGTTAAAATTGACTGTATAAGATCTATGGCTTCTGCTGTCCTTAGCGTTTTGGTTACAACTTCCATTCTTGTCCTTCAGGATGGGACACATGTGAGGGGGCTTTGAAAACTCATGAAAAATGGAATTGAAAGCCAATAGACTTGGTTCCCAGAACTTTCAAAATCCCCCTCATACTTGGAAACATAGCAGTTCGAGACTGGAAGGAAACTCAAACTTCAGCTGTTATGCTACGAATCTGATTTTTGAATCCCCTTCACAACACATTTCACATCCACCTTGTCAAGATTGTATCATGCTTCGCTTGAGCATCTTTGGGGTTATCTGTAATTTAGCAAACCTGTTTTGAGCTTGTATTGATGACTACTGTCATTTCAAATGACTCATCTTTATATTTTATTTTACTTTATCTGTATGTGTTACACGGGCAAGAACACACTGGAAGGCTGTCCAAAAAGACAGGCAAGTAGAATAGGGGCAAAGTTTACTGAAGAGGAGCCTGTGACCCTTTTCATTGCAGCAGCTGCAGCAGCAGTAGTAGTAGTTGTTTTTATTAGGTGCCATCGAGTGGTTTCCAATCCACAGTGACCCTATACATGTAGGTTGGAAATCCCATCCATGGTGGAAAGCATTCACTGAGTCCAGCATTCCTCTCCACCGGTTTCCTCATTCTGTCCCTATGACGTGGGGTTGGAATCAGGGTTTTAGAAACACCAATCTTAGAAAGAACTTCTGACGTGGACCCGCTTTTGCTAAAATGGGGAATGTTTCCCAGATGCCCAGGGGAATTTGGCAGCCTTTTATTACCAGAGTGGAGAGACCTGTAACTTTACAAGCAACTCAGAGTTTATGTGGCCTAACTGCTCTATTGAGCTTGTTAAGCTGTTTGGGTAATTTGCTTTTTAGCTTCCTGTAACACATATTCTATTCTTGGGCGCATCCTGTCTTGTTTCACTCTTCATTACCTGCTGTTCAACAGGAATATAGAAGGAATGCAGGGCGCTTGGTGCTGGAGTCCTGGCTTAAAGCTTTATTGGTGAGAGATTTCATGGCTGCCTCAGAGCTCTGAATTTGATAGTTAGACTCACTCTGGTAACGCCTAACTGCTTTTGACCAAGAAGATACAGAGGGAGGACCTCAATACTCAGCTCATTTCACTTCCATATCTTGGGGAGGAGGCTACACGGTCTTGTTAGATGTCATCATTTTAAACCACTTGGGATAATATTCTCCTTTGCTTTAATGTTATACATCCCGGAGCATGTTCTTCAGTAATTGGAAGGGATATCGGGCAAATTTGATCTGTCTAGCTTTGACTTATGCTGTCCTTATCTTGGCCTTTGTGTCATTAAGAAAAAAATTGGTATTGATCTTGGACCATACCACTGCATTGTGCTGCAATTTTTCTTCCTTGCTAGTGGAATATAAATCGATAAAAGGCAGCTGCTTTAGACGAGGGCCAGATATGGTGCTGTCACTTATATATTGTAAATCCAATGATAGCTGATCAAATCAGTGCCTCTCCTGTTCCAAACTTGACATGATTGAATTGTCAATAGAAAAGATTTTACAGTAAGGGAAGGAGAGCTGACAGTGTAAATGCCTGAAAACCCAATGAAGCTCAATATAAAGTGAAACAATGGGTGAGGAGATCATTTTATAATTTCCAATGGGAAAAATATTTAGTGAATCCAGGCTGAAAGGGGCCATGATCACAGGAGGACGGAGGCAGGAATGAAAAGCTCGGCCAACTTGCATTCTAATTTTTGAGAAATCTGAAATGCAAATTTGCCAATGCAAATTTTAGGAATTATGCATTGCTCTCACCGAGTTTGTTTATTGACAGAAATGGTTCAAAAACTCTCTCCACCTCCCCACTTCTGTCTGATCATATTTTCTAGTGATAATACCTGAGTGCAGGGGGCTGGATAAGGTGGGGGTCGGATGGGGGGGAGGGCTGGGGGACGGAAATATCCTTCCCCAAGGGCGCCACTGTAGTTTCACTTAAGCCCTAGAAGAGGTGATTTAAAAAAAAAGAATGTGGCAAAATACATGTAATGTACAATTTGCCATTCTAACCATCTTGAAGTGTCCAATGCAGTGACACGCCTGCCATTCACAGTGCTGGGTACCATGCAGTCATCACCGCTAGTGCCAAACACCTTTTCATCATCTCACATAGCAATCACTCCTCCTTGCTCAGGTTTGCTTTCAAATGGAGAAAAATAGTGATGTATAAACAAGAAGCCGCAGAATTTGCTCAGCGTTGTCTCTCTTGAGACGTCTCCCAGAAAACTAAGGAAACAAGGAAGCTGTATGCTTGAAAAGTGGGGCAATCTTAACCAACTTTTCAAAACCCACAATTCATCTATGAAAGCATGGCCCTGATTTGTATGTTGAGAAGCAGCTGAAGTCCCATTGGGAGCGACCAGGCTGGGAACTGATAAGACGATGCTGTTTCATTTAAAAGCTGCCATGTGAAGGTCTTGCTTGCCTCCATAGAGTTTCTAAAAGCACGAGGCCTGATTATGGGGCGCGGGGGTGGGGGCAGTAGGGAATTGGCTTCTGCAAAGAGAGTAGCAGGGAGATCTGTGTTTTAAAAGCTGTTTGAAATATTTTTGGGAAAGCTTCATTTTCGAAATCATCTAACGATGATAGAATCTACATGATCTTGTGCACTATAGCAACTGCCACTTTGGCAGGTGTTCTTATGTCAGGTCCATGGCTCTTTGGAGAGGAAGTTAATCAACCACTGGGCATCTTGAGAATGCTTGTTTGGGCTGGACAGAAGAGTCTACTTTCCTGGTTTGAGAATAAGACATTTTGAACACAAGTCGCTCTTTTCTGAAGCTTCTCCAGCATGCTGACAACTTATTTGACTTATTCAACTAAAATGTTTCTTCTCTTTTCCAGGTAGTAGGTTTCTTCTAAGGTGCACTCAGTGTCCACTATTAACTAAGCGTATTTACCGGCCAAGGATTGCGCTGTTCTAATGACGTTTGCTATTTAATTTCACCCTCTTAAAGTCAGACAAATTAAGCAAATGAGATTCTAGGGAGGCAGCGAGGGAGGGAGGGAGGGAGGGAGGGAGAGAGAGAGAGAGAGAGAGAGAGAGATCTCCAAGCATATTCGAGATTTGAGGTTAATGTCCAATACTAGTGGTGAGGAAAGCAGAATAGGAGCTACCGGATACCTGAAGAGATGGAAATGGAGTGACCAAATCGAAGGAGAGGAACCAGGAAGGGAAGGATTCTGGAAGTCAAGGGAAGTTCACGGGACAGCCCTGTGTCCGTGACTCCCGGTCTGCTTTTTGTGGGTGGGTTTTGAGAAGTCGCTGACCTTCTGAAATGAGTTCCATGCACATAGATTTTCTAGGGAATGGGATGACAGGTTGCCTTGGGGACCGAGAAACTGGAAACACTTCCATGTTAAGCTCAGCCTTTGAGCTTTCCATTGGACAGTTCCCAGAGTCCGCCTTTCTAAACCTGAGTTTACTAGCTGCCTACAAATGGATTCTTCTGCTCCCCTTCCTCCTTTGCTCGCATCCTCACTCCTCTCCAAGCCATGGACACCTGCTCCTTCCCCAAGGCCTCCGGAATGCATCCCTCCTGTGTTCCTCATTCATCCATTCTCTGGGGACATTCCCTTGGCCTGCATGGCTTGTTTATCTTAGTCTCCCTACTTTCTAACTGTCTCTGGTTTACAGTGTTGCCAGATGTGGTTTTTCAAAAATCATATTTATTGGGGGCTCGTACAACTCTTATCACAATCCATCCATCCATCCATTATGTGTCAAGCACATTTGTACATTTGTTGCCCTCATCATTCTCAAAACATTTCCTTTCTACTTGGTATCAGCTCCTCATTTTTCCCCTCCCTCCCCATTCGTCCCTCCCTATGAACCCTTGATAATTTCTAAATTATTATTATTTTGTCATATCTTACACAGTCCGACGTCTCCCTTCACCCACTTTTCTGTTGTCCATCCCCCAGATGATCCCTTCAGATGTGTTTTTTTTTAAGGACCTCTGTCACTTAGAGTATAATATTGATGAGCAGCGGAATCAGAACTATCTGGGGTCCAACCCTGATCTCTCCTTTTACTGGCTGAACAAGCCTGGCTAAGTCACTTAATGATGCTCCTGTGGTCCTTGTTCATAGATGGGTACTGATGGCACTATCTCATAGGCTTGTGAAGATTGAGTAAGGGTGCCCATGTCAGATATTTAGCACAGTGCTGGTGCATGTAAGCTTTCAGGAGGGAGCTATTATTTCCTGCTGAAGAACAGAAAACGTTTCCTGAATTCTTACCTCATGATGTATAAGAATCTCTACTTGAATTTTCACGCTTGCCAGAAACTGGCATCTGTTATTACCCCTCCTGCCTATCAGGTCTTTCCTAACTGTCCCTTCCCAGTGCAGACCTCTGAAGGAGTGCCCTTGCTGGTCCCTCCTTCGGGCAGGCCTGACCCATTCATCCTTCATTCAGGCTTCCTTCAGGCTCACCCTTTCACTGAGGGTAACAATCGACAGCTCTCTCCTCAGGTTCTTATTTCTCTTGTGCCTATCATTTTTATTCCCTAAGGCTGTTGTTCAAGGAGCCCTGGTGGTGTTGTGGGTGCTGCATGATGCTGCAAACTGCGAGGGCAGCCATTTGTAGACACCAGCTTCCTACTCTCAAAAGAGTTTCAGTCTCAGAACCCCACAGGGCACTTCTACTCTGTCCTAGAGGTTCGCTATGAATCAGAATCCACTCAATGGCAGCGGGTTTGTGAGCGTGTTGTTGTTAAAGAGACCTGGTGGCGCTGTGGCTTAGGTGTTGTATTGGTAACTGCATGGTTGGTGGTACAAACCCATCAGCCACTCCGCAAAAGAAAGGCGAGTCTGTCTGCTCCTCTAAATAAAGAGCTTTAGCCCCCAGAATTCCGATCTATGTTTGCAATAAGTTCAATTGCAGTGCTTTGGCTTTGGGGTGGGAAGATGGCTGTAGCTGTCATTGAGTCAGCGTCCATCTGATGGCGACCCCATAGTCATGGTGACCCCATTGTGCACTATCTCCACTGTTTCTTGCACAACCAATGGCTCATAGTTTTTTCAGGGGCTGAAATAGATCAGCAGGCCTTTCGTCCCAGTCCAGCTTAGTCTAGAGCAGTGCTTCTCAACCTTCTTAATGCTGTGACCCTTTCATACAGTTCCTCATGTTGTGGTGACCCCCAACCATAGAATTATTTTTATTGCTACTTCATCACTGTCATTTTGCTACTGTTACAAATCGTCATTGCTCAACAGATTTATAGATTCTTTATTTTTGGATAAAGAAGATGTGTTGTTGATCATCTGCTGCCCTTAGTTTCTGGGAGAGGATGAAAAAGGAGCTCAAAGTTTATGGACCTGGAATCTAGGGACAGGCATGGGAAAGCACCCCCACCTCCCACCCCGCTTCTGTGGTATCCTCACCATCCTTATTCCTAGAAGAGTTTGTGAAGACAGATTGTTGTATTGGGGGAACGCTCTAAGCCCTTCCAACGCTCACTTCCCAGGGCTCTGAGACTCTCTGATTAAACCAAGAATCTGCTCCAAGACTGCTTAGCTCTCTCCTTTTTGTCTCTGTCCCAGCTTACTTGGATTTTGACAGAGTGCAGTGTCTCCAGCATGGGTTACGCGCTGTCCTTGATTAAAACGGGTTGTCCCTCCTAGCTCGCGGAGAAGCCTTTGTTGTAGGAAACCACATCAGCAGATTTCATTCCAGGGTGGGGAATGATTTCTGACAAGCAGCCCCACGAGTATGTGTGCTTCACAGAGAAGGGAAGACGGAGTAAATAGATAGTCCCTTTGCTGCAGGAGGATGTGGGCGGAAAAATCATATTATAGAGGAGATATGCTGGAGTGTCTTGAATCAACAGCCAAAAATTTGATCTGGTTTCTCTTACCATGGGGTAACTCACCACGCCAGCTGCCATATTTCTCCAATGACCTGGACATCCGAAAATGTCCCCCCAAAGCACAGATGCCAGGGCTCCTTGCTCCCAGCCTCGCTCCTCACCCTCCCAGCTTGCAAGATGCCATTCTGCAGATGTTTCCTTCGGTATTCCTTGACACAAGGGCGGACTCAGCTCTTCTACATTTCTGACGTGTGGAAAATGAAATCCCCTTCCGTGGCTATGGAGTGGCGTTTTCTGTTTGTTGTTTGTTTCTTTGAATGGCACGGGCCCTCTGTTCTGAGGAAACCTGGAGCAATGCTGCGCATCTGCTTCCACTCGTTCCCTCACTGTCCAGTTCTGGGTTGACAGCAACTGGTTCCTCAGGACGCGCTACTGAGCTGAGTGCAAAGCAGAAGCATGGGGTCTGCATCCTCCAGATCTTTACCCAGGGGGGCCTGCATGCTCATGGGTACTCCTTGCTGACCAAGGCAGCGGGCTCATTGGGAATGTCACCCAGCATGCTTCTATTTGCTGTGCACCACCCTTCTTTGCCCTCCACATCAGGGTTGACAGGATATTGACCCTCCCGGGCAGGCTTGGTTTTCTAATGCCAGCCAGACAACCGCCGGGTTTTTCTTTCCCGACTTTACCTATCCTTTCGGAAAACCTGAGAGCGTCATTAATACTTAATGCTGCATATAGTGTTTTCACTTAGAATACTGTTCCCCAGAGATTAGTCCTCGGAGCCTGTCGGACAGGGCCATTCAGTCTATTGATCTGGGCTGCAGCCAGGGTTATTGGGATGGTGATCAACTTTATAAGTAAAATGTGGATATTCATTTTTGCTAAGGAGCCACAACCCCTCTGGGTTCTTGAACATTCTTTGCCCTAATACAGGAGTTGCTAAGCAACTCCTGGGTAAACCTAAAGAGCTCAAACCTCTCCTTACAGAGCTGGTATTAAGGGCCTGTTATGAGCAGACACTGGCTGTGGCAAGGATGGGAACACCCGTGGCTTAAGTAGATCGGACCCATTGGGGCACATTCTGTAAAGTCAAAAACCCTGGCAGGGGCTCTAGACTCTGCCACTATAGTCAGTCTGTGACTTCTCTGAAGGAGAGAGTTTCTCCAGGGAAATATTCAGCATGGGGCCTTTCTCTGGAGAGTCTCCTGTCACTTTCCCAAGTCCCGGAGTGGGGCAGATAATAACAACTTAGCTGTTGACTGGAGATAGGTCATAAGCAGGTGACTTAATGGCAGGCATATGGCCAGCTAATGGGTCAAGTGTCCAGTTAATAGAGAAATGGTCTGCCAAAACCGGGCAGAGAACCTAGGCCTCATGACCAGGTTGAGGTCACAGCAGAGAAGTCTGGCCTGAGGTCTCTGTTATCTCTTGACCGGGTGCCTTCCCTTCTAATTTTCCAGAGGGCTTATGGAAATCGGAGCTACTGCTTTCCAGACACATCTGTATACACAGTCTGAGTCAACGACTGTGAGATCCAAATACATTTGAGTTTAAATATTAACATCATGTGTTTTTTCTATTTCTCTCTCTCTCTCAGAAGCTTTGTAACTTAATAGGGAAAAAAAAGAACCTTCCTTTGTTACTGGTTAGAAGAGTAAAAAACAAAAAACCTTCCTTTTAAAACTGATTACAATAGTAAATGGTTGTGAGAGCCAACTTGGTTGGCAGGTACTTAGTCACCAGCAGCATTAAAAAAAAAAAAGTATGACGATGTCCGTTGCTGTTAGGTACTGTGGAGTGGGGAGTCTTTGACTCACAGTGACCCAGCGTATAATGGGACAAAACAATGGTGGGTTCTGGATCCTCATATTCATTTTTCTATCTGAGCCCATTGTTGCAAGCACTGTGGCCAGTCCATTTCATTGAGGGTCTTCCCCTTTTTCATGACTCTCAACTTTACCAACATATGATGTCTTTCTTTAAGGACTGGTCTCTCCAAAGTGAGTGAGACAAAGTCTTCTTTCGAAGGTTCATCCTGACTGTGCTTCTTCCGTTGCTTTTTCTTCTGATAGTTCATGGTATATTCAGTAATATTCGGCAACACCCCAATGTAAAGGAGTCAACTCTTCTTGGGTCTTCCATTTTCATTGTCTGGATTTCATGTGCATATAAGACAATTGAAAATACCCTGGCTTGACGAAGGTATACCTTAGTCATCTTTAACACTTTCAGGTCTCCTATTGTAGCAAATTGATTAAACGCATCTTTTGATTTCTTGACGGTGGCTTCTGCCAGCATTGATTGTTGGTCTGAGAAGAATGAAATCCTTGACAACTTCAATTTCGAGTCTTTCACTGCAAGTTGTCTTCATTTGGACCATGCACGGTGTAGTCCTCTGTTTCCAGCATGAAAAAAAATCCATGAAAAATGGAGACATCGATTAGCTCTCAATCAGGTTTCACCAGGATTTTAGTTATATAGCATGAATGTCAGTTGAAGTTTTAGGCTATTTTATTAGTTTGTGTGGTTTGGGGTCTTCACAGTAGCTTCCTGTATACTTTTTTAAAAAAATCATAACCAAAGGATTGGGGTCTTTCATCATTATGTACGACAAAATCTCTTTCCCTCCTTTGATTTTTGACTAAAACTTTTATGAAAGATTCATACATTTTAACCTGGTCTGGATACTTGTCTAAGTATTTCTTTAAAGTCACTTCATAAGTAAATACAGTATTTAAACCTGATATTCTAAAGACAAGTTTAAACTAGGACCCTAAACTCTGTGCCTGGTCTGAGGAGATTTATTTTGATTTCAGTCACCTTGGGCAGTTCTGTTGGTTTCATGTTGTAGAAGTGATTCGTTTCAGATAGAGACCTTTTCTCAAGAGCTTCCCTGATGGGACTTGCCCTTCACTACATATAAATGTGGATGGATGATAAAAGGGGAGATGAGACATGCTAGAGCAGCGGTTCTCAACCTATGGGTCGTGACCCCTTTGGGAGTCGAATGATCCTTTCACAGGGGTCGCCCAATTCATCACAGTAGCAAAATGGCAGTGATGAAGTAGCAAGGAAAATAATGTGATGGGTTGGGGGTCACCACCACATGAGGAACTGGATGAAAGAGTCGCGGCCTGAGGAAGGTTGAGAACCGCTACACTAGAGCATCAGCTCCAGTGCCAGTTGAGCTGATTACAGGCTAAGTCCAACCATAATGCTACTAGGGTTCTAGTCAGTATGAGGGTAAATCCAAAGGTATCATTAGGAGGGGTCTAGTTCATGTACACATGCACGCATGAGTTTATTGCAAACAAAATATGTTTAAACATGTATCTGTAACCAGTGGATGGTTGCAGTCAAGTTCTCTCACTAAAATACTTGTCTTAGTCTTGTTGGGCGCCTTCCAAAAAAGGTCCAGTCAAAACACTGGCTTCTGAAGGGATCTGCTGGGCCAGTTAAATTCAAAGTAGAAACACTAGCTCAAAAAATTACCGTGACTAAGTTTGGGGATTCCCAAGGGGTAATCCTGGCATATTTTCTTCAGAGACACTGGATGACCTTGGAGGCTTAATGGAAAGACGTTTTTTAAAAGGTGAAATTATTTCAGTGAGAAAAAGACCTGGAAAGTTGCACCGAGGAATTTTGTCTTCAAATATGATAATGCATCTACTACTTTATTAAAGGTAGCAAGCAAGGGTTGTCCTATGAAAATGTCATTGGGAAACCTTACCCCAACTACCTGAGGCCCGGATAGTGCTACTTCAGACTCCTTTTTGTTCCTAAAACACAAAGAACATTGATAATTAAAATTATTTGTGGGTACATGCCAAATCTGCCATTTTGAAGTAGTGCGAATGGAATAGTATGGAATTAATTCTTCAGAGTTAGGGTTAGAGAGATGGTGGGTAAACACTACTGCCAGAAGTTTGTAGATGTAGATAGAGTGTACACAGAGAAACAATAACTTCACATATTTTATATTTTTGTATTGTGACAGTTCCTCTGATTTTGTATTTATAATATCTGTCCCTGGGTATGCCACAGCCCCATGGGAATTTGATTAGATAGGGCTATTTCCTATGTAGATATTCTGGGAAAGCAAATGAATGATACACTAATTTCATTTGCTTTTTAGTTGCCATAGGATTGGCTTTGACAATGTTATGCCTAACAGAGTCCACTGTTGCAGTCACTGTGCCAGTCCATCTGGTTGACTTGTTTGTTGTTTACGACTCTGTTCATGTCCAACCATCACGTTCTTTTCTGGCACTTGGTCTTTCCAAAGTCAGTGAGCCAACGACGCCCCATCTGCACTTCTAAGGAGGATTCTGCTTGTATTTCTTTTTAGATTGGAAACATTGTGTTTTTTTTTTAGCCAATATAGGTGAATCTCATCTTTGTGCTCCTCATCCTCAATGTTACTTTTATTGCTATCCTGTCTCCCTCCTTTCTTCCATTCTTTCTATCCTCCTTTCCCTTTCTTCACTAAAGGAAGTTCCATACATTTTAAGTATGTCAGCAGTGGATATGCAGTTAGCTAGAGGTATGCACCCAAGATACAAAACTCACAATTTGGAAGTGATTTCTATATACAGTGACCATATAAGTGACTATAAAGACAGGCATACTTTGGAAAGTGAAAGGAACTCTCAGGAAAAAACCTGGATGGACCTGGAAACCATTATGCCGAGTCCACCACTATAACAATAAACACCAAGACACGGGAGGAGAAGGTGTTCTGAAGTTGATTGTGGTGATGATTACACAACTCTTCTTTTTTTTTTAGCATGAAAATATATTTTATTAAGTGGTATTGGCCTAAGGACAAGCATAAATCAATGGCACAAAGTGACACATCAAGAAATGCATCTATACTCATAGTATCAATTGATTTGCAACTAAATTGTAAAGTTAATTGTGTGAAAGAATTTTTTTAACATTTTATTAGGGGCTCATACAACTGTTATCGCAATCCATACACACATCAATTGTGTAAAGCGCATTTGTACATCATTCTCAAAACATTTTTTCTCCACTTAAACCCCCGACATTAGGCCCTCATTTTCCCCTCCTTCCCCGCTCCCCCCTTCCTCATGAGCCCTTGATAGTTTATAAATGAGTATTTTGTCATATCTTGCCTTGTCCGACGTCTCCCTTCACCCACTTTTCGGTTGTCTGTCCCCCAGGGAGGAGGTCACATATAGTTCCTTGTAATCGGTTCCCTCTTTCCTACCCATTCTCCCTTTACCCTCCCTGTTTTGCCACTCACACCACTGGTCCTGTAGGGCTCATCCGCCCTGGATTCCCTGTATTTCCAGTTCCTATCTGTACCAGTGTACATCCTCTGGTCTAGCTAGACTTGCAAGGTAGAATTCGGGTCATGATAGTGGGAGCGGAGAGGAAACATTTAGGAACTAGAGGAAAGTTGTAATTTTCATCGTTGTTACATCGCACCCTGACTGGCTGTCTCCTCCCCGAGACCCCTCTGCAAGGGGATCTCCACAACTCTTCTTACGGTGGCTGAACAATAAAATTGTTTGATATGTGAAGTATATGCCAATAAAACTATTTCAAAAAGAATGACCAGGTTACTTGATCTTTAAGGTATAAACTGAGATTGTGGCAGTTTAGTCGATGTATGGCCTTCCCGTATACACAGAAGACTGATTTAAGAAGCTTCCAGAAATATCTGGTCTAATCCCATTCAGAGGAAGAGCTTGAGACTCTGAGCAGGCATCCAGCAAACCGCTGGATCACAAGCTAGGACAAGAACCCAGATCTCCTGACGCCTAACCCAGGCCTTTTTCAACTATTCTACCTACCTAGTAAAATGGACAGACTTATAGAGACTCCTCATTCTCCTAGAATTTTTTTTCTTTGTCCAGTTGAATGATAAATGTTAAACTTTTCGGGTTTGAGAATTCCCAGTCCCCTTTCCCTCCAGTCGGCACTTCGCCACATAAGGCAAGTGCAGTAATGAGGGCTGAACCCTCACTGTGAACCCCTTGCTGATCCTCTCCATATTCTCTACGTCAGAAAGGGTTTGGAATTCACAAATCCCATGTCAATTAGATTTTAGAACGATTCAGGTCATTTCAAGTCCAAATTCTGTTTCTTTTTAAAATTGGCAGTGGAGCTTCCATTGATTGTGAGGCACTCTTTTTCAGCCCAGCATTAGTGGAGTGATCATTTGCTAATCAAGTACCAGGGCAAGGCAGTGTAGTTCCATCTCTTCTGAGATCATGAACTTGAGCTTGTGCTTCTGGGTGGGTGGTGAGAATGACTAAGACTCGGTTTGACTAAGAGTTTGAAATGGAACAGAATGTAATTGACAGCCAGAAACAGAGATTAAGGTTATTCATGTAATGCTCACTGTCTGTTCTTGCTGGTATCCTGCATACATTCTTTCATCCCTGTTCACATGCCGGATTCATGAGCTTTGGGGATAGATAGGCAGCACAATAATTCCCTCCCTAATGAAGGGGATAAGGAGCCCTGGTGGTATGATGGCTCTGAATTGGGCTGCTAAGGGCAAGGTCAGCAGCCAAAACCAGCAGCCACTTCAAGGGAGAAAGATGGGGCTTTCTTTTCCCGTAGAGAGAGTCGCAGAAACTCACAGGGGCAGCTCTACCCTGTTTTACAGGGTTGCCATGAGTTGACATCAACTTGATGGCAGTGAGTTTGGTTTGGGGAATTAAATTGATTCAAGGTACACCTACAGCCCCATAGTTCCTGCCTTATTAACAAATACCACGTGGTCTCAAATGGAACTACCACCACAGACAGCGTTTAGGACTTATAACCCATATTTTTATGAGACACAATGCAATTCATAACAGATTGATACAAGACCCTTAACGTCGAGATCAATCTTTCACTCCTCTTTATGTGGAGCTCAGCCACCGTCATTGCCTGATGCTCCCGTTGATTCTCTATGCTAATGTCTGAAAGGAGGGGGATGCTAGGTGACCAACAATGACCACAGTGACATTTCTTTTCCTTGAGAGTAGGCATTTGGGTCCTGAGGGTGGGCAAAAGCTAGCAAGCATCTGGCAAGTTGTAATACACCTTATGTGAATCAGCCAGGGGCGAAGGGGCATAGTCTCCTTCCTGATTGGCACTCTTTACCTATCCCACCCCTGGGGATTCCTCCTCTGTCTTTAAGCAGACCTCTGACTGGCCGGGCGAACTTGCTTGAACACATGACTGAAGAGCTGCACCGCCTTCACTGACGTCATTGTAAAGTTACTTTCTAGAAAAGGTGTTGGTGGCCTTGCCAGAAATTGTGTAAATCTTTTAGTTTTAAAACATCATGCTTAAAAGCCACAACTCAACAAACCACCTGAAATGAGAGGTTCAGGTTGTTGTAGAAAAGGGAAGAATTTACCCTTTTGGTCTTGGTACATTTGAGGAGCCCTAATAGGAGCCGTGGTGGCATAGTGGTTGCACTTGGGCTGCGATCCTCAAAGTCAGCAGTTCGAAGTCACCAACTTTTCCACAAGAGAATGATGGGGCTTGCTACTGCTGTAAACAAACATAGTCTCAGAAGCACACGGGAGCAGTTCTATTTTGTTCTATAGGATTGCTATGAGTCGGCATAGACTCGATGGCAATGAGTTTAATTAATTAATTAATTAATTAATATTATTATTATTATTAATTTAGTTTAGAGCAGCAGTTCTCAACCTGTGGGTCGTGACCCCTTTGGGTGTGTTGAATGACCCTTTCACAGGGGTTGCCCGATTCGTAACAGTAGCAAAATGACAGTGATGAAGTAGCAATGAAAATAATTTTATGGTTGGGGGCTCACCACCACATGAACTGTACGAAAGGGTCATTCGGAAGGTTGACAAACACTGGTCTCAGAAACCCTATGAATGAACATCAACTCAATGGCAGTAGGTTTTGTTTGGGAACTGGAAGCGCACAGCACACTTGGTAGGGTCTGAGGAGAGATTGCAGGGCTAGAGAAAAATTTCGGGAATTCTTAGAAGGGTTTATAGTGGAAATGTGAAAATGGAATGAGGTGTAATGCAAATATTTTAAAACTAGTTGAAAGTACAGATTCCTTGACATCTGCCTGCAGAGGCTCTGATTCAGCATGCCTCTGGTGTGTTTTCCCCCATGCTTTATTTCACATTAAGATCCCTGGTGGCACTGTGGGTTAGGCTGCTAACCATAAGGCCAACAGTTCAAACCCACAAGTCACTTCTGTGGAACAAGATGAGGCTTTCTGGTTGTAGTAATAATGACAACTCTTGAGTCGTAATCTGAGGGTTGCTCTGAGTTGAAATGTACGCAATGGCAGCGTTTTGGTTTTGTTTTTGGATGGGGTGGGATTTAACAAGAGGAACTGTGGTGATGCAGTGGTTAGGCTACTGACTGTTTTGAAAAGGTCAGCAGTTCAAACCCACCAGTTGCTCCTCAGGAGAAAGATGAGGCATAAAGATTACTATTTGGGGAAAATGTCTGGGTCCTGTCTATGCTGTCTTACAGGGTCACTATGAGTTGGATTTGACTCAACTACAAGTCTGGGGGTGGAGTGGCTTAATAAACTCTGCAGACCATTCTTATTGTCTGCCAGGTTCCTTCCTTGGTTTTCTTCATTAATTCAGGCTTCGGCTGCTGCATTGTTACCTTCCAAATAAACTAACCCCAAGTCCGAAAGCCACCAGACTGATTGGATAGAGTCAAACTGCCCTAGGGTTTCCAAGGTTGTTCATCTTTATGGAAGCAGACAGCCACGTCTTTCTCCAGGGGAGCCTCTGGTAGGTTCGAAATGCTGACCTTTGGGGTAGCACAGCAAAGCACTTAATCACTGTGCCTGAAGAGTTGCTGCTTCCAAAGGCGATAATAAATTGTGAATGATTCCTCTCGGCTTTTCCAAGGAGGATAATTTCCCAAACACTGCAAGTTCAAAGACTCATTTTCAGGAAATAGTTAGGAACACTCCAGAGACAGGAGAGCCCTTTCCAGTGCAACCCCGACATTGATTTATCTGGTGAAAGGAAAGAGTATCATCTCTCTGGCTTTAACCCAGTCATCACATAGGTACCTTTCGCACACACGGATTTTCTGAAGTCACACAGAGTAATCCGTTTGAAAGCTGCAGGCTGCTGGCTAGTGTTGAGATGTTAAGTAAATAAGAATATACATAGCCACGGTTGGTGACTTCTGTACTGCAAACCCTGTAGATAGGAAAAGCACATCTGGGCCTAAAGAAAAACTTGTCTCTGGACAGTAAGGTAGGGTACACTAATAATTCTGATGGCAATTAACCTTCATGACGTGGTGGATGTTTGCATTTTTCCCTAGAAGAGTTGTCTCCATGTCTTCCTGTGAGCTCAAGCTTCGTCGGATCTTACTTGCTTTTCTATCATTTGAGACAGATGAAACCAGCCATTCTTTTTCCCATTTGCCTGTGTCTTGTCAGAAGAAGTGGGCACTACTCCTTTCAAGTACATATGAAGCCAATCCAACCGATCAAATGACTAAATGGAGGGGATAAGGGCTATTCTAGGCTCTAAAGGGTCAGTGTCCTCTGTGATCAAAATGAACCTGCCTTGCCTTCTCAGATAACCTCAAAACTTAGCATGGGACTG
Source organism: Echinops telfairi (assembly GCF_000313985.2). Taxonomy (NCBI): domain Eukaryota; kingdom Metazoa; phylum Chordata; class Mammalia; order Afrosoricida; family Tenrecidae; genus Echinops; species Echinops telfairi. The sequence continues at coordinate 11,212,056 of NW_022103917.1, forward strand.
CTTGGGGTCATGGTAGCAAATCTTGCATTGTCGCTTGGTCTCCATTCTCGGTTACAGAATTGAAACAAATGATACGGACTTTAGTCATTCAGGTAGCCCAGTATTAGCTTTCAGGGCTTGGCCCTGATGGAGTCATATTTTCTTTTTTGGAGTTCCTCTGCTATGTTCTTACATCTTAAAAAAGTACATCTCCAAGTCTCCCGCTCATGTTCTTTCTCTTCTGAACAAGACTGATGCTTCCCAGTGGAGCTGGATACATTCCCTATTTGCTGGGCAGGGATTCTCATTAGCTGGAGATCCTGGACAGGTTCCTGAGTGACTGATCCATCACTAATGTATTATGTGCAGATTGTACTTAATAGCATTATTCTTGCATTGGGGGGGGGGGGCGTGAATTTTCAGAGAAGGTTTGTGTGTTAACCATGATGTCCCACAACAGCCTTCCTTGTGAATAGGGAGTGTAGGGAAACTTTAATAGCACAATTGTGTAGACAAGAAATCCAGTCATGGGATGGACTCAGTCCAGGGTCCTTGGCATTCAGACTGCCTGTTGTAATCAGGTCAATGCTGCATTAATAGGAGGGGGCTTCAAAAAGTTCAGGGGGGAAAATGGAAAAGATAATGGAATCTTTGCACAAAGGTTTTAAAATCCCGAATATAAATGCGAGGACTTTGAAGAAGTTCAGCTAGGCTGCATACAGGCTTTTCTTAGTTTCCCCACAGGGGAAAACGATTCTGCGCAGTCTTGGGAACCACATATGCATGGATTTCCTACAAGACTGATTGCAGGCTGGGTTGAGTCACCAAGTTGGCTTGGGATATGTTGTGTTGTTTGGATTGGAATACCTCCGTCTAAAAGGCTATTAACTTTTTATGAGCCCACGAGAGTTTGCACGTTTGTGGAGTGCATCTATGGAGACAAATTAGAGTTCCCTGCATTTTGTCTCCAAAACAGAGCCCCTTCCCACATAGAACCAGGCTCTGTTGGTACATCACATTTGAGATCTAGAATATTCAATCTTGTGAAATGCTGCTGGGTTCTAATCCTTCAGTGAATTAATTATTTGACTGCAAATTCTTCTTCCATTGGCTCTCCCTTTGGGGGAGTTATAAGTCTGGGGATTTATTACTAAGAGTGTTCGAGTTTATAATTAAGTGTGTTGGGAACGCCAAGCAACAGAAATGGAGATGTCAGCAATGGCTTTCTTCTTCTTCTTCTTCTTTTTTTTCCAATAGCATTTTCTGTTTTTCAGTTGTGTTCTTCATCTTTAAAGACACACACACACACACACACACACACATGCACACACTCCACCTAGATGGTTAATTCATTCATGTGCAATTAAACTTAGAATTCAGACTTCATGGAGACAACACATAAAAAACAGAAGCTTAAGAGACCTATTAGTGAAGTTCATCGGTGTGCCTGAGGTATAAAGAATCTTTACAGCCTTGACAAAATGTGTCTCTAAGTGTTCTTTGTTTAACTGAGATCTGCTCATACTTGTTGTCTGTTGTTTTGTAGTCTGCTTGACCTTTTCACTACAATCCCTTGAAATGAACCCTTCAAGAGATGACTTAGTTTAGTTGCAGTTACTTAAGAATGGTATTTTCCAATTTTGCTGTCTGTTATTATCTCCCCACCCCCCGGCACGCCCCCAACACATTGACTACTTCTACTCCTAGAAGGGAAGTGGTTTGTTTTGTTGTTGTTGTTGTTGTTTGGTCTTGCCGTGACTATATGAAATTCCACTAGACTTTATATGGACTTAGCTGAATTCTTAAGCAGAATGATGTTTGTATAAATCCATGTAAGCAAACATATCCTGGTGCAAAATTAGACCCTAGACCAGTGGTTCTCGACCTTCCTAATGCCTCGACCCTTTAATACAGTTCCTCATGCTGTGGTGACCCCCCAACCATAAAATTATTGTTGTTGCTACTTCATAACTGTCATTTTACTACTGTTATGGATCGGGCGACCCCTGTGAAAGGGTCGTTTGACCCCCAAAGGGGTCGTGACCCACAAGTTGAGAACCGCTGCTCTAGACACTAGAATAGCCATATGCTTAAGTTTCTAGTTTTTTTTTTTTTTTTGGGGGGGGGTGTTCTTGTTTATTCAGTTAGTTGCCAGGGAGAGAGGATGTTATACTTACTTCACATGAAAGCTATGATGCCATCATCATAGCCCAGGCCATTGGAAATGGACTTCTAGACGTGCTAAACCCAAGGCTTCTCTCTCCCATTAAACAGCCATTTCATCCTTCCCCTAGGAAAAGAGGTAGACAGCAATTTGATTCGGAAGGCCTCCTCGCAGACCCAGAGGGTCTTCTTTGATGAGCTGTCTTAATTTAGTTAAATTCCAAGCAGTGGACCTTTCGACTGTACACAGCTCTAATGGCTCTCTCCAGACTGACTTTCCAAAATGCACTTAGAGGAAATTTTCCACTTTTGCTCTGTGACTCTACAGCCCACTTGATTACTCGGAAGACCATTAGCATGTGCATGTGTTCTTGCTTTTGTTTCATTTTCTTTCTCTCCTTTCCCGCCCCCCACTCTCCTACCCCACCCCACTCCACCCCCCACCTCACCCCTGCCAGTGAGCGGCCACTAGAAGAGATTTCAGAACAAAATATAACCAAACAGGCTAGAGTGACAGTGCTCAGGCACGTACTGCCTGCCTCCTGACACTAGGCTGGCCATATGTCAAGAGTGGTGTGTGCTTGACTGTCATCATGTGGTGGAGATAATCAGACTTAGTGGGGCATGGAATTTGTGACTCAAGCCCACGGAAGTCCCAATGCCTTCATTATCAATGCCAGTCTTGGAGCTGATCTGAAGAGGAGAGTAAAAATTGCCGGTTCCTTGTGTGGAGGCAATGAACATTGCTGTGGTTCATTCAGTGAAGCTCTGTGGCTTTGAGGAATATATAGTCATCAGGAAGAGGTGGTTTGGCTCTGCCAGTTTAGACTTGTTCTTCTAGGTTCCAAACACTGCATCTGACTGTCTCTCTGTGTTTATGTGTGTATATGTGTGTATGTGATTTATGGGCTTGAAGGTATGGTACCCCGGATTAAAGGGAGGGTGTGATGAATTGGCCATGTCTTTACAGCAAGGGGCTATCGCCCTACCTGGTTCCTTCCCAACAGTCAGAGAGCAAGGCTGGTCTTCAAAGGCACGCATGATCCTTGCGTTGACACACTGACATGAGGGCACTTCAAAGCCATGGAGCTTCTCTTTCTAGACAGAAACCAGATCAGGCATTGCAGAAATCCCACCCTTTCCTTCTTAGTCTTAGACTTTTATCCTTGCTGGCTCCAGAGAGGTTGCAGCTATCTAAAGGCCTTCTTTAACAAACATTCTCAAATCAGCTGGCTCAGAGTCAGAATCTTATCAAAGCAGATTGTGTTTGGCCTTGTCTTGGATGAGGGAAAGGACAGCAGAGTTAGCTTCCATAGAGGAAAGTGCTGAAATGGAATCTTTACAGTTCCATAAGGATCTGAACTGTAACATCCAAAAAGGAATTTCAGGTAGGGAAAAAACAAACGCAAACTCACTGCCATCGAGTTGATGCAGACTCATAGTGTCCCTGTAGGACGGGGTAGAACTCTTCCTGTGATTTTTCTGAGACTGCCACGCTTTTCAAGACTGAACGTCCATCTTTCTCCCGAGGAGCCGCTGGCAGGTTGAAACTACTGACATGGCATCTAGCATCTAGCACTGGCATCATGATATTGGGGGATGAGGAAGCCTCATGGAACCAGAGGAGTATTGTGGGTTTCATTGGTGCTTTACTGCATCCTGATTGACTCAGCCCTTCCCTGTGTCTCATCTCTGAGGGGATGTCCCTCAGGTTTGGGTCTCTGCTCCAAACCACCCTTGTTCTCAACACAGGCCAGCTTTATGAGGTAAGATTTTATTGGAGTTGCACAGGGATGTGTATTCCAAAAACCCTAACCCTAACCCTAGTTGTTATACAGTACATCAGGCTGCTAAAGTGCAAGGTCCAATGTGTGAAACCATCAGCTGTTCCTTGGGGGAAAGAGAAGGCTCTCTACTCCCATGAAGAGTCACAGAAACCTACAGGGGTAGTTCCTAGATCCTGTCCAATAGGGTTACTATAAGTCAGCATCAACTCAATGCAGTGAGGGGTGTGTGTGTGTGTGTGTGCGCGCGCGCGCGTGTACGTCCTCAGCAGGGCCCCAGCCTTGGTTGAATGCACTACTCTTGCCCTAATGAGATTCATTCCGACTCATCATGATCTTATAGGACAGAGTAGAAAGGCTCCATTGCGTTTCCATGGCAGTTGACGTTTACAGGAGCAGACAGTTCCATCTTGCCCTCAGGGAGTGGTTGGTAGGTTTGAGCTACCCATGTTTCAGTTTGTGGCCCAGAATTTAACTCACTACGCCACCAGGGCTCCTTACTGCTGTTACACTAGATCTCCAGAATGATATGGCTGGCCATGCCCGTGTCCTGTGTACTTTTCCAGGCATTGGCCTGAACCAAAACAAACATAGCCACTGCCTCTCCTTTTTTGGGTCCCCTTTCATCTTCTTGTTACTGCCGCAGCTCTTTGCAGTGAAGAAAACTTTAGATAAGCTCATTCCTACCCAACTTGAGAGGACTTAATGGCTTTCCCTTCTTTGGCCTATTTGCCTTCTGAAAGATTAGTTGTTCACTGATCATACAAGAAGGGGTGAGCTTGTCCAGCTCTGGGATACCTACCATGTGGGCTTACCCAAGTCAACTGGCCCGAAGATACTGGACCAAGCTCTCCTTTTTCATCAACACCATTTTTCTGACCAGGGCTTCTTTGAATGATCTCAGCTCACTCTGGGATGGAAAGGTGGCTTGCGCTCATCGTGATCTAGATAACATAAAACAAAATCTAAAATGTTCATTTGTCACTGTGCCTCAGTTGAAGTTAAAATTGACTTTTTTGGGTCCCTTGTTCTAAAAAATGTGATATGAAGGGATTTCGTGACATTTTGACAACAGTGAGACTTCAGGAGATTTCATGTCTCTGTCTTTTTAGCTGTTTGTTTTCTAATGGCTTTGTTGCTTGAGAGAAGGCTTAAGAGGAATAAAGGAAATTACATTTGACAACCATTTATGCTTCTCAGATCCAAAAAAACAAATGAGCCATTTATTCCCCCTCCCCTTTAAGGAGACTTATGGAAGTTGGATACAGTGAACAGAGTAAATTCCTGGGGCACGTAATTGAAGAAGTTTAGCTTTGTGGGCACAGCACCTGGTTTTAGTAAGTGTAGCAGCTGGTGATAAATATGGAAGATGTCTACTCACTCAGTCCTTTTTAAGCTTTCTATTTACTGGCCACAGAGCTCTGTTTATGGGCTATAGATGAATATTATAAAGTCTTTGCCCTTAAACTCAACTTCTAAGGTGGGAGAGGGACTGGTACCCAATCAGGATATCTGCTTGTGGCTGAAGCCCTCTGACTATAGTTAAGGACATGGACTCCTAATCCAAGGCCCAGGGGCAAGGCCCTGAAGAGCATCAGCAGGGCATGGCAGAGAAACCAGTCTTGGAGATGTATCAAACGGAGACTCAGGAACGGTTCTTGTGTCAGACAGGGGCCGGATGCCGGAACTGAATATGAATCACACAAAATCACCAAAGCACAGTTATTGCAACTAGAGTTAAAAACAACAGCAACAACACAAAACCATCAAACAGAACTAAAGGCTCCTGACCATATCATCCTTCCTAGGAGCTCTCCCATTTGGGAGATTACTGTGAGTCCCTAGTGGAACTGGGCCACTAAGGGGAGCCAAAAGGAGGTCGATCCATTTCACTGCCATGGAGAGAATGCTGACTCACAGAGACCCTCAGTGGGTTTTAGAGGCTGTAACTGTTTACAGGAGTAGAAAGCCCTGTCTTTCTGCTGCACAGCTGCTGGTGGTTTAGAACTGCTAACTATTTAGATCACAGCCCAAGCTCACAACCACTACCCCACCAGGGCTCTCTGAAAAGAGTAGTGAGGGTGAAGTCAAGTTAGTTTAACTGTGAAACTAAGCTAAAAAGTATTATGATTTCTTTCTTTTTAAAAAAATCATTTTATCGGGGGCTCATCCAACTCTTATCACAATCCATACATCCATCCATTGTGTCAAGCACATGTGTACATTTGTTGCCCTCATCATTCTCAAAACATTTGCTTTCTACTTGAGCCCTTGATATCAGCTCCTCATTTCCCCCTTCCTTCCCGCTCCCCACTCTCCCATGAACCCTTGATAATGTATAAATTATTATTATTTTGTCATATACTCTTTCATCTGGGACTCCACTCCATCAGATTCCACACCATGCTTGCTGAGGATCCTGCTTTTCTGTGTGACCCATAGCCATTTCTGTCACCTCTCCCGCCTTCTGTCACTCAAACATAGGTGTTATCTTTGGTCTATCTTTTGTCCTGTGTCTATTGCCCCTCTGCTCGCTGACATATCTTCGCATAGTCTCAACAGTCATCTTTAAGCAGATAACTACCCAACTATACTGTACTGATCATATGAAAAACTTCATACACACACACACACACACACACACACACACACACACACTAAAGCTCATCATAAAAAGTACATTAACAAATTGTTCTTGATGTCTTGGTGAACCTCCAACATGTGGATATAGATGTTTAAGAGTCAATCTTTCAGAGCCTTTAATTTTGGGTCAAGTACCTGATATAAAAGCAACTTATGAGTCAATTTATTACCTGAGCTTTTAAAACCTCTCCCAGTTGAGTTCTTTTAAAAAAATCATTTTATTGGGGGCTCATACAACTCTTATCACAACCCATATATACATCAATTGTATAAAGCACATTTGTACATTCATTACCCTCATCATTCTCAAAACATTTGCTCTCCACGTAAGCCCCTGACATCAGCTCCTCATTTTCCCCCCTCCCTTCCAGCTCCCCCCATGAACCCTTGATAATTTATAAATTATTATTTTGTCATATCTTACACTGTCCGAAATCTCCCTTCAGCCAAAAAGTGTTAGGATTTCAACAAGCCTTGGAGTGGCGGTGGGGAAGAGCTCTGGCAATTTGTAAATGGCATCATTGAAGTTGTTGGTTAGTTTGGAAAAATAATACTCTTCAAAAACCTTTTGAGTGATGAGTATCTAAGTAATGGGGATAATGGAGGTTAGAATAAAATAGCCTCATCTATTAACTGATCTGTAGAACTACAGAATGTTCCAGGCTCAGAGAAGGCTGCCTTGTAAGTAATTTCTGCTTTGAGTCTCTGATAAAGTATGCCCATTTCCTAATTACCGAGCTTTAACTCAAAATGTTTTCTGTTACCCCCATCCCACCTCCCCCATCACTGTTTCTTGGTATCATTATAGCCAAGGTCTAACTTGTCCATTTTTCCCTTCAGATACTTTCAGAAATTTGTCAGATATGGTGAAAATCCGTACGTTTTTTGAGCTGTGGAACTGTTAGGTGTAGCTGCTTAGGGTGGGTTTCGTACTAACAGCCTCAATATGGAAGGGGTAAGTGGTGAACCAAAATGCCTGTATTAGCTCTTTAAAACACATTTTTTTTAACTTTAAAAACAAACAAACAAACAAACAAACTTCTCTATTGCCTTTTAAGTTTCCAAAGAGAAAAAGCTAAATGACGGAGATGCTAACCTGAACTAGCTGTCTCTCAGCACTGCTCAGGAGAACCTTAGCTCCACAGACAATGACGTCCAGTTGTTGGCTTCCAGACTCCTGTTGGGGGGTGGTGTGTGGGGGGAGCCAGCAGAGAGAAAGGCTGGCCCTTTTCCCTATCTTAGCAGCTCAGGGAAAAGCAACAGAATTCCAGCACAGAATTTGCTTTTCAAAAGCCTTAAGATCCTTAAAGGATTTGCCATAGAACCTCTTAAAAACAACTTTTTAAAATGCATAAATATCTGGATCACACATACCAGACAGTAAACTTGTCGTACTGGTTTGCTTCTTTTGAAATGTTGAATGAAATAGTAGCCTTCCCTGGCTCATTTTCATGACAATCTATCTTATGGGCCCTAAGTCAAGCTGTTCAGAGCAGTGGCTGGAATGTTTCTCTCATCTCAAACCCCTCTCCCCGCCCCTTGACCAGGCTTTCCCACATGAATTTGGAATTGGGACCATGTGTGACCCTTTTCCATTTATTTAATATCTAATCCTAGTGGAGCATAACCAGACAGCTTGCCTTTGTAGTTTGTCCTGGCTATGACCACACTGTATGTGAGTACCAAAAGGGGACAATGTGGTCTCTGACAGACAGACAAAAGGATCAGATAGCTTTTTTCTTTTGTTTTTATTTTTTAATGTTCTTTACTTTCTTAGAATGAATCACTGTTTTCTGGTTGAGAAGAGCCACAGTCTTAACTGCTAAGGCTTGGAAAACTTTCTGTGATTGGCATGTCCCATTCTTGTTCATGGGGCAGATCTTAGGGTGAAACGGTTAGATCTCTCTGGAGCTAGATCTATACCTCGGTCCTGGGCTCCGCGTGAGAAAAGAATTTACGCCGAAGCCTGGTTCGTGATCGAAGTGAGTTTTATGACAGTTAGAAAAAGTTTCAGGTTTACACAGCACCCAAAGGGCTCCTCCCCAGCATGCGGCCTGGCTGGAAGCTGCTCGGTGGCACGCAAGAGTGTCCCAAAGTCCCTCCAAAGCTCTCCCCGATCGCTGCCAAAGTTCCCAGAGTTCGGCAGCTCGACTCCGGGTTCTTGCCTTTTCAAGGATTCCACGGGGAGGCGTGGTGGACAACCCTTGATCGACCCCATTGGCTGAATTGAATTCACCTGCCCTAGGTGGGCCAATTCAGGTTCACGCCCACCCATGCCTACTGGGGAAACCTGAACGTCTGGGAATGTGCAGTGTGCCACTCCTTTGTTTCCCTAGCTTGGCCCTCTGGGCACGCTTTAAGGGACACTCCAAGCTCTAGCTAGCCTACCTAACAAAACCATTGTTTTGTTGACTGCTGATATAGAGCTTATTTGGTTAAACAAATGCTTAATAAATACTGCCCCCCTTCTCCCATGGAAGGCTCTGAGGTAAATACTGAGACATAAAGATGGTCTGTACTCTTGTCTCCTTGAGAGAGGTTTGAAGTTCAGTGGGGAAGAGATAGGGATACACAGATATTTTCAGTAGGGTGTGTATATACTCGGAAGTGGGCTTGGAGTCAATACCAGACATGTTGTCTCTGCCTCTGAATCTGTTCTCTTTATTGCTGCTCATTCTATCGAGATATGTACATATACATACACGTGTGTGTGTGTGTGTGTGTGTGTGTGTGTGTGTGTGTGTGTATAAGGCCTAGTGATCTACCTCTGAGAATCAGACAAGGATAGCCCTGCAAGTGACCATCGGGATAGTATAGGACTTGGCAGGGTTCCGCCCCGTTGCACCTGGAGTCCCCATGAGCTGGGAACAGACCCCCTAGCTGCTAAGAGCAAGACATTGATTGAAACACAAGTCTTTCAGATACTGGACTAGGAAGCCATTTAGCACCGTCAGTCCCTTAGCAGGCACCACGCTAGCACAGGAGAAGGCATCGGAACTTCTGTTGGCCAATGTTAAGCTCTAGGATGTCTAAGGTTATGGTGGGTACAGGATTCCCACCCCAATTTGGGGTACTGTTAGTCTTTTTTTTCTCCTCAGGGACTAGAAGGTGCAGGCAGGGAGTAGATGTTGGATGAAGCCAAAGAGAAAATATAGTCCCACGTGGTGGGCTGCCCTTCACCCACCAAGCTCCCTGCCTTCAAGGCTGTCTGAGCTAACGCTGGCTTTTTCAATCAGCTGTACTTAGCTGTCAACTCCTTCACTACCTTTTTCCAAAGCTTGTACAGAAGTGAGGCTCCTTTGTGTAGAGGGACGTTCGCCAGCACTGACGTTTTTCCCTTGGAATTTTCAGGCCCTGCTCTGGTCTGCGTTTTATTGCTTTCAGCTTATTTCCTGTTCTATTGATTAAACATGACAAACTCTGTAGACATGATAAGAAGTTCCAACTGGAACCGACACTCAACAGTGCTTGCCCGTGCCTAGCTCCCACTCCCAACACCCCCACCCCCTGGCCCTCCAGGTAAAGGGAATCTCTCGGGCAGTTGGGATCAAAGTTCCTAAGTGGGAACCATGTGCTCTGCACACGTCCTCATGTGGGAAGGAGACAGGCCCTGGAGGCCTGTCTTGGTAGAGTGATGGTGACCAGGACAGAGCATTTGTTCACAGATACTGCTGCCTTGTGGGAAGCTAGAGAAGTAGTCGTCTCAATTGGCCTGCTGAAAATTCTGCTGCTGCGGTGAGCCACAGAGTGGATGCCAATAGTAAGGACCCAAAAGGACAGAGTCGACCTGTCTCCTTGGGTGTCAAAGACTGGAAGTCATAGGTGGCCAAATTTATTTGACCTACTTCCCCCTTTTCAAGAAAAAACATTTTCCCCCTTTATGGCCCCCCTCGCAATTTTTGAGCACCAGTGTATCATCTAGGATAAAATGTAGGTGTCTACTTTTACAACCTACCACCCTGACCATTCCGGTGCCCAGATGGCACCATGATCCACATTGGGAGACACTGTTGTATGCCTTGAAGGAAGCTGACCGCCTCATCTTTCTCTCTCAGTGCCATTGGGTTAGGTAGGTGACCTTTGGGACACCACCAAGGCTCCTTGGGGGATGCTAAGAGGGAGATGTATCCCTGCACTGTGGGGTGAAGGAGGAAGGGAGTCCACGAAAAATGATCACTGCCAACAGGACCAGATGGACGGGCTCTTTCTTTTCACTTCCTGGGGTTGAAAGACTCAACTTTATTAACAGGGACATGCAGGGACAAGCCTGTTAAGCTCATCTCATTCCAAGTGAACACTTTACTTCATCGAAAGCTTACAGTGAGGCTCTGCAGCCTTGGAGAAGAAAGCCTCTCAGAGACCCAGGGCAGCGAGCGAGGGCTGAAGGAGTGAGATGGTTGACTGTACACACTAACCTGTTGGCTGTTCAGAGTGCCGGCTGCCCAATGGCTGTGGCCTGAGGACTTGCTTGGAAGAATGGCATCTGAGATAGGGTGTCATCCAAGGTGTGCCCTGCAGATAGTTCTGGGTTTGGAGTTTTAGGAAAAACAGAGGAGGACAATCTGTTTCATTCAGAAGAGGATGGGCGCCGGTTTACTCAGGAATAGAGCCAAACCTTTCACTTCACAAAAAGTTCATGTTCACTTAAGTACTGACATCACAGTAGCCCCGAAACCCGGGTTTTGAGGACCGATTAAGCTCTTAAGTGTCTTAATAAAACTCATGTGCCCACGGTCACACATGTTCATTGCAGTGGGTTCTCAATTCTATACTCTCACATACACTTTCAGTCTTGTATTCAGGGTGTTCAGTTTTGGGGTTTGATCACACTTTTAATACCACAATGCCCCAACTTTTTATGTGCACTGTGTTTGAATTAAAATGCATTTGAACCAAGTCACACTGATAACTCTCTTGGAGAGGCCAATAATCAGCTTGTAACATCAGCTTTCGTTGAAGCTAGGAGCTGGTTTTCTTTTCTTTTTTGGTGGCATTAACTCAGGATCATCATAAACCAAATGATTATTATTAACATTTTATTTCCTTAATCTACTTAAAGAGGATACATCAAAAGGAAGATTGCATTGGGCCAGCCTTTGCATAATGGCCCTTTGTTACTAGGAAATGGGGCTCTCTCCCCTAGTGTGTATAGAACAAGCCCAGGACAATTCTTGCAGCTGGCCCTGGAGTCCAGGCCTAGACTTTGGCAAGCACAGATGCTTTGGAGGCCTGTTGTTCACATTTGATTTCCATGTTACAAATTGTGAATGAAGTCTTTACTGAGCCCTTTGTCCTGCAGTCTGCAGCTCCACACATCAGGGGGGCAGTTAGGCGCCATTCCTGACATGCCAACTTGACACCCAGAGTCCTGCCATTTATCCTGATTGAAGCCCCACTACCTCTGGCCCTCTACTGGATGGAAGCAGTAAGTGTGGCTATACTGCCCTCTGGTGTCCAGTTTGGAGACGACGTGCCAATGAGCCTGAGCTCTGAATTCTAGGAACCCTAGGGAGACAAACGCTACTTCTCTGACAATTGGTTACCCATTTGAAAACCTCATTCCTTCTCAGAACAATCCCAGAGGTTCGAGTGCCATTTACCTAATAACTTTCATCGTGGGAGGGATCTCGAGGGCCACCCTTTTTATTATCTTCACTGTCTCATTCTATAAGCATTTATTGAGCACCTACTATGTTGAGTCTTTTTTAAAATATGTAGTTGGGTGAAAAATATCTATTGGTCCTCTCAGAGTTATGTGTGAGATCTATCCCTTAGTATGTCCTTAAGCTGAATTTGTAAGTAAATCAGAATGGGTGTGTGTAGCTTTACTTTAGAAACCCTGGTAGCTCCGTGACTAGGCACTCAGCCACTAACCGGAAGGTTGGCAGCTCAAAACCCCAGGTGCTGGCAAGAGAAAGATGAGGAAGACCGCTCCAGTACAGGCGGCGACCTGGAAACTCTGCCCAACAGCGCCTCCAGGAGGTGGAATCCATTTTACGGTAGCAGGTTTGATTTTTGGTTTAAATACAACAAAAGACACTTTTTCAATGATTTAAAAGCTGAGTGTGTAGCAAGTGAAGCTGATTGTGATGAAGCATTTGTTACAAGTTGAGGTTGGTTCGGTTATTCCAAAGTGAGAACAAATTTAGATAACACTAAAGGGCAAGTCCAAATTGTCTGTAAGTGGGTCGTTTGTAACCCAGGATCTCCTTGTATGTGTGTGTGTGTGTGTGTGTGTGTGTGTCTATATATGTATATACATATATACACATACATACAAGCAGATCCTGGGTTACACACACAAACGAATATATATCAACAAATATTATATATATACACACACAGTGAAGATTTGACATTTTCACTAGTTTCATGCGTAAAATTCTGGGTGTTACTTAGGTTCCCCATCTTGTGCAAACATCATCATTATCTGTCTCCAAATACTTTTAGTACCCTTAAAAGAAACCTACTACCCCTTAAGCAATAACTACTTTGTTTTTTGTTTTTAATTTGACAGTAGTTTGGAGGACCTACTGTGTGTTAAGAAGCCCCAGTGGCACAGTGAGTTATGTGTTGGACTGCTTAACCATAAGGTCAGAGTTCAAGCCCACCAACTGCTCAGTGGGAGAAAATTACAGCCTCAGAAGTCCTCGGGTGTTGTTCTCAGGGCTCGGTATGAGCCACTTGCCAGAGGGTTTAGATTTTGTTATCGTTTTCTGACATGGATGGGGAGGTGTGCCTTTTAGCTAGAGATGCCCTGTTGTGGAATAAATTCTGACTCATAGTGACCTTCTAGGACATAGTAAGTCTGTGTCTGTGATTTTCTCAGACTTTAACATTTATGGAAGCACACTGCGTCATTTTCCAACAGCAAATCGACTGATGGGTTCAAATCACAGCCCTTCTAATAGCGTAGCTCTATAACCATTGGGTCCTCAGGGCCCTTAGCAGCAAAAGGATGGACAGAAAGCCTGGCCTTGATGAAGCCAATATTCTCTTGGAGCAATGGGGGCAGAGGAGGGATAGGGAGGAAACACCGAGGAAATAAAATAATTTAAAATGCATGGTCAGTGCCCCAAAGATAAATAAAGCAAGGCAGAGTTGGAGAAGGGTGTGTGTGTGTGTGTGTGTGTGTGTGTGTGTGTGTGTGTGTGAGATCACATAGATAGAGGTGGAGGGATTTGGCAAGGATGCAGAAGGAAGCAAGGTGTTCTTCTGAACATGCTTAGGAAACTATATTCCCACAGCTCTTTTGTCGTAGGAGTAGTAGTATTACAATGATTTCAAGGCCAGGGTTCTAACCACAGAGTTGCACCCTGTTGCTGGTAAAACAATGTTGCTGTTTTTGTGCTTGTCAGGTGCCATCAAATTTGTTTTAACTCACAGCAGACAGAGAAAGACTGCAGGTCCTGGGCCATCTTCAATTGTTACACGCCCGCCCACTGTCACACCCATTCTTTCAAGCCGTACCCCTTGAAGGGCTTCCACTGTTTCCCTGCCCCTCTACTTGACCAAAAAATGAAATTATTTTCCAGGGACTAGTCTATGTGAAACGAAGTCTCATCATCCTGGCTTCTAAGCTGCGTTCTGACTGAACTTCTTCCAACACGGATCTGTTTATTCTCCTGGCAACCTACAATACTTTCAATATTCTTCGCCAGTATCGTGATTCAAATGCATCCATTCTGCTTTATTCACTGTCCAACTTTCACAGCAACACACAAGCCATTACAGTGTGACAAACTGACAGATGCGTGGTAGACAACATTAGAAAATGGTAATTATACAGCTTCTGTCCTCTATTAGGTAGAGAACAATACTTTTGGTCAGGAGGAGTCATGAAAACATGAATCACCACGTGGTACCCGCTACCAAGACCTACATGCCTGTGTGGCGTGTATCCAATTTCTTTTTCATAGCAAAGTCTGCTGTCATGTCAACAAAGGACACAGACATGACGCTGATGCCTAAGAGGATAGGTATTGCAGGGGGGAACCAGGGCAGGGCCCTCACCTCCCACCCCCACCCCACAGCAGAATCACGGTTTTCCTGGTCTCTGTGTGGGGAGGTGGGGATGGCTCTGGCTTGCTTTGGAATGGATCTAAGTCAGGAGAACTGGATGGAAGCCATCAAGTCAACAGCTCACGTACTGTTCACGATATGTCCTGTGAAATAGAATGTTACATGATTTGGATGTTGGGTTTCATTCTGTTGTATACAGGTCCATCGACGGTATGTCTAGCTTTTCTATTTTAACAACAAAAAAACCCCAAAGAAACAAAAACATAGCACCATACGCTGCCATAGCGTAGATGTACACTCAGAGAGACCCTAGAAATGGTTTATGAAACTAAATATTTATGAACATGCAGAGAGTCTCATCTTTCTCCCTAGGTGCAGCTGGTAGGTTTGAGCCACTGACCTTGCAGTCTAAAGCCCAATGCTTACACCACAGTGTCACCAGGGCTCCTTTCCCAAAAGCAAAATACTTTTTGGCAACATGTTTGCAGTGAGGACATTTCTAGCGGACTGTATTCCTTTGAAAGAAATATATGTCATTGCCTACAAAAACAAGCCTGTGGGACTCCCCCCACCCCCCACACACACATCAAACTCAGAGAATGACACATGTGACAAAGAAATAAGATAACTGTTATCTCAGATGCGCTTTGAGGAAACATGGCGGAATGCAATCAGTCTCGTGAGGAAATACTGTAGAATGAGTGGTCTGGTGGCACGTGTGTGGAGGAGAAGCTCTTTCTTGGCCTCTGGTGCTTGCTGGCACCAGGATTGCTCAGCTTGTTGGGGCTTCTCGAGTTCTTTGGGTTCTGATCCTCAGCATTTCTCTCCCGTCAGCCTGTCTGTCTTTTTGGGTGGTCTCCACTTCTTCCATGTCACCCAGTCGACAGACTCCTAATTCATCAGGTAACAAGTACTTGTGCACCTAGGGCCCTAGCTCTCTCCCAGGTCTGGTTGGAGAGGGACCTGCCTTTATTGACCTCGTTTTCACATCTATCCTGCATCCACACTGGTTGGGGTTCCCCCAAAGTTTTAGCTTCTGGAGAATTACACACACACACACACACCCTTTTTCCCCCAATTTCTTCCGCTAAGTGTTCTCTGCTCCCTCCTTTGCCACTTGATTTGGGATCAAGTTAGAAGAATACCAGAATGAGGCATTTGTGTGAATTTAAAACTGGTTGGCACTGAGTTTTAGGTTGGCACAGTACTTGCAAAGCCTCTTTTGCAGTTGTCTTATTTTGCCCCTGTGATGGCATTGGTGAAGCGCATGGGCTCACCTGTATTTGATGGTGAGGCAGTGCGGGGACTGCATCGCAGCCTCTTAAAATCAGGAAAACTGCTCTGTGGGGGAAGATCATGGATGGAGGTGACAGGTGTCCCCTGAAGACCCTGAGTAGGTAGTTCTCGGATCATTAAACTCCAAAACACGATGCCATCAGTTAAAGTAGATGGGTGTCGCCAGAACCTATTAACAGAGTGTGAGACGTGATGTGTCAGCGAGAAGGGAAGCTGGAGAGTATTCTTGAGACCCATGCATCCACGTCTCAGCGGAAAGTGTGTCCAAGGGTCACTTCTTCTGGCCTGCTGATCTCCATTCTGGGGAAAGTTGATCAGATTTCAAAGACCTGATCCCATTTTACATTAATGGGATCTAGCTGATTCACCTGGTAATGATGCTACACTTGCCCAACCAACTCCTGATTATAATCCAACCTTTCATGCCGCTTGTCTATGGGGAGGAGAGGATGTGGCCCAAGAATGGGCCACTTGGCCATCATTTCTCCCATTGTGAAGAAATTCATTGATATTCTAGTTGTACATGCTAGTCTCCCTCAAGAACTTTCTCAAGAGCCTAAGTCAAATGGACACCCCCCCCACTTCAGCTCAGGACTCAATCTTGGACCATAGCATTTTTGTCAAATGCTCCCCCACCCAGCCTCCTCAAGCCTCCATAGAGTTGCCTCTTCCATTGTCCCTCCTTGATGACATCCTTCATCGTTGCAATACACACCTTCTTTTGAACAGCTGAGAATTCCCGTGGTGCATAGGCAGTGTAACCTTGGGCAAATAATTTCCTCCTCCGTGTGTGCCTCCTTGGAGTATTTTCTAAACTGGTCACACAAAAAAGTGTTCCTATTGTGATCATGCTTGTTGGCACCCAAGAGTAGTAACACCCTTGGCTTTTCTACCAAAGGAGGTGAATAGGGTGGAAAGGTGGGCAGGTTGTGAGATGGGGGTGAGCAGGTCAGAATGGGGGAAACGCTAGAGTAGGTAAAGGGGGGGTGATGGTGGCTCTGGAGTTGGAGTTAAAGCATTGAGGCTGAGCTCCACCTGCGAAGTGGTGTTTGGATGTGGTGTTCTAGAGAATACCTGATGGTGAGAATGTGCTTATCCTAGAGCTGGAACTTCTGTCCATTGTAAGGGTTCAAGTGTTGCTGCTGCCTACCTTCTAGGTCTTGGTTTAGAGCCCAGGACTAGAGTTTTACTCCTAAATTTCTGCCCCATTCACTTTCTGGTTGCTAAGTCTCCTTCTCTAGGAAGTTGCATGAGAGGAGTTGACTGCCAGGCTAGTGACATTTGCTTTGAATCATTGCCAAGATTTCTGTATCTTCTATGTCTGTCTCCTTGGGAAAAAAGATTCCAAGTGGACACAGTCATCTTTAACCCCCATGGCTACTGCAGTGCCCAACAATCATGCTAATGAGCACTCAACTTACTGACTTATTGAATGAAGGTCACTTTGCAAGTAATCCTGCCTGATCGATGCTTTCCATTCAAACTCCTGTAGATGAGAATACAAAACAGACTCGCCAAGGAATCATAGGATGCACAGAAAGGTAGAACGTCTGACTCTCCTGGCAATATCATTTCTCCATGTTTTACAGGCTGGTGGTCCAGAGTCGTGGGAGATTTTATTAACAGTTTGTAGTTTCCTGGCAGCGTTTAGCAGTATGTGGTGACAGAGTTAGGATGAGAAAACAGATAGGATGACTTTGGATAGAATGGCACCGACAAGGTGAGCAGGTGAAATGACTTCCCCTCTTCTTGTCCACCACCAGAGACGCTTCAGACACCAATCCTTCCGTTTTGTTGGGAACTGTTTCATATCTATCTATCTATCTATCTATCTATCTATCTATCTATCTATCTATCTACCTACAATCTCAGTTAAATTTATTGAGCCATATTTTTAATGTTGTCTTGTGCCATCAAGTCAACTATGACTCATGGTGGCCCCAATTGTTAGAGAGTAGGACCGAGCTTCATAGACTCTCTTTGCCTGTAATCTTTCTCAAAGCAGACTTTCAGCTCTTTTCTTCCCCAGTGAGTTTGAAGTCCCGGCCTTCTGATTACCAACCAGATGCAAGCCATTTGTGTCCTGCAGGGCCCTCCTGAGTCTTCTGGACCACATGTCTAGTGTCCTTCCTCTCTGGAACCCAAGCCCGATTGCTGGAAGAAATGGAGCATAATCCCCAAGGGAAGCAGCCTTTCATAAGAGCATGGACATTGGCATAGGACTCCCCAAGTCTCACTGGAACCCAGAAGTCCGTCTTTCAGATGGCTGTTGCTAAGGAGTAAGAGCCAAAAGGAACGCATGTTAATCTCAAACTAGTGATACACACTCATCCTTGCAACCATGGTTAATATTAGGGCCTCCAATCTCTCTCGCCTGGGTGTTCTTTTATGAGGCACAAGTAGTGTCATAGATCAGGGATTTGAATGACTGTTTGTTTGTTTTTTTCCTAAAGACTATAGGAAATCCTGTATAAATGGATTTCTGCTGGGAACCCACTGATTTATAGTTATAAGTACTATTAAACATCAAGTTACTGTACATGACACTGGAGAATGGACTTAAATTCACAATACAGAGACCTATGACAATTGATTTTGTCCTCCTACCAGATAGACTGTGTGGGCCAGTTAATGAAACATTTGACTTTGAACTTTTTATTAGTGAAGACAGCCATTTGATTGCCTTCAGAAATCTGTTCAGGGGTTTCACCCATTCTTTATCAAATACGTGTTCTTTAATTTGACAAGATTATGTTTAAAGTAGCCTTTTGATGGTAGGCATTGATCTTTCCTAGATCTTTTGTTACGAGTGATTTGCTGGAACATTTTATAAACCAAAGGGCTATGGATTTATAGGTTTCATTGTATGCTGCATTACTGGAGAAACGGACTGCCAGACACTCAGGGTGAAACATATTGATTTTCATAGACGTATTCATAGTAATATTTGTGGACAGAACAGGTTTGAATTTTAATTTCCTGAGAATGTCAAAGCGCCTTGTGCATCAAGAAATTAATCTGGGACTGCTGTTTACTGATGTGATATCAGGCTCACATGCTCAATCAGAAATCACGTCATCTAATTACACCCAGAGCTTTCAGAGGCGTTGTTCTTCTTGGTATGCAGAATTTTAGTTTTCCTCTTCATGAGGTGCACTTTGTACCTGTAAGTACGCAAAACTCACTGCCATCAAGTGGATTCTGACTCTTAGTGACCCTATAGGACAAGAACTGCCCCTGTGGAGTTTCGAGGTGATAGATCTTTCTTCACGGGGAGAAGAAAACCTCATCTTTCACTCGCAGAGCAGCTAGTGGGTTCAAGCCACCAACCTTCTGGTTAGCAGCTCAGTGCTGAGCCCATCATGCCACCAGGGTTCCACTGGTCTGCTAGCTACCATCAGATGTGAAAACTAGAGCCGAGCACATAATAAATGCTTGATTTTAGATACTATTTATTGAAATTTTACCACTGATTGTGATCTGTAGCTAGCTTGCTCACTTAGGTAGGAGTCATCTGTGGATCTACTTTTCTGTTTCTGTACCTCATTGAGTCTTCAATAATGAATTCTGTTTTACAGAGAAAAGTGAGTCTAAGAGAGGTCAATGACGTTGCTCCTGGTCACACAGACTGTACCTTGAAAGACATGATAGAGCTTTATTACGTACTCTCTTGGACTCACGAGTCTACTGGGTTATGCAGGTTGTCACAAACATGCTGGCACTGCCTGGGGTGTTTATATCAGCCCCGTTGCCCTTTCCCAAACCAACAGAAGAGGAGAGAATCCAGCCTGGTGGGAAAACCCATGTATCATCAGCTCCCTACGTCCACCAGCAAAGCCCCTCAGGAAGTTTCTTCCAAGGAAGTCATCAGACTGATTAAGTCAAAGACCCAGCTTTTCAAATGGACCACCTCAAGAGTTCCTACTGACTAAGTGTGTCCCAGAGGAAAAAAACCAGTGGGGTACTTCAAAACTAAAACCAAAACCCTTCTGCAAACCGGAGCAGCCCTGGTGACATCCTGGTTTATGTTTAGGGATGCTAGGCACAAGGTTAGCGATTGGAAATCACCAGCCACTGCTGGAGAAAGATGAGGCCTAGCTCTGTAAAGAGTTCGTCTCAGAACCCAACAGGGGCAGGTCTACCCTGCCCTATAGCATCCCAGTGAGTCAGAATCCACTCAATGGCAGTGACCTTGGTTTGGTTTATGCAAAGGGAATGATTGTTCAGGACAGGTAAATTCTTAGAGCCCAGAAGTAGAAGTAGAAGTAGGTAGGTGGTCCCTAGGGCCTTGGAACTATGGGGGTTAGGGAGTGACTGCTACTGGGGCCGGAGGGTTGAAAAGGTTCTCAAGTGAGGTCATAGTGCTGGTTTCCCACCTTAGGGAACACTTGGAACTGGATCATCCACTTAGAGCATCCGTGTCCTTGTGCATTCCCAGGGCACTGAATTGACCCTTGTGGCCTGACACCTTTAAAGAGGTCACTTGAAAATCAACTGCCCAGTTGATCACTATAGAATCCCTACTTAACTTGTGGGGTGTCTCTACTCCCTGATTTCAAATTTGCTCCAGAAGAACTGAGAATCCGTTTGGGTATCTATGTCTCCAAAAGGCAACTCAGGCAAAGGCTGTTGTTAGTGTTTTCCCCCATTGGAAGAAATGTGCATAGTTATAAGCTACCCAAATAACTTGATTTATTGTGAACTGCAGCAATTTGCTACACATGCGTGACCCCCCTCCCCCACCTTCTTCAGAAAGCACTAATCAATTCCAGGTCAGACTTGGTGAAAGTGCCCCACAGATTGATAGTGAGGTCTTAAACCAGTGCAGCGGTGTGGGCACGTGATGTGACTTGCTGTAAATTTGGAATACGAACATAACGAATCACTTTTCAGTGAGATGATGAAAATTCATCATGTTCATTATGTGTTGCTTCAGAAGCACGTAACATTAATTTTCCAGCTTAACTAAGTGAGGGAAGTAAGGTTCCTTGTTACGACACAGTTTGCTCTGATGTTTAGAGAGGCGATCCAATTTCATTAATGAATTCAATCTGCTCTGACTTGAGATCCATTCTAATGTGCCCCTAACGCCCGAGTGTTGATAAGCAGCATGCAGAACAATAGCAGTCCCCTGCCCCTTCCGTAAAATCAGGGCCAGAAGGTGTTTAAAAAATGAGTTTTGCTTTCCAAGGGTCTGTCCAGAGTTTGCATCTGCTCTTGATTAGCCATGCTAATGAAAGCTGTATCAGGGCCCCTTTGAAAACACGTCTCCGGCTCTTGGTTTGTGTTGCTGCTCATTTGATTCTCTGGGATGCATTTGAGTGGGAAACCAGACTCATTGCCCTCAAGTTGTTGATGACTGATAGCACCCCTCTAGGCTAGGGGAGAACTTCCCCTGTGGGTTTCTGAGGTTGTAATTCTTTTCAGGGTTAGAAACCCTCCTGGAGTAGCTGGTAGTTTCAAACTGCCAAGCTTCAGGGTAGCAGCCCAATGCGTAACCATTACATCACCAGGGCTCCTTATCTGAGTGGAAGGAGGGGGGAAATCAAGTAGGCCCACAAGTTAGCTCTTCATCCTCCAGGCCCTCATCAGACATCTGCTCCACTCTCGTCTGTGCTGGAGGATGAGAGCATCACCTGTTTGCCCAAAGGGACCTTCTGCTGGTTGGAAATAAGGTCTCTTGGCCACCTGCAGATCAGCATGGAACAGCAAAAGGAAAAGCAAAGTGAGTAAGTGTATCCTGTCACCTACTTTGCTTAACTTTGTTTTTTGTTTTTTTTTAGCAGTTTAAATCAGGCTTTTCATTTTATTTTTTTAAATCATTTTATTGGGGGCTCATACAATTCTTATCACAATCCATACATCCATCAATTGTATAAAGCACATTTCTACATTTGTTACCCTGATAATTCTCAAAACATTTGCTCTCCACAACGATGCTTCTTTTAAAAAAAATCTATTCTGCCACTCTGTGGCCTTTTCTTAAAAAAATCATTTTACTAGGGGCTCTTACAACTTTTATCACAATCCATACATACATCAATTGTGTAAAGCGCATTTGTACATTCACTACCCTCATCATTTTCAAGCACGTGAAATCGTGACGCAGTCCACCTTATGATACCTGTGGCTGGTTGGTTTGTCTTTCCAGGCCCTGTATAGCACCACTTTCCATTTCATCTTCAAGGGCTCCAGAATGCTTTGCAAGCAGTGCTGGGCCCTAGGAGTGCTTTAAGGAGCCGTGGTGATATCACAGGGGCCCTGGTGGCATAGTGGCTGCTAACCATAAGGTCAGCAGTTCAAAACCACCAGCTCTCTGAGGGAGAAAGATGGGACCTTCTATTCTATGAAGAGTTAGAGTTTGGGAAACCCAATGGAGGCAGTGGTACTCTGTCACATGGGGTCAGTATAAGCTGAAAACGGACTTGCCAGCCCTGAGCAAGAGCAAGAAGAATTGCTCAACACCTTCTCAAATGCAATCCATATTGTCGCAGATGGTTTACCAGGGGCCATTGCGAACTGATTATCACTCGTTAGAGTAGAACTGTCCTGTCCAGAGTTTCAGGGCTGTGACCTTTCTGAAGCAGGTGGCCAGGCCTTTCTTCTGAGGCATGTCTCAATGGGTCACTAGCCTTTCGATTAGTAGCCCAGCATGGTTGTGGATGGTAGTAACTGCAAAGTAGTTCCTCAAAATACTGCCCAGAAGTTCCAATCTCTGGTCCCATCCTCCAGGGATAGGGCCCCTGGCTCTGTGTTTGGCCTTCGTCGGCCTGGGCTCCCCTGGCCAAGCTGATTCCTGGGACACCTGTACAAAGGAGCTTCAAATGTTCAAGGAAAATGGAATGAAAAGATGATGGGAATTCCCCACAAATTTGTTCCCCACCCTCGGGGTTAGCCCAGTACCTACTCTGGTCTCTCTAGTCTTTCTGCCCATCCCATGCCTACTCGCCACTGCTAACCTTGTCTCCTGTGTCACAAGTCTTTGGCAGCTTGTTTGCCTAGATGCCACTCCCTTTCTTATGGTAGAGTTCTCTCTGTAACCATGGGAACCAGGCACAGGAGCCTACATGACTGACATCCAGTCTAAGTCACTATGGTCATTTCTCAGTTGTCAGGAGGAGCAAAGTGGCATAGGGAATCAGGTACAGTGGGGGAGGGGGTATGTTTCAGAATTCTTCTGTGTTAGATGTTGGAAGGGACACTGAGCAGGCTGAGACTGGTCTGATTCTAGTCCTGAATATCTCTTTGATATCAGATGGGGAAGGGGAGAAGGTAGGAAGGAAAAGAATAAGAGGGCAGAAGAGAGGCAAGAAGGGAGAGAGGAATGTTGGACAATCAGTGTGCACAGACACTGAGAGGCAGGCGGAATATCTCTAGGTGTGAAAGTAGGTAGAGCCTTGAGACCTTCCGAAGATCCTTGGCTAACTCTGCTGGGCTCTCCTTTCCAGTCTGTTCACATAGGGTCGCCTCAAATTTGCATTCTGACCACAGTTTCAAGCTTGATTACTCTAACAAGTGCTCCTCAATAGCAGCCTTTTTATCATACTTTCAATTGAGAGGAAATTTTCCGAATACTAGTCATTGCATACAGGTCGCAGCCTCGAGTAGAGACTGTCAGCTGGCAGGGCATATTAACAGCCCTGGTGCAGTGGTTCTCAACCTTCCTAATGTCGCGACCGTTTAACACAGTTCCTCGTGTTGTAGTGACCACCCCCAACCATAAAATTATTTTTGTTGGTACTTCATAATTGTCATTTTGCTATTGTTATGAAGTGGGTGAACCCCGGGAAAGGGTCGTGCGACCCTTAAAGGGGTCACGACCCACAGGTTGAAAATCGCTGCCCTAGTGGGACTTTGTTGCTGGGCCCAGGTATTGTTTCTCACAGAGAAGCTAGAAATTAATGGTTGGGGTCTTCAGTAAATGAGATCACTCTGGTAGCATTTAAAGGAGCCCTGGTGGCATAGTGGTTAAAGCGTTTTGCTGCGAGCCAACACAGTGATTCCATCCCACCGCTTAGATGTTCTATGGGAGGACTTAAATAATGGGGCCATTGTACTTTGTCCTTTACAGGGTCACTATGAGTAGGAATGACTTGATGGCAGTGGATACGGTTCGGGGTGAACAGCATTTCGGGGCTATTGCTGCTTAACGGAATTGTGAGTTTGAGAATGAGGAGCTATGGTGATATAAGGGCTACGTGAGTGACTGCTAACTGAAAGGTTGGCAGTTTGATTTACCCGGCAGTTTCAAAGGAGAAAGAACTGATGAACCACAATGCAATACTACGCATCTCTAATCTCTTTGCAAAGAAATGACACCAGTGCCCAAGTCTTCCACGATGGTATTTAGCTCTATTTTCCCCTCAATCCTCCCTTGGGTCTATTCCCTCACATTCCTCTCCCTGCCATGAGTCAATGTTGACTCATAGCAACCCCCTGTGGGTTTCTGAGACTGTCACTGTTTATGGGAGTAGAAAACCAGGTCTTTCTCCCTTGGAGCTGCTGGTGGTTACAAATTTCAGACAGTGAGTCTGGCAGTCCAACATAACCACTACACCTTGGAGATTTATATTACTGTAGTATTTTCTGAAACATTGTCATGATTATTGCTGTAAGGAAAGGCTCCACTCACATGGGCTAATAAAGAATGGTGCCTTCCAGTAACATTTAAGTCCCAAGAGCCTCAAATCAGCTCTTGAGGCCATAACAGAGGATAGGAAGGAACCGCCTTTGGGACAAGAATCAGGCCTGCTCCTCTTTCAGGCCCCGGAGCTACAGCAGGTGCTCAGGGAACACGGGCTGTAGTGGTGCCACGAAGTCAAATCTGGAGTCATGGTGACATTATGTGTAACTGCAATCTGCATAACAGAGCCCAGGAGTGGAGGCTTCACGGTAAAGGTAGCGTTGGCTTTTGCCATTTTCCTCACCTCTTTCCAGGTCCCTTATTCTCTCACCTGTCCTCTCCCCAGGCTTCTCTCAGCCTTGTATCGTCCTGATCAGCCTGGGCCAAAGGTTTCAGAAGAGACGTCTACTCCTTAGTCCCCCTCCTGCCAACTAGGCCCGAGCTCACCTTTGGGAATCAAAGTCACCTAGAAAAGATAGAGCTGCACGGTGTTTCCAAAGTTTGTGGAAAGATACAGCTGCACGGTATTTCCAGAGGCATGGGGTTCTGCTCTCGCCAGCTGTGACAGTTGCCAGCTGGCCTGGCCTTTCACATGGCCTGTGCCATGATGTACTGATGTAGCAGGCAAGCCTTTCCATCCCCTTTCTGCGCATGAGGGAGACAAGCTTTGGGTGGAAAGGAAACGAGGCTGCCAGAGACTTTTTTATGCCTCTGTTGCCTGAGACCTCGTGATCAGTGATCAGCAGGCAATGAAACTATCGAACATCTTTGTAGATGCAGTGGATCAATTTTGAGAGAAAAATACTAATCGTTACAAAAGAAAAAACCAAACACCCAACAACCAACTAGTCGACAGAATTAAAAAGACTCAAAATGTAAGGCTGTAAGGAGAGAAAATACAATATCGCAAACACCGAGAGCATCACTTCTGAAATAATTTGCAGTAAGTTGGAGAGAGCAGTGTAATCCCAACGGGGCTGAGCTAGGAGGAAAACAAACCACATGTTTGAAGTAAACCATTATGGAGAAAGGTCCCCGAAGAGTCGCTCCTCACTGTAAGTAATCCATGAAAACACACATCCTCGGGATCCTCCTGTTGATAAGCTTTGATTGAGGTGATGGAGTTTATTGTTCACTCTCCCACTGGGGAGCCGACAGTTCATGTAGACCAGGCAAGGGTTCCTTGTGGTGATGCTGCTGCTGATCTCCTTGACGACTAGTGATGGGAGCTGCTTCCTTTCTGGGATGTTGTGATGAGGAACCGTTGAATCGGTACCAATTCCTGGTCTTGTGCCATCACCACGATGCCAACCTTCCTTTATCACTGCCTCTCTACCAAGTATGCTGTCCTTCTCCATGGACTACCCAAATGACATGAGACAAAGGAGCTTGCCAGTCCTACTTCTAAGGAGCCTTTTGACAGTACGAGCTTGTTATTCTGTTATTCTGCCTGTCCATGGTATGTTTGCCAACAGTAATTCAAGGACATCACTTCTTCTCTAGACTTGCTTTTTCACTGTTCAGTTTTCACAAACTTGTAATTGAAAAATAGCATGGCTTCAGTCAAGGAACATCCTAATCCTCAAAGTGACATCTCTAAATTTTCTTTTTTAAAAAAATCATTTTATTATGGGCTCGTACAACTCTTATCACAATCCATACACACATCAACTGTGTAAAGCTCTTTTGTACATTCATTGCCCTCATCATTCTCAAAACATGTGCTCTCCACTTAAGCCCCTGGCATCAGGTCCTCATTTTTCCCCTCCCTCATGAGCCCTTGATAATTTATAAATTATTATTTTGTCATATCTTACACTGTCCGACGTCTCCCTTCACCCACTTTTCTGTTGTCTGTCCCCCAGGGAGGAGGTCACATGTAGATCCTTGTAATCTGTTCCCTCTTTCCACCCCACTCTCCCTTTACCCTCCTGGTATCACCTCTCTCACCACTGTCCTGAAGGGATCATCCGTCCTGGACTCCCTGAGTTTCCAGTTCCTATCTGTACCAGTGTACATCCTCTGGTCTAGCCAGACTTGCAAGGTAGAATTGGAATCGTGATAGTTTGTGGGGGGAGAATTTAGGAAGCAGAGAAAAGTTGTATGTTTCATCGTTGCCACACTGCACCCTGACGGGCTCGTCTCCTCCCTGCGACCCTTCTGTAAGGGGGTTTCCAGTTACCTACAGCTGGGCTTTGGGTCTCCAATCCACACTCCCCCTTATTCACAGTGATATGATTTTTTTGTTCTGATGATGCCTGAAATTTTCTTTAGCACTTCAAAGAGGACTTTTGCAGCAGATTTAATTAGTGCATGATGCCATTTGGTTTTTTGACTGCTGCTTCCCTGGGCACTGATTGTAGATCCAAGTGAAATGAAATCCTTGACGACTTCCATCTTTTTTTTGTAGGCTAAGAACCCCATTTTAAAGCGTTACTGGTGCTTAAGGCTGCAGTTTCAGCCTTACAAGAGCATGTTGTTGGGTAGTCATATGTTCGCATAGATTGCTTGCAGGGTTGGGTAATTGTGAAATTGACCAGCTGGAATCCCCATTTGCCTTAGGATTCGGCTTATGAGCAACTCTACCTGTCTTGGATTCAACTTTTTAAAATGTTTTAAGATAGAAAAGCATTTCTAATGAGCTATACCTGGACCCTGTAGGAAGTGGAGTGTGTTAACACACACAGGCACACTGCCTTCTGGACAAGTGAAAAGGAGGGTGTTCTGACATAGTGGCAGGGACTGTTTCAATGTCTAATATGATTAAAAAGATCTTTCTTCAGATTCAAGAGCAATGGAAGCTGTAGATGAATTTACTATTATCCACTTAGCTTTTTCTCCAATTGCACATGTATCGCTTACAAGATAGGCAAAACCTAAGCACAGCACCTAGCTCCCTTCCCAACCTGGCCCTAGCTTGCTTCCAGCCTCTTCTCCTAAAGCAGCATTTCTCAACCTGTGGGTCGCAACCCCTTTGGGGGTCGAATGACCCTTTCACAGGGGTCGCCTAAGACCATCGGAAAACACCTATTTCCAGTGGTCTTAGGAACCGAGACCCCGCTCCTCTGTCCTCTCCAGGCGGGTCCGCCCACATACGAGTACCCTGCGTGAAGACTGTTACTCATGCTACACCATGCTCCAAGACAAAATGTCATTTATTTGTCATTAGAAATAAATATTTCAACATTTATAATTACCTGTTGTTTTGTGATGAATCACTATGCTTTAATTATGTTCAATTTGTAACCATGAAAATGCATTCAGCATATCAGCTATTTACATGATGATTCATAACCTTAGCGAAATGACAGTGATGAAGTAGCAATGAAAACAATTTTATGGTTGGGGTCACCACAACATGAGGAACTGTATGAAAAGGTCACGCCATTAGGAAGGTTGAGAACCACTGGCCTATAGGGTCCCCAGAACCCTGTCATGAAATGTGCCATGTGGCAGACATTGCTAGGTGTGCTGTGATCCAAGTCCGTATCACTTCACCCTGGTGGGGACTTTGATAGGTCACCATATTCCCATGTGGGTCTCATTAAAAAAAATTATGAGGTGCTGTGTGCCTAGGCTGAAGTTGTAGCAATGGGCTGGTAACAAAAGGGAATAGAATGTGGCAGGATGGGGGGAAGTTTGAAGGAAGACTATTGAATACATCCGGGTCTTGATATCTGCGGGTTCCGCATCCAGGCTCCACATCCACAGATTCTACCAAGTGCCGTTTGAAAACATTGGAAGAAAGAGGTCCAAAAAGCTAAGCTTCAATTTGCTAGGTACTGAATCAGTGTGAATGAGGTGATGTGTAGGCATACTCTGCTGGAACCTTCCGCCATTTACAGAACCCCGGGCGCTCTCCAGGACTGGTTGGTTGAGCAAATTTTGTCTAATATCTCCTTCACCGGCTATTTGTGGTGTGGGCACCCTTTGTCCCTGGGTGTGGGGAGGAGCCCCCTAAAAAGCACTGAAGTAGTCTTTCTATAGCATTTGCATTGTATTGAGTGTTATAAGAAATGTGCAAATACTGCACCGTTTACTTAAGGGACTTGAGCAGCCTAGATTTTGATATCTGAGGAAGTCCCAGAACCGTGGGTATCCCCATGGACACTGAGGGACCAAGTTCAGTGAAAAAATATGCATAGGATGCACCCACCCACTGATGTTGATGTTTCACTGCTTTGTCCAACTCTACGCCCGCTAAAGTCATGTAAGATGAAATTGGAACATCACATAGGTC
Organism: Echinops telfairi; assembly: GCF_000313985.2. Classification (NCBI taxonomy): domain Eukaryota; kingdom Metazoa; phylum Chordata; class Mammalia; order Afrosoricida; family Tenrecidae; genus Echinops; species Echinops telfairi. Next base: position 11,240,806 of record NW_022103917.1, read on the forward strand.
CATGGAAACGTATACATGGTATCATGTTATTAATAATAATTAACATTGTTTGCTTGCTTATTATGTTTCAGGCCCAATTGCAGGCATTTCTTTATCTGTCTGAGGAGCCCTGGTGGCATAGTGAATTATACATGGAACTGCTAAGCTTATGGTTAGCCGTTCAAACCCATCTGTTAGAGGATGATGGTGCTGGCAACTCTTGTAAAGATTTACAGTCTCTGAAACCCACAGGGGCAGTTCTACTCTGTCCTATAGGGTCACTATGAGCAAGATTCGATTCAGTGGCAACACGTTTGCTCCACTTCTTCATCCATCCATCCATTGTCCATTCATCCGCCCATCCTTTAACTTTTAGCAATCTTTCTAGGTTTTACTATTATAGCTGTGTTTTATTTTAGTTTTATATCAATGTTAAGTGTGAAAGATCTAAGGTACAGAGAATCTAAGTGCTAAGTTACTAAGCTCAGGGTTACAACTGTAGCCCTGTCAGAGCCAGGATTTGAGAGCATCCATTTCAGCTACAGAAATAATCCCCAAGTGGAGCAAATAGTTAAAATGTTGGGGAGCTAGCCAAGAGGTTGAAGGTTTGCGTCTACCCAGAGGCACCTTGGAAAAAAGGCCTGGCACCTCCCTCCCCACCCGCACACGCACTTTTCCTGCGCCCCCCCCCCAAAAAAAACCCCCACATGCACACATTTGAAAACTCTTTGGAGTACAGCTCTCCCCTGAGACACATGGGGTCCCCAGGAGCTGGAGTCAATCCAAATGACAAGTGGCTTCTATTCTGACTCAAGAATTCAGGCTTGTGATGGCTGCGGTGCAGCTGCTGCTGTTCCGACCAGCAACCACCCAACAGCATGTGAGCACACTGGCATGATCCATCGATAAAGGCAATTTGCAGTGAAGCAAATAATTGGCTCTAACTTTCAAGGCATTCATTTGGACAGACGGTTAAATTCATGAGAAGAGGAAAAGAGTGTGAAGAGCTTAGGGTCATGGAGATCAAGGAAAGCAATTTAGGTAGGAGGAAGTCAAGCAATGTCAAATGTTAACTGAGTTGGTAATTAACTTAATAACTGGAAGCAGGTCACTTTGCAGTCTTAGTAATTGTTTCCTCATAAGTAACATTTTGCTATCGCCTTGAGGATCAGCGAGATCATGCTAATCGAGGCCTTGTGATTTCCTTGTGAGAACACTTACTCAAAGCCCCACACAATTCCAGATGCCAGACCATTTCCTAGGGGCTAAAAGCAAAGGTGGGGCCTGTGGACATTTTTCATGGCCTGGACAATGGTGTCAGGTGTGCCATGGCCTTCAACTGCCATCAAGTCAATGCTGAAATATTTTGTTATTTCCAAGGATGACAGAAATAGATAGCTTGCTAGGTTTGTGTCATATAGACAGACCCCATGGTGGGTTGTATTTTCTGCTTGTTTTACTCTTTAACATTCATGTTGGCACAGAGTGAACGATCATATCATGTCTAGGCAGCATCCTTTCTCATTCATTTGCTCATCTATTTGTTTAGTAAACATTTACTGGGAACCCTATCTAGGTGCTGAAGTTTGATGAATGAGGCATAGGCTTTTCCTGAAGAGCACTTGTGTTCTAGCTGGGGAGACGATCTCTACATGTAGACTACTGTTGCATTTCAACATGTACAATTGAGGACCATGTGCCATGGGAGCACCCCGGATCTGGAGAGAGACCAAGATAGGTGGGCTGCTGAAATGTTTTCATTACATTAGACACTTGTGTCCTTGTTCTTTCGTTCTAGGGGAGCAAAATAGCAATGGTTTGGAAAGTAGAGAAGTCAAGGAAAATCACTGACTGTTGCCTCCAATAATTATGCACAGTGCACTTTGGGGTTTTAAGGAGCTGGGGTTTCATGGGCAATGGCCATGGAAGGATGTTGCCCTACCTGCATCTACTTCAACTCTTCTCTAAACACTTTCAGTGTCCACTCTATTTATATAAGCCCAGCGTATCTGTCATATATTTGTAAACAATTCTCACTTGCTACTTCTCTCTTTTTTTAAAATCGTTTTATTGGGGCTCATACAACTCTTCTCACAATCCATACATCCATCCATTGTGTCAAGCACATTGTGTACATTTGTTGCCATCACCGTTTTCAAGACATTTTCTTTCTACTTGAGCCCTTGGTATCCGCTCCTAATTTCCCCACTGCCCCCCTCCTTCCTCATGGACCCTTGATAATTTATAAATTAATATTATTTTGTCATGTCTTACACTGTTTGATGCCTCCCTTCACCCACTTGTCTGTTGTCCATCCCCTTGGGGTTACAGGTAGATCATTTTGATCGGTTCCCCCTTCCTCCCCCCACCTTCCCCTTCCCCTCCTGGTATGGCTACTCTCAATATTGGTCCTGAGGGGTTTATCCATCCTGGATTCCCTGTGTTTCCAGCTCTTATCTGTACCCGTGTACATGCTCTGGTCTAGCCGGATTTGTAAGATAGAATTGGAGTCATGATTGTGAGGGGTAAGAAGCATTAAAGAACTAGAGGAAAGTTGTATGTTTCATTGGTGCTGTACTGCACCCTGACTGGTTCATCTCCTCCCCGCAAACTTGCTATTTCTCAAAGCGTCCCTGGGCCCTCTTAATATGAGGTGGCTTCCAAAAAAGTTCATGAAAAAATTATTTTTGATTTATCTTTTTCCACTAACTTTCTGATGCCTCTTTGTATGTTCACAAATTGGGTTGCTGACCTCAGGGTTAGTGGTTCGAAACCATCAGCCGCTCCAGAGGAAAAGATAAGACTTTCTAATCCTGTAGAGAATTACAGTCTCAGAAACCCACAGGGACATTTCCATCCTGTCTGATAGGGTTGCCATACAGCAGAACTGAACTAATGGCAGTGAGTTGGGTTTTGGGTTTTGGGTCTCTTACCTTTTGGGGGTGATGTTATGTAACTAAATCTGGAGTCAACTTTCATGTTTTTTTACCAAGAGGGAGAGCATAATAATGCTGTATTAGACTTAATGTTCATCTGGTCCAGGCCAAAAATACTTGAAGGTATCTTAAATCCCCAGTTGTTTATAATATCTAGTCACTGCCATTTCATTTGATGCAAATTACTATCTGGGCTCGCTACTAATTTTGCTTTCAAGCAGTTTATCTGTGATGTAAAGAAAAAAGTCTTTGTCTCTTCTGATAGTTAATGTAAGCTATAGTTCAGTTTTGGATATTTCCTTCATTTGGTTGCTTATAGTGGAGCTGGAACGTATATGTGACCATCAGAATAGACACTTCGACTCTTCAGTGTATAACCTGTACTCTAAATAAAGGAGAACAAATGGCTCAGAGAGCCAAAAGAATCTTGCCATTTTAATTCTCCCATGCTTGAATATGTTGCTGAAATGGTTATCCTCTTCTTCTTGTGGCCCATGTGGTTTTTTACTGGGGGTGGTGGTGCGAGGGCACCATAATGCTTGTAACTATGAGATAGTTGTCTTCAGTGGTAGGTTTTGGGGAGAATTCAACAGATATGCCACTCCAAAAGAACACACTTATAATGGACTACACAGCTGACTCTTAGGCAAGGCACTTCTAAATGACTTGTCCAGCAGGAGTGAAAGCGGTAGGATGGAAAAAACTAAGGACCAAGAATCATGAAACTTTGGTTTTAGTTCCTGCCTCTGTCAGGTTCCCCATGTGTGAAATCAGAAGTGTGGATAATCTGACTCTCAATCAGACTTTACAGTGGATCGCATTCAGATTCTGGGGATCCATGCTTGGAAACTCTGAATGTGTAGCTCTGCTGTTAGGGCCTAAGAATCTGTATGTTTAGTAACCACCTTCATGAGATTCTTCCAGACCAATAATGCTTAGGACTCACTGGATGAGATGGTTTCAAAGATCTCTTCCAGTGAAACTCTAATATCCATGATTTCTATACCCAACAGCAGATGAAGATAAACAGAATCGATTGGAGGAGTGTCATCCTAATATTTTCATGCCAGCTTCCTGTGCCCTGAAATCAGAGTTTTGAGTTTGGTGCTCATCTTGAAGATGTTAGCCAAGTTGTGTGTCTTAACAGGTGAGCTGTAGTCAGGGTTCAGAGTTCTAACCTGGGAAGGGGAGCTCCAAAGTCGAGGGCAGGCAGGAAGGTAAAGGTAAGGGCAGAAGTCAACTTTAAAGGTATTGACTGAAGTTTGGAATTCAAGTAAGATGTGGAAAGAGGGGTAGGGATCAGGAAAGGGTCGGAGAAAGAGGAGTTGCCACCAAGAGAATAAGGTCTTAGTACTTGGAAGTGGCTGGTGGTCCCTGTATTAGTAAATATAGGCTGTGGCTGTATATGCTACATATTTGCTTGTTTTTAAGTTAATTATAAGGGTTTTTTCAGCATATAATTCACACACCACATTCAATGGTTTGATTATATTTTTAAAAGAGTTGTGCAATCATCATCACAATCAATTTTAGAACATTTTCTTCCTTTTTGTACCCATTATGATTAGCTCTTCATTTCTCCCCACCTCCACTTCCCCTACCATAACCCTAAGAAACTATTAATTCAGTTACTGTGTATGGATTACCTATCCTGGATTTCATATAAAGAAAATCATACCCACCCACCCAGAAAACCTAACACAGACAAAATAAAACACAGAGCTCAGAAGCAACAAAGCCCACATAGAAGAAGCACACCAAATTGTGTGATCACCGGATGTCGAAGGGATCAGGTATCAGGCATCTAAGACCCAGAATAAAACCATACCTAAGGTGAATTTGGGGTGGTGGTGGATGGAGTGGAGACCCAATGCCCATCTGTAGACAATTGGACATCCCCTCACAGAGGGGTCACAGGGAAGAGATGAGCCAGTCAGGGTGCAGTAGTGCACCCATGAAACACACAAATTTCCTCTAGTTCTTTGGTGCTTCCTTCCCCCCACTATCATGACCTCAGTTCTACCTTACAAATCAGATTAGACCAGAGCATGCACACTGATACAGATAAGAGCCCAAAACACAGGGAATCGAGGATAGATAAACCCCTCAGTGCTAACAAGGAGAGTAGAGATACCAGGAGGATTAGGGGTGGGTGGGGAGAGAAAGGGGGAATTGATTACAAGAATCAACCTAGAGCCCCCTCCCAGGGGGACGAATAACAGAAAAGTGGCTCAGGGGCGACGGAGGTCGATGAAAGATGATATGAAAATAGTAGTCTATGGTTTATCAAGGGTTCATGAGGAAGGGTGGGCGGGGGAGGGAGGGGGAAGAAATGGGGAGCTGATATCAAGGGCTCAAGTGGGAAGAGAATACTTTGAAAATGATGATGGCAGCATATGGGAAATGTGCTTGACACACAGGATGAATGTATGGATTGTGATAAGAGATGTAATAGCCCCCAAAAGAAGTATTTTTAAAAAGCAAACAAGAAAACACAGAAAAGCTTCAATCCAAAAGAAAATAGATGAAGAATGATACTGTGTGAAATACTAAGCTAGCTGTATTTGTAGTAATATAGCTCCACTTTCCAATGCACTCTGTCTGAGGTCAAGACTGTTCACGCCCCTAGTCAATGTTCTGAGGGAGTTCAATGAAGGCTCAATCCACTTGGAGATCCTGTGAATAGATTTCAGGCTTTCACTGTCATCTATAGCCTTCTGTAAACCAGGTGCTCAGAATTCAAGTTCTAATACAATTCCCTCCTCTGATCTTGTATTTTATTTTTATAATATCTTAGTATACTTATTGTTTTAAGGGAATGAGAGCACATGTTAGGGTTGTGATTGGAACAGATATCTTTTCATTGGATTTTGTGACCTATTGTCTCGGAGGTCACCAAGTACTGAGAATGTACCTGACCCAGTGTTCTTCCAACCATTGGACTATCACTGCTAGTGGTGAGCGAAATGATTTCATGGAAAGGAGTGATAGATGGCTATACAGTGTGGGCAGGGAGACAAGAAGATGAAAAATGTCTATGTGGAGTAGGGATGGGCCAAGTGGTACCTGTAAAGGGCATTTGAAGGGCTGAAGCCTGAGGAGTGTTTGATGTCGTTCTTAGAAAGGCCAGGAGGGGGAGCCAGTCATTTGGTTGATTTCCTATAATCCATGTGATGAGATTCTTTGTGTCTGTTTTGATCTGAAATAGCAAAAAAGTTAGCTTATAATATCGCCTCTATTTTCTGCTATGTATATAATTAGAAAGATATATTCAGGATAAACTACAAAAATAACTCCATAATTGCAATCCTAGCGTTTAATGTATCACAGACTAAAAAAGGGTTCTTTGACTTGATAGAAAAGATGTCTTTGACCATTGTTCTCTGTGCTCACTTCGTGGGTATTTACTATGCACACCACATTTCCCCCTCTTCTGGGAAGCTTATTTCCCATTAATTTTGTGGTCTTACCCTTTCAGCAGATAACCTTTGAAAATAGTTCTGGGCACGGACCTTTCTTTGAACCCATAAATCAATGCCCCTTTTAATTTTGTTTTGTTTTGAATAAATAGATACTAAGTATCATCATTATCAGATATCATGACTTATGGCTGTGATTTTCAGGAATGTCCAAAGAGGGCTTCCTAATGGGTTACTTTTCTGTTTCCAAGGTATCTTCTTTTCAAAGCAATGCGCTCCCATTTGCCACGGTCACTCTAATTAATTGTGTCCAATTGCGCAATCTCCTTCTCAATGAAAAAAAAATCTTTCTGCATTGTGGGGAGAAGATTCTGCCATCACTGATGCACGCACAATGCCATTTTGTATCATCTTTCAGGCGAAAATGGATTGATTGCTTGATTTAAAATAAAGAGGGCAAGGTATATAGGATCGTGATATTTAAGGTTAACAAGAGACGCCCTAGCTGAGACTGAAAATTAAGGAAGGGTGATGGTCTCCTGAGAGTAAGCTAGAACACCATCCTGTTTGGGTGGAGGACAGAGTGAGGCAAATTCCCTTGGAGGAGCCTGAAGCACAACGGAACTAGGGAAGCACCTATTATTGAGAGAACTTTATATAAAGTATATGACTAGAAAAATGTACTGGGCACAAGGTGCTAAAAGTTCATTGTGATTAATAAGAGTTGGTGGGAATATTGGCGATGATAACTTTACTTCTTTGTGCTTATTTTTGCCCTTAATTTCCAAAAGAGAGCACAAAAGGGAGGCCGACTTTGTGTCTCCCAGGGGAAAATGACAGGACAGGAGCCTGATTAACAGTGGTGAACAGAGTTGAAGAAAGCGTATCAATCAGGGAGTGAAGGGTTGGAGGGACTGACATTGATGAAAGCAGATACGAAAGAGAAAGGCCCTCCTGCCCACTCTGCCCTACATAGAGGCTGCCTTCTGAGGCTTCTGAGCCAGACCGGGGGAGACACATTCCTGCCTACTGGTTATGAGTGAGGTCCCATGTCCTCCTTGATTGTGGTTCACATCTCATGCCTATCATTCCCAAGCTTTGTGATTTTAATAAAATATTTCTACCATTATAAGGCTCAGTTATGTCCTGTAATTTGGGGACATTATTATAACACTGTTACTTCCCTGTATGGGAGAAAGAGATATGGTCTTGGAAACTGAGAGACTAGTCTACCCTGTCGTGTATAGTCACTATGTGTTGGCATCCACCCCATGGCAGTGAGTTTTATTTTGTTGGGCCTTACCTGTACGTTGAAATACTATCTGCCAGGCTGAAACCCATTAGCCACTCCATAGGAGATAGATGAGTCTGTCTGCTTCCAGAAAGATCGACGGTGAGGTAGTTAGTTAATTGTGCCAACCTGGCCGATAAACACATGTGGGATTAATTGAAGGGCAGAGCGATAAATGGCTCAGTGAGGCTCGCCTTTCGAGTTCTCGGGTCTCTTGCTATGTGATGGCCATACCAAGGTGCAGCTGCCTTAGCAGTTGCCTGCTTCAGCTTGCAAGACTGACTTCCTACAAGACATCCCCAAGGAGAAGCCACATGGACCTACCCCAATGCAGCCTTGGGTGCTGGAGCAGCCATGTGGAGACCCCTGCCAGTGCTCAGATGCTTATTCATTCACTGACTCAGCTTTCCTCCCGCAGTCGGCATCATTGCATCTGTTTTGTGAGATGGAGGAGGACTTTGTGGATTGGTGTTAGACATGTTAATGGGTTAATGTTGGACTTGTGGGCGTGGACAGCACTGGGTTGGGATGTTTTCTTGATGTGCACTTACCCTTTATATGAAACTCTCTCTTATACATGAGTTTCTATGGATTCGTTTCTCTATAAAGTACCCAGACTAATACAGACGGTTTCAGAAATCTCTCCCTGTTGGGTCGCTTACCAACCGGACTTTTGTGAGAATCAAAGGAGGCAATTTATGTTTAGCCCAGTGCTTGTCACATCGGAATCCTTCAGTATAAGGTGGCTATTACTGTGGTGCTCGCTTTTTAAGGTTTTTATTGTGGTGACAATAGACACAAGACCTTAGCTAGTTCAACAACTCCTACATGTATTTCTACAGTGGCGTGGATTATGTTCCTCATGTTGAACAACCATTCTCACTCTTCTTTTCTGGATTCTTCCATTATTGTGAATCTGTGTTATTTGATTATTATAATATCCTATTTATAGCGATACAGTGTGCCCCTTTTAAACATTGAAAACTTATACCTTGAGTAAATACTGCTTCCATGGGAATTAAGCAAGGGGTGAATTCTAATTTGGCTCATGTTATCCACCAGCAGGAAGATTATGTGAGGATCTGTCCCATCATGAATTTTATTTATCATTATAAGTGAGTATACTGAAGTTTAGCTTTGGCTCACTGTCTCTGGATGGTTTTATAGCCTGGGTTCAGTCAATCTGGAACATTGTCAAAATTATCTTTTAAGCCTCCAAACCCTGGGCATTTCCTGATGTGAATCCACTCCTAAGAATACGATGTGCTTCCCACACTCTGAGGGCCAAACTCTGGGTCTAATGAGGTTTTCTAGTAGCTAGTGTTCCAACCCTGGTGGGTCCGTGGGTTAGGCAGCTGGTTACAACATCAGCAGTTCAAGCTCTCTAGCGACTTCCCAGGAGAAAGATTAGGCTGTCTGCTTTCATTCTTGGAAACCCAAAAGAGCAGTCCTTTCTGCCCTATAGGATCACCACCAAGAGTCCAGATCCACTGAACAACAACCGATTTAGTGTTCCAGCATCCTCCAGCCAATCTACTTACTCACTTCTATGAACAATCCCATAGAATGAGACAAAAAGTCCATGTTGCATTTTCTGGATATTTCTTTTATCAGAAGCTTTGTTTGCATGCACTGTGTAGGTATTTGTACCACACATTAGCAAACACTCAGTTATATGGTTATTGCAGTTGATGTGTAATATCAGCCAGCAAGTCACCCTAGAGAAATAGCACAGGAATATTTAATCCTAGAACTTGAAAGGATCTTTGCATTTAGCTAGCCCTATATAGCTCCCTGGGGGCTAGAGATGTAAAAGGACTTATCCAGGTTGTGGTAGTTATATAATTTGTCAATTTGAGAGGATTTTGAGTGAAGAGGTGGAGTCTAGTCTGTCAATCAGATCATAGCCAATGAGGCTTCTGTGTGAGCATGGAGGTGGGAGACCCTCTACTCACACCCTGGGAGACAGAACAGCTGACAAGACATATGGACCCACCCTGATGCAGAGAACCCTGCCAGTGCTGAGATGTTTCCACTGCCACTGGATCCAAAGACTTTCTACCCACTGGCCTGTGATCTACATTTGGCACCATTGCATGTGTTTCGTGAGGGTTTTGTAGATTGGTATCAGCTAATATCGGACTTATGGACTTGATCTGGACCGGGCTGGGATGTTTTCTCAATGTTCAATTGCTCTTGTATATAAATCTCTTTCTTATAAACATGTGTGTCCATGGATTTGTTTCTCTACCCAGACTAACGCACAAGTTGACTGTTCGTATATTGGAAACACACTCTGCTCATCTAAAAACAGGAAAAATTCCTCATAGCAGAGATAAAAGACTGGAAGATTATCTTAGCAACTAATAGTGAATTTTGAAGATAAAGGATCCACTGGAAATTTCTACCACACGGAAACAGCTCCATAACTAGAGGCCTCCTCGTTGATAATCTGCTAAGCACACTGTCCTGAAGTCTTTGCTTTGTAATGAAGAAAGAGCCATCACTAGTGTGTGAGAGCCGACACTTCTTGAACCTGGTCAAAGTCAATCCCAAGTCTGCCAAGTTTCTAAGTCATTTTTTCCATCCCTGAGACACTCTTGAAGTTCTTTTCTTCTTTTTTCTTAGGAGGGAACTCCTTCACAGTGATTCACTTCTATTGTATTTACCGTTTCCCCTCCATTTTAAATTAGTTCAGTTGCATATGCATGGTCTCCTTTTTGAAATAAATTAATGGCCATCTATTACAGGGTCCATAGCCCTGGTGGCATAGTGGTTACCCGTTGGGCTGCCATCCAGAAAGTCATCGGTTCCAAACCACCAGCTGCTCCTCGGGAGAAATATGGGGCTTTCTACTCAGTAAAGAGTTAGTGACTCAGAAACTCAGGGAAGTTCTACCCTGTTTTATAGGGTTGCTATGAGTCAGCACAAGAGCAGTGAGTTTGGTTTAGGTTTTACTCCAGGGGCAATATAAATATAATCTGCAATTCATAGGTTTCCAAACTTATTTGGTCTATTGCTCCCTTTTGTGGGAAAAAAAATTACTCACCCTGCACCGCCATACACACACACTGGATAAATTGTAGATATCTGCTTTTGCAACCCTCACCCTCCCCATCATTCCAGTACCCACTGGGGTGGGGAGGGGCAGTATCGCACACTTTGGGAAACATTGATAATATTCCAAGAATACATTGATGCCATGGTGTGCCAGGAATCACATGGCCCCAGTATTCCCTCTTCTCCATAAAGGGTATAGCCCAAGTAAGAATAGAAACAATTCACTTCTTCAGTTTGATTTCAGTTTTTGGACTTCCATAGACTGATATTGGGAAATGATAAACTTGAATTCTTTCATTTTTGCTGTGGATTGGTGATTTTTAGAGACCCCATGTATCACAGAGTAGACTGTTCCATTGGACTATCTTGGATGTCATCTTTAAGGCAATAGACCTGTTCCTTTGGTGGTGGTGGCCCTGGGTGGGTTCAAACTGCGACCTCTTGGTTACTTAAAATACAAAAACAAAACACTGCCACCTAGTTGATTCCAACTCATAGGACCCTATAGGATAGAGCAGAACTACTCTCGAAGGTTTCAGAGGCTGAGTCTAGCCAACCACACTTCCTTTGTGCCACTGAGGGACCTTGATCAACTCGGATTTGAATTCCTTTTTGTAGCCTGTCTCACATGGTAATAACCATCCGAGAGGTTCAGTGGCATCTTGCTTCCTTTCAAAGTAATTTTTCGTGATTTCACCCCCACTGTTCTAGACCCTAGGAGTTGGCCTATGTAACAGGGGTCAGGCTGAGGGACTAAGCAGAGAAGGACACAGAGCAATTGTGCTCTGTCTTCCCTTGCTCTGGAATAGGGCCACCCCCAAGCCCACTCCAGGGGGCCTGTAGCAATGTCCACGGAATCAGCTTTTTCCAGGCATGGTGCCAAAAAGACAGCAATGGGCCATTTTTCAAATACCCATTTTAAACAAGCTTGCTTGAAAATAGTGTGGTGGCAAAGGTCCTTCTGGCAGAAAGCCACTTTAAGTCATCAGCTCACTCCAAGCATTAGTTTCAAATAGCACCCTGGCCTCTTAGTAATTCAGGCTGCATGTCCTTAAAACCCAGCAAAGGTCAGTGGACAGGGAGCAGACATGAATGGAGCCTGGCCTGGCCAAAAGTTGGATGTCCTTTCCCATAGAAACTCTCTTCACAGAGTGAGCCTTGAGAACTTGTACCGCTCTTCATCCATATTTCTAGATGAAAACCTCATCCCCTGATTCCCCCACGTCCCCCACTCCCTCCCAAATTGAAATATTCAGCTGCGTTTGTGCACATGGGTGATGAAGAAGATCAAGAAAATTCATGGGGAGCTACTCAGGGTGGGCTGGGGTGGGGGATACGGGTTGAACAAAAAGGGTCCTGCTCTGAAGAAACTGCTTCACTCAGCTTTTGTCTGAGCTTGACTAGCTGTGTGGAGAGAATATGGGCTGCCCGAGGCTTCTCGGAGGAGAGTTCAAGGTGCTCTGGCTCTGATCCTCTCTCTGACCCAGGGAGCTGCAGGACCACCGGCGGCTCTCTTTTACTCTGCAGTATCACAGAGGAGGCTTTGCAGAGATGTTCCGACAGAACAAAATGTGTAGTCGAATCAAGGGCCTTTATTTGTGGAAGTGCCTGGTTATCTTTCTGACCATACACTCTCTTCTTCTAGGTTAGAACTGTCAGGATAATGGCAATCCTGGGTCATCCTGTTCCCATTTTATGAAAGCAGTCCACTGTTGACATGGGTTTCCATTCGGTCACCCAGGCATTTGTCATTAGTGTCACATGGATTTCCTTTTATTGACTTCATTTCCCTAGCAAACCCGTGACAGGAGTAGAATTGCCTGATAGAGCTTTCTTGGCTGTAATCTTTATTGAATTAGTCCTCCACGTCTTTCTCCTATGGAGTCTCTGGGTGGTTTAAACTCCCAACCTTTCAGTTAGCAGCTGAGCACTTAACCATTTGTACCACCATGGCTCTACACGTATGTGCACCAGTCTATTTTTGGAGAAGTGACAAGGAAAGGGAATGTCAGAAAGGGAAGGGGTGTAATTCATGAGAAAGACCCCAGTCAACTTTTACTTCCTCTTAAGTCCATCATAGAGGATGAATTCTTTATTTTAGATACTTGATGTGCAGTAAAATGTGAAGCACTTCTTCTTCTGTGTGTTATTGTACAAATCTTTTGGGACATATTTGGCATTCATCAAATCCCGCAGCAGTCATGGCCTAGTCCTGATTGGAAACCATAGTGATTGTTTTTAGTGCATGGATCACTTCGAGGAGCAAATTGAGGGACAGAGAAGCTAACATGCCCATGTTCGCTAGGGCCAGATCTTCAGATTAATATTCCAGTTCTTCTACTCACCGCCTTGTTTTGGTGGTGACAGTCAAGTTACAGCCTTAAACCTGGAAACTCACCCCTTTCCCCACTCAATTCCCTTTTGTGGACTCATGGACTCATCGCTAATGGACGCACACGCAAAGCATATAACCTCAGTTCTAATGTGAAGGCATACACATTTTTTGTCAATTTTATAAAAGTTAAGGTAGCTTACAGAATACATGTAAAATGGTTTTTCATTTTTGAAAGCTCAGGTGAAAGTCATATGATGGGCCTTTGCTTCTGTCACACCTCTTCATACCTGCTACTGAACTCTGCTGGTGGGGGTAGGGGGTACTGACCTTCCTGCAAGGTCTTTGCCTGCTGCTGGAGCCTACTGAATGCTTCTGAGCAGCTTTCTACCCCTGCATTCATCAAGCCAGCCTTAATGAGTGCCCTAACCCTTGCCTTCCCTGGGTTTTAATGTCCCGGAAGACCCAGCCCGATATAAATGCCAGAGAAGCTGTCACAGTTGAGCCCTTGAGTCCTCTGTCTGTCAGTAGCCCTTTCAAGGAACTGTGGCTCAAAGGAAGGCTTGACCTATTTGCAAAGGATAGGTTTTCCATTAAACTCCAGAGTTTTGTGATTAGAGCAGAAAGCTAGGAGATTTCATACCCATGTCCATAATCCCTAGGAACTGCACAGTATTAACCTTTGTCACTTATTATAATTTCTATTTCATCTTGGTCATACGGCAACCTGACCGGTGTATTTCTGGGGCGCATTTTGTTCTTGGTAAGTAGTTGGGAATCTTTCTGATATTTCCCTTGTTCTTCACATTTTCTTCAGTGCTGGACCTCTTTCCCTGAAATGTGTCAGTAGGCTCAGTGTGGCCCAACAACTGAGGTAGTGAACCAAGAAAAAAAGAAAAGCAAGCTCCCCGCATCATGAGGCATAACAATAGATTGGTTTAGTGGGTAAGCTCTGGAGCTAGGCTACTTGGATTTAAATCTTGGCTCTGCTACCTGCGTGGCCATATAACCTTTGACAGGTTACATGACCTCTCTGTTTCCTTATTGGTAAAATAGAGACAATGACACTACATCCTCCTCATACGGTGATCTACTAATTACACTAATTCATTCACATAGTACTCTTGAAATACTGCCTGGCAGTTAATCAGTGCCCCATAGATGCTACTTCTTATGAGCTTAAAGCTAATCTGAAAGCGTGATGGGATATTTGCCCTTGAAGACGATGGTGATGATGGAAAAAGCTATGTATGATTTCTACCACCAACCAACCACACAGCTACATGATTCAGAACAAATCTTTGCTTCAGGTACCTCACCTGTGAAATTGGGCTAGTGACAGTTCCCCTAGCAACTTTCCATACACGTGTGTGTGCCTGGCTCACGCACACACACATTCACACACGCGAGTACACACTCGGTGGTAGAGGAGGAGGAGCGAAATGAAATGAGAATGCACATTTTAAAATTGCAAAGTGACAAGGAGTCACGCCCCAGAAACATTGTGCAACTGCTTATTGCATACACATAAAGGGACTTCAAAAGGTTCATGGAAAAATGTAATTGGGGAAATTTCCCCACATGTTTTATGAAGGTTCTTAATCTTTGTCGGCTATACGAGATTTTGAGGACAGAAAGTATCTTCATATCTATATGGTGTTTATGTCACTCCAATGTTATAGTCCATCAGCATTTTACTGCAAGTGGCTATATTGCAAGCAGATTGTGTTGCCATTGCCTCCAAGGCAACTAATAACAGCAGAGGGGAGGGGCCTTGTTGTCATATTTAATTTGTAAGCATGTAGATGGGGTGGTGCATTCTATTTGGTCACATGGGGTTGCTGTGAGACAAAAACATCATTGGTACCCAATAAAAACAACTTGAGCAGAAGTGGGTAGACAATATTGAATTTTTGTAATTTAGGTTCAAAAACAAATTGAAATTTGGTTTGGACTTGTACATTGAGAGGCCCTGGTTTAGAGGCTATCTGCAGAGGAATAGAGGACATTCTTGCACAGCCCTCGTTGGGTATAGTGGGAGAAGCAGTAGCAAAACTTTTGGAGTACTTTATCACTTGCAAGAGAGTAGCAAGAACATTTTTACGGTGTTCTGTGAGTACTTATTGAGCATGTGAATGAATAAGCCGTGTGTGTGTGTGTGTGTGTGTGTGTGTGTGTGTGTGTGTGTAGTCAAATCTGGTCCTTCAAATTAGTGATGAAAAGAAGGACAAGTATGTACTTCCAAGTAGTCACCACAACTTTGGGTGTAAAGCACTTACCAAAATCCAGAATGCTCTGACCATCCTTACTAACTTGCAACAGGCACAGTTCTATCCAGTGCAGGAACTACTTCACCTGGACCTTTAATCTACATGAATAAAGGGAGAAAGCAAAGTAGGCAAGGAAAGAGGAAGGCTGTTAAACAAGACGGAAGATCCCCTAGTTGCTCTGCACTTTCCTTACGATAGCTAAGTGAGTGCCTTGGTGATTCTGTTTATTTTTAATTAGATAAAGGGACTGTCAAAATGTGTGCATTTAAACCTTTAAACAAAACCATTTCCTCTTTATGGAACAGAATCATTCATTCAGCATGCCCTCCAAAACAGATTTTTTAATTTCCCATGAGTCAGAATTGACTCGGCAGCAGTGAGTTTAAGTTTTATGGTTAGTAAGTGGTTAGACAAAGAGATGTTTAATCCTTGATTTATAGAATTATGGCCATGCATAATAAAAAGGAAATTTCCTAAATTGAGAAATCAATATCCAGACTGAAGAGTATGCGTTAGTGAATTTTTGCCCCCACCCCCAAGGCCCTGGTGGCATCGTGGTTACATGTTGGGCTGCCAACTGCAAGATCAGCAGTTTGAAATCCCCAATTGGTTCCTCAGGAACAAGATTGGTTTTTCTGTTCTGTGAAGAGTTGCCGCTCAGAAACGTAAAGCGGCAGTTCTACCCTGCCCTACAGGGTTGCTGCGTCAGCATGCACTCTGTGACGGTGAGTTCAGTGAAGACATACGTTAAGGAGTCCTAGTGGCCTTATGGACTATGGGCTGGGCACAAAGTCAGCAGTTCAAATACCAGCTAGTCCAAGTGAAAAAGAGGAAGCTTTCTGCTCACAGCCTCAGAAAAACACCGGGGCAGTTCTGCCCTGTCCTGTAGAATTGCTACGAGGGGGCATGGGCTCATAGGTAATGACCGTCCGGAAGGCATAAGCTATCCTTTTCAGGACTGTTTGGAATCATTCACCCCTCTCCCCATAAACTCCAGAGGACGTTTAAAAAAATATTTTAATTTAAGTAGAATATTTTGGGGATTTGATGAACTCTGGGGCTTTTATCTACTAAATATGTAGATTGTGCGAGCGGTTGAATTTTGTCCCCATAGATACCATCAGTCTCTTTCTTGTATATATAGAGAAAGTTCCATAGACTATTGATGCCTTTTTCTGTAGGTGTCATTCCTTTTGCAAAAGAAGACAAGAAAAGTGGGCCTGCCCTCTGTGGCAGTGAGTTCCGTGAAGACATGCGTAAGGAGTCCTGGTGGCCTTGTGGGGTATGGGTTGGTCACGAGGTCAGCAGTTACCAAGAAAAGATTGTTACTTTTACTTGATTTCTTAGCCATGGGAAGCTTGAAGAAGAAAGACTGTTTTCCAATCAATTAAGAGGTGGCTGACCTACATGGTAGACTTGGGGGATAGAGAAGAATGAAAAAGATAAAGAATCATGTTTTATTAGAATTATAAGGTTTTTTTATTATGAATATGTAATAATGTACACTTGAAATATGTGGCCTTGGTGGTTCAGGGGTAGAACTCTCACCTTCTGTGCAGGAGACCCAGGTTCAGTTCCTGGCCAAATCACCCTTTGAACAATCACCATCTGACTATAAGTGGATACCTCTGTGTTTGTGATGATGCTGGACTAGTTTTAGCTGACCTACCAGACTGAGGTAGACTAGGAAGAAAGATCTGGCTATCTTCTGAAAATCAGCCCATGAAAACCCTAAGACTCACAATGCAACAAAACTTTCCTGGAAATTTTGTAGGAAGGGGCATCATTTTGCTCATTGAGACATTAGATATCCATCATAAAACATGATAGTTTACAAGATTCCCTAATACCGAGTTCTCTAAAACCAGTAATTCTCCATGTTTCCAGAGTAAAACAAATTTCTAAGGCCCAGTGGCTTCTGGTATTTTCAAGGTTTGCTTGTTCCTGAATCCAGTGAGCCATCCCTTTAAATGCTTGCTTAATTTTAAAGTTATATATATTGACACCCCTCACCCTTTTTTACATATGCACAGTGTAAACATCAAAATTTTTGAAAGGATCACATAGGCAGATTTATGGAACACCCTCAAGACTTTTGGCAAAGAATGTTAACCTAAGGAGTTTCTGCAGAGGCCCTGGCCATTTATGAATATAATGTTTGCTACACAAATGCATGAGAATACATTGGTGAAAGAATGTTTTGGCTTGACATGATGGATACAGTTCCTTTTTGTTTCCTCACTTATATACCTACCAGTGCATTTACATCCCATCTTGCCCTCCCAAAAATTTAAATTGCTCTACACAAAAAAATTCATTGTTCATAAAGTGATGCAACTAAAACATACAGGAACAATCAAGCAGGAAAGTAAGATGCAGCTAGGCCAGAGTCTGACAAGAAATGCATGGCATGAAGTTTATTATACCACACGTTTGACTCTAAGCTTTCTAGTTAGAAATGTGAAGGAAAACGAGATTGGTTATATGAATCATCGTGTCTAGGAGTGAAAGCAAACCAGTTGTTCCAGAAAACTAATGGAGAGCATAGAACTGTCCCTGTAGGTTTCTGAGACTGTAAAAATCCTAATCTTTCTCCCTCCGAGTGGCTGGTGGTTTTGAATTGTGGACCTTGCTAGTATGACTTCTTGCATGTGTGACTTCTATACCACCAGAAACTAAGAGTAGCTAAGGCAAATGGAAGAAATGAAGTAGAAGAGCTGAGCTGAAGATTTCAGAAGGCAGCTTGAGAAGATAATGTAATGAACTGAGCAGTGCAAAGACCTGGAACTAGAAAATTCAAAGCTAAGAACCCACATGGCATTTCCCAAGTAGAAAGAACAGAAGGAAAAAAGTCATTACTGGAGTTTCAGTACTGAAGGATTCTGTGGGCAAAATATTGAACCAGCGGGAAGCAAAAGGGAAAGATGGAAAGAATATACAGAGTCGCTGTACAAAAAGAATTAGTCAATGTTCAATCATTTAGGACGTAGTCTATGATCTAGAACCGATGGCATTGAAGGAAGAAGTATAAGCTGCACGGAAGGTATTAGAGAAAAGCAAGGCTCCAGGAGATGACTGAATGGCATCTTAAATGTTTCAACAACTAGAGACAACACAATCAGTGTTTACTCTTCTATGCCAAGAAATTTTGAAGGCAGCTGCCTGACCAACCTACTGGAAGCAGAGCATATTTGTGCCCCTTCCAAAAAAAGGTGATCCAATGGAATGCAGGCATCACCAAATAGTATCATTAATATCATACGCAAGTCAATTTTACTGGATATAATTTTTTAATTGTTCCATTAATATAGGGAAGTGCCAGAAATTCAAGCCACTGGCAGAAGACATGGAATAATGGATACATTTGCTGATTTCTGATTGGTCTTAGCTGAAAGTGGAGAACAATAGAAAGATGTTTACTTGTGTTTAAGTGACTATGCCATCTTGTTGGACTATGTGGATGATTGCATATTACAGATCCCATTGCAAAGAATGGTAATTCCCGAACATTTCTTGTGTTCTTGCGTAACCTGTACCTAGCCCAAGAGGCAATTGTTAGAACACAGCAAGTTACATAGACTGCAAGAAGAATATATCTGTCTTGGAAGAAGACATGTTTGGTAAAATAGAGGGTTCACAAAGAGAAGGACGACCCTCTACAAGATGAATTGACACATAGTTGCAACAATAGGCTCGAATACAGCAACCATTGTGAGGATGGTGCAGAGTGGACAGTGCAGCTGTGAGGAAACTAGATGAGGCAGATCTGCCTCCGTGAAGATTTTCAGCCTCAGAAACCCAATGGAATCAACTTGAAAGCAGTGGGTTTGAGATTTGAGTGTCTAGAAGCCTAGTATATGAAGCTTCTTATTCAAGACTATATGTATTGTCAGGGTGGTCCTAACCTGCACAAATACAAATCTCATGTTAAGCAGTGACTTATTTTATTGCTAAGCCTGATCAGACCTAGTTAAGTGGTTGGGAAGCATAAAATGCCAGGAGGAACAAGGAATTTCATCCGAAAGTGAAACAATGCTTTTAGTATCTTTTTAAAGAACTATTCTAGAAAATGTCTAGCCTTTCTTATAATCCCAAATTGCCGGTTTTATGAGGCTGATTTTTAAAAAATCATTCAGTATTCAAAAATATCATTGAAATGTGTTACCTATTTGGGTCTTTGGGCTCATTAACTCTTTCCAGTGGTTTTTCCAATTAAAATTACATTGATGCAATATGGCATCTATTGTATGCTACAACTCCCCAACAGATTGAGGGAAGACAGAGAGAGTAAATTCACACATTTCAATGGTTCTAGTCATGATTTCCATCAAGGACTAGTGGTTTTGTTGTTGTTTCTGCTGCTTTTTTTTATTTTATTTTGATTTCTTTATTATTTTTAAAAAATTTGACTTTATTTTGTTTTGGATCCACTTCATTTTGCTTTGGTTTATAGAGAATTCTCATAGAAAGAAGAGCCGCCATGCCCCTCACCCCCCAAGTACACACACAGCTTCCTCTATCATTAGCGTCTTGTGGTAGGGTGGTAATGAAGACTGAACCAATATTGATAATGGAATGTATGGTTTACATAAGGGTTCACTCATTGCATTGTGCATAATGAAAGAGGTACGATATCCTGTATCTACCATTACAGCATCCTACAGGAGAGCGCTGCTGCCCTGAAAATGCCCTCTGCTTCATCTCTTTATCTCTCTTCTGTCTCCCTTCCTCTTGAGCTCCTGGCAACCACTGATCTTTTCACTCTCTCCATAGATTTGCCTTTCCCAGACTGTTGCAATCTTATAATACCATACCCTTTTCAGACTGGCTTCTGTCACTTAATCATATACATTTCATGTTCCTCTGTGTCTTGAGAGCGCTTTTTTTTAAAAAAATTGCTGAATAATGTTCTATTGTATGAATGAAGGAGCCCTGGTGTTATAGTGGCAAAGCTTTCAGCCGCTAACTGCAAGGACAGTGGTTCGAACCCACCGTGGGGGAAAAGACCTGGTGAACTACTCTGGTAAAGATGGCAGTCTTGGAAACCTTATGGGGGCAGTTCTACTCTGTCCTATGCAGTGGCTGTGAGTAGGAATCAACTTAGCAGAAACAGGTTTGGGCTTTTGGTACTGATAAAACAGCTTGGTTATTCAATAACCTGGTGAAGGTCATTTTGTTTCTTTCCAATTTGGGGTGATTAAGAATAAATACGTTGCTGTAAGCATTTCTGACCAGGATTTTGTGTGGGCTTAAATTTTCAATTCCACTGAATTAGATAATTTTGTGTATGTGTGTGAGGAACAGCCAAATTATCTTCCAAAGTGGTTGTACGTTCCCATCAGCAATGAAGGAGAATTCCGTGGCTTTCCATTTTCACCAGCAGTTGGTGTTGTCAGTATCTACGCACTGCAGTCCTAGGGTCACCGTTATGAGTCGGAAATCGACTCCATGGCAGTGAGTTTGGTTTGGATTTACAGTAGTATGTAATTAGGTTTTAGTTTTCAATTCCCTAGTGACATATGATATTAAGGACTGATTTGTGTCCTCTCAAAATATGTAAATACCAATATTATGTAAGTGTCCTCCATTTTGTGAGATGATATAATTGTCCTATGTGTTATAAATCCTAACCTGTGCTGCTCATAAATTACTCCTAGTGGCATAGTAGTTACTTGTGCTGCTAACCAAAAGATCAGCAGTTTGTAACTACTAGCTGCTCTGCAGGAGAAATGCAAGGTTTTCCACTCTCTCATAAAGAGTTACAATCTCAGAATCCCACAGGAGCAGTTCCACTATCAGTCACAATCAACTTGATAGCAGTGAATTACGTTGCTAATGAATCAAGATTATAGGCAACTATATCAATGAAGCAGGATATAATCTACTGGATTAGATTGTATTTTGAGTCCATCTCTTTTGAAATGTAAAAGAGATTAAGCAAGGCAACAGAGATCTAGATATCCGACTACCACCCATCAGCTAGGACTCGCAGTACAAAGTTGACTAGGAGTGCTAAGGACTCACTTGTCTTATTTCTAACCCTAAGGGGGAAAGCTTATCATTTCTCACCATTCAGAAGTGTTAATTTGTTATAAATGTTCTTTATCTCGTGAAGGAAGTTGACCTCTCTTCCACGTTTCCTGAGATTTCTTGCCACTAATGGTATTGGACTTTGTCAAGTGCCTCATCTGCTTCTCTTCATATGATCATATGATTTTTCTTTTTATCCTTTTGATGCTATGGATTATATTAATTGATTGGTGAGGTCTGTCTTACATATGTGGAAGAAATCCCACTAAGCCATGGTATATAATTTCTCTAATAAGTTGTTGGATCTAACTACTAAAATATTATTTTACATTATTGCTGCTGAGAATACAACAACACATACAAATAATTCAACCTTTCGACACATACGATTCAATGACATTGATGATATTCTTTGAGTTATGCAACCATTCTCATCTTCCTTTTCTACATCATTACTTTGCCAATAATATAAATTCTAAGGTTCCTTATCTAATCTTTTTTGAGTTGCCGTGTTAGTGTGGATAGACTAGAGAAACAAATCCATAGACACTCATATGTGTATGGTAAAGAACTTTATATACAAGAGCAATTGAATATTGAGAAAGCATCCCAGCCCAGTCCAGATCAAGTCCATAAGTCCGATATTATCCCATATGTCTGATACCAATCTATAAAGTCCTTTTCAGATTCACGAAACACATGCAATGATGCCGAATCCCGGAAGATCACAGGCCAGTGGGTGGGAAGTCTTGTGGATCCAGTGGCATTGTAAGCATCTCAGCATTGGCAGGGGTCTCCATGTGGCTTTTTCGGTACCAGAGGTCTGGCTCCATCAGCCTCTTTCCATGTATTTTCTCCACACGCTGTCTCACAAAGAGTGAGCCAAGAGAGAGAGAGAGAGTCTCCCGACTCCAAGGAGGGAATACAGGAGTTCCCAGAATCCTCAGGAGAAGGTCATGCCCACACAGAGGCCTCGTTGGCTATTTCCTTATTGACAGGCTAGACTACACTCCTACACTTTTAATCCTCAAATTGACACCAGATTATGTAACTACCACAGTTGCCATTGTCACTTTGATTCCATATAGATACTTCTTAAAAAAGCATGACACTCAAGGTAGATACTTAGTCAATAATATAAATCCTTGACTTTTTCATAGCTAGATGATTATTTAATTTTAAGAAGACTTCAGGGACTATTTTTGGTTTAAAGCTCAACAGTTATCTCAGAGCAATCGTTTCACAGGTTCAGACAGCAACCCTGCCCCCAGCCCCCATGGCTCTAGGAAATCTGGAGTCTGTGAGAATTTGATTTTCTGTTTTGTGTTTTGCCCTTTTTTTCTGGATTCTTCTATAGCATCCTTGATCCAGATGCTCTGTAATGCTAGCCAGGCACCATCCAGTTCTTATTCTGGTCACCTAGCAAAGGAAGCAGTTGTTCATGGAGGCAAGTAGCCTCATGTTCCATTTCTTCCTTCTATTTTTGACTCTCCTTTTCCCTCTTTTGCTCCAGATGAATAGAAAGCAGTGGTTGTACCTTGAATGTTTGACTGCAAACTTTTAAGACTAGGAGTTAGAACAGTACACTAGACATGTTATTAAACCAATTCAATGTTTTACAGTTTTATAACTTATTAATGCCAATCACAATAAACATGGTTGCCTTCTTTTACTCAGCATAATGTCTTCAAATTCTATCCATATTGTAGCATCTGTCAAGACTTTATTTCTCCTACTGACTAAGTAGTAGTCTGTTGTGTGTTTGTAATCATTTTATTTAGTCATTCATCTGTTTCTGGGCAGTCGTGCTAAAATTGACATTGGAGTACAAGTATTTGGGTCTCCGCTTTCAAATCTTTGGGGTATATACAGTGGAGCATTCCTTAATAAGCAAGATGAACATGGATATCCTTGGTGCAAATTATGTGAAATTGCTCTCCACAGATTAGTAAATAAGCACAAGTAAACATATTCTCACCTTGTTTGCTGCCTACTTGGGCATCCAGTGCATTGTAAATTTGAAAAAGGTAGAGAGACAGATCCCAGCCACACCTAATAGCAGACTCTTTGATGTGGTTAAAAACAAAAAGTCGAATGCCTTACTACAAATTAGTAAGGAAGCACAAGTAAGTCCAAGTCCAGAGTGTTTTTCACAATCAGTGTACCAATTTGCATTCCTACCAGCAGTCAATAAGGGTTACCAATTGTCCCACATCTTTGCCAACATTTGTTTTATTCTTTTTTGTTTTAATCTTAGCCGTCCTAATGGGAGTGAAGCAGTATCTCGTTTTGATGTGCATCTTTGTGATGGCTAGTGACATGGAGCATCTTTTCACGTGTTTAGTAGCCATTTGAATGTCATCTTTGTTGAAATGCCCTCTTCAAGTCCTTTGACTTGATTTGGCTGATTTGGCTTTTTTTGTGACAATGTTAAATGTTTATGTAGATTTTACTTAATTAGATCCTTAGCAGGTGTAGTTTCTGAAACCATTCTCCCAGTTGGTAGCTTGTCTTTTCACTTTTTTCATAAAATCCTTTGATGAAGAAAAGTTCCTAGTTATTATGAGGTCCTATTTATATTGTCTTTTTCCATTTGCTATTTTATTCTTTAGAAATTCTATGATTAATAGTTAGGCTTGAAAGCATTGTCCATGCAGTTTCTTCTAAGAATTTGATCGTTTTAGTTTAATCGTCCTTAATTGGCTTTGGATTTGTGTGTGTGTTTGTGTGTATGTGTCTGGCGTGAGGCATGGATCCTGTTTCTCTCATTGAGGATTTTTGCATGTATGTTTGTGAGCGGTATGGGTATACAGTTTCCTTCTAATGTCTGATTGAATTTTACGTGAATAAGAGTGCTCTTTGGTTCTATTTTCAGGAAGAGAATGTAGAATGAGATTGGCCTTGTAGAGCGGTCATTTTAGGGTCGCTTAGGTGATGAGATGTACAACGTATCTCAGGAGCTGTCCTTTTCCTTCTCTCAGCTCACTCTGTCCTTGGATTAAGGTGAAAACTGTGGTTTGTGGGTCTTTGAACCGAAATCTTTCTGGCTGATTTCTATTTGTAGAGGGGAAGATAATGGGGAAACAAGGGATGGATTATAGAATTGAATGCCCACAAAGTTTGTTGAGAATGTCCATGTTGCCTAAACTAGAGTGTAACTGACACAAAAGAGATTCGAGTTTGCCTACCCCATTTGCAGCTGTGTGTACCTGCTGAGCCTGATTTTCCTTGTCTATAAAGTGTTATTACAGTAGCAAATCCAACTCAAACTCACTGCCATTGAGTTGATGCCAACTCATAGTGACCCGCCAGGACAGGGTAAAACTGACCCTGTGGATTTC
Organism: Echinops telfairi; assembly: GCF_000313985.2. Taxonomy (NCBI): domain Eukaryota; kingdom Metazoa; phylum Chordata; class Mammalia; order Afrosoricida; family Tenrecidae; genus Echinops; species Echinops telfairi. The sequence goes on from NW_022103917.1 coordinate 11,265,464, forward strand.
TGAGATTGCTATTCTTTATGGGAGTAGAAAGCCCTGTCTTTTTCCTGGGAAGTGGCTTGGGATTTTGAACTGCTGACTTTGTGGATCGCAGCCCAATGCATAATCATTACACCACCAGGGATTCTTAGCAAATCCAAAGGATCAGTATAAAAAGTAATGCCATCATATATTTTTAAATATTTGGTGTGTAGCAAGGATAGTGTATCATCTGTCTCCATGTAGTCAGCACTTAGCTGCCCTGGTATGCCCTTGGGCTGCTAACTCAACAGTTGACCATGCAAACCTACAAGCTGCTCTATGAGAGAGAGATGAGGCAGTCGGCTTCTGTAAAGATTCATAGCTTCTGAAATCCACAGTGGCAGTTCTATTTTTCCTTGGATTAGCGATGGATTGGTTTTGGGTTTACACAGCCCTGATGATGGAAGCCATGGTATCACAGTTTACTGCTGGACCTTAGCCAGAAGATTGGTGGCTTCGATCCAGAGCCATTTCAAAAGAAAGACCTGGAGATATATTTCTAAACGATGACAGCCATTGAGAACACAATGGAGCACAGCCCTGCTCCAGTGCCCATGAGGTAGCCATCATGATTAAGAATTGACTTTCTAGCATCTGCTGCTGGTACCCAGTCTTTTTGTAACCCTAGCACTGAGCCTATTATAGGATAAATGTCTGCTTGCTGAAATAAAAATGTATGAAATAAAAATGTTTAATGAACGATTCTTTTTTTATTGGCAGAAATGGATCTGTAGGCCTCACAAAGTGTTTAGGGCTGTAGTTCTTAACCTGTGGGTCGTGACCCCTTTACGGGTCGAATGACACTTTCCCAGGGGTCTCCCAATTCATAACAGTAGCAAAATGACAGTGATGAAGTTGCAATGAAAATAATTTTATGGTTGGGGGGGTCACCACAGCTTGAGGAACTGTATTAAAGGGTCACAGCATTGGGAAGGTTGAGAACCACTACTGGTTTAGAGTCACGACATGGAAGTATGTGAATTAAAGTATGTGGTTAGGAAAAGATTGTTACAAGAGAGAGAAACTAGCCAGGCATTGCTTAATGCTTTAAAATAAACCCAACCAACAACCGAATGTGGAGCAATTGATGGAAAGGAACATTATCTTTCTCAAGTGAGCTTGGAAGCCCAGTAGAATTGCACTGGCATCTGCTCGGTGTTGCAGGGCCTGTCATCTGCCCAAGGGAAGACTCAAGGGAGCCTGTTCTACCTTGTGAGGGCCCTCAGGCAGCTGGTGAGAGCGCAACCTAGGGCTCGCTTTTGACACAAGTTAACTCCGATGTTGGCCTAAGTGATCCCAAGGAGCTGTTGGGTGATAGTCTCTCTAATGGTCTGAAAGGGAGAGCATTTGCTTTTTCAAGGCTCATGAATCGGGACCATTTGGAGTATATCTGTCATGGACCTTTGCAGTTTGGAAGGAAAGAAAGTACTAAGTTCATTTTAAATGTCTCAGAAAATGTGGTTCTTTTTTTTAATCTTTGTTTTAAAAAATAAAACCTTATTTCTTAAAAAGCTTGTCATGCAGGGTTGTTTCCCTTGCATAAATGGAGCATTCTGGTTATTTGGGATCATTTGTATCTGGAGTGTTTCTAGGTAGAGAAGATGAAATGGTGGCATTGCCCTTTCCTTCAGAAACCAATGGCACTAATAGGGCCTTCTGCCAAGGAGCAGGCACAGCAGAGGCAATCATAAATTTTGAACTTTGTGGCATAGACCAGGCTTCTAGGCCATGGAAACTGAACATACTAGAGAAACTTTGGCAGTTATATTTCCAGATGTTCTGCTCGCAAATACCGGAGGTGCTGTTTTCAGCATCAAATCTATAGATAGATGCATGGACTGGCTTTTCCATTCGAATATCCATTCAGCAGATACATTGAATTTCTGGCTCGGGCATTCTGTCAGATCATTCCCTTTAAAGCTATCTGGAGGAAATCCCCCTGAAAATGATCAAATTTGTGATAACTTGGATTCTTGCTTACAAACTTACCTCTCCCCCAGGGATGAAAAGGTCTGTATTGTTACGTGAGTTCATATGGTATATAGGTTGTTGTCAAATATTTATCTCTGTCTAAAATTGAAATGTACTGAAATGCAATTTCTCTATTTCTCTTTCACGGAATAAATCAATGAGAGAAGGAAAACCACTTCTCATTTAGGCAATCTTCATCAATATTTTCACGAAAGGCTGCACCGGGAACTGAATCCTGGCAGTTGTCATTTGAAATATAATTTGTGTGTTTAAGAATTTATGTGCCTCTCCAAATTTGGACTTCATGTTCTGAAAGGGAAATTGATTTATAGGAGGAAGCAATTGCAGAAGTAGAGGCAATGTCAGAAATGAGTATGAGTCGATTATTTAAGGCAAATGGGACCTTAATCACCGCAGCAATTGAATAAAATATCTCAAATTCATTCACACTGCTTTCTAGACTTTAATTTGTGGACCTTGTTATGTCTCTTCTTTTGCAGAGGCCTTTGAAATTGTTGTTCGCCATGCCAAGAACTACACCAACGCCATGTTCAAGAACAACTACCCAAGCCTGACTCCACAAGCATTTGAGTTCGTTGGTGAATTTTTCACAGATGTGTCTCTCTACATCCTGGGTTCAGACATCAACGTGGATGACATGGTCAATGAATTGTTCGACAGCCTGTTTCCAGTCATCTATACCCAGCTCATGAACCCAGGCCTGCCTGAGTCGGTCATGGACATTAATGAGTGTCTCCGAGGTGCAAGGCGTGACCTGAAAGTTTTCGGCAATTTCCCCAAGCTTATTATGACCCAAGTCTCCAAGTCACTGCAAGTCACACGGATCTTCCTCCAGGCTCTGAATCTCGGAATCGAAGTGATCAACACCACCGATCACCTAAAGTTCAGTAAGGACTGCGGCCGAATGCTCACCAGAATGTGGTACTGCTCTTACTGCCAGGGACTGATGATGGTTAAGCCTTGTGGTGGCTACTGCAATGTGGTCATGCAAGGCTGCATGGCCGGCGTGGTGGAGATTGACAAGTACTGGAGAGAATACATTCTGTCTCTGGAAGAGCTGGTCAATGGCATGTACAGAATCTATGACATGGAGAATGTGCTGCTTGGCCTCTTTGCGACAATCCATGATTCCATTCAGTATGTCCAGAAGAATGGAGGGAAGCTGACCACCACTGTGAGTACCAGCCTGTAGTTTGCAGTATTGGCTCCTCTTGGGGTGGGGTGGGGTGGGGTGGGGTGGGATGGCCTGGTTAGTAATAGATGCTGATTGGAGAGCTTTGGGGGGCTGATTTTTTTTGGGGGGGGCATGAGTAGGGAATAACAGGACTAGTCAGTGCATTAAAAGCCTAGGCTATGGGGTGACACAACATGGTTTGCCTGGGATCAGAGTCCCCTCGGAGGGAACTATGGCCTCCATTTTATAAATGATGAAAGTGAACCCAGATCTAGTTCATGGAGCTTTGATTTAGAAATTGATCAGATCTCTTTTGATATAGTGGTTACGCATTGGGCTACTGTTCAGGTGGTCAGCAATTTGAAAGCATTAGCTGCTTTGTTGGAGAATAACTGGGCTCTCTAATCCTGTAAACAGTTCTAGCCTTGCAGACCCACAAGTGGTCGCTATGAATCAGCATTGAGTCAATGGCAGTGAGTTTGGTTTTGGTCTCTTTAATGCAGCTATCAGTAATTTTTCTGATTCTGATTCCACTCTTGAGATCATCATAAAAATATCACATTAGCATTTGAGGTAGTGACTTTCAACTCAGCAGACCCAGTTAGAACCCACTAATTAAACCTGCACAAGAATTTACCTACCCTCCTGGCCATCGAGTGGATTTTGATTCATAGGGACCCTCTATAGAGCTTCCAAGGCTGTCAGTCTTAACAGGAGTCACCTGCAGAGCTGCTGGCAGGTTTGAAGTGATGACCTCACAGCACAGGGCAGGCCAAACATCTGTGGTTCCCAGCTCAAATCAATTCAACTCGCTTCCCTTGATTTGCTACTGACTCATAGTGACCCTTTAGGACAGAGTAGAACTGACCTACTGTAACTATTTTAAGGGACTAGAAAGCCCCGTCTTTCTCCTGAGGAGCAGCTGGTAGTTTTGGGCTGCTGACCTTACGGATCGATGCCCAGTGGGTAACCACTATCCCATTAGGGGTCCCCTGTGCTTCTCAAGTAGTGATTTTTGAGGCTTTTATTATAGCAGTAGGTGGGATTTGTGTGGTGGAGGGACAGTGCTGTAAGTGAGGCAACAGTTGGATTAGATTCATCCGGCATTGTTAGCTCCATTGTACCTGCCAAGCCAGGGGGCATCCATTTAGAGCCACAAGGAGGCACTTGCTTCTCTCCTAGAACAGGACAGACAGCTAAGAGCACTCAGCCAGACCCTCCATGCTGGCAGCTTTGGAGGAAGTGGTGTGCTAGCAGAGGCCAGGCCTGGTTGTGGAAGACACTGGCATGGTTGAGTTCCTCCTACATGTTAAGTTAAGGTGACCAGACATCCCGATTTTTGGCATTTTTTAAAAGTCCCGATTTTTGGAAAGAATGCACGACAAGCTAGAGAACGGTCTATTTGGTCCATATAGACCAAATTTTTTATCCACACCCCCCCCCCCATCCCCCCGGTCAATGGTGCCCAGCTTTAAATCTGGTCACCTTATGTTAAGTGCTCACTAAGGTAGTGAAGGGGTCCCTGTGGTTCAGTGGTTAAGCACTTATCTACTGACTGAAAGCCTGCCTGCTCAAAGCCACAAGCCACTCCACAAGGGGAAAGATGTGACAGCACATTTTTACAAAGATTTATAGCCTAGGAACTCCCATGTGGCTCTTCTGCTCTGTCACACAGAGTCACCAGCAGTCGGCATGGACTCCGTGGCAGGGTGTTTCATTTGGGTTTGAAATCCCTGGGTGGTGCAATGGCTTATGACCTCCTTCGGACAAACCCTAGGGCGCCTGGTTCTAGTCCACAGACCTGGCGTTGCCAGGAGTTGGAGTCCACTCAACTGGGTAACTGGGCGGTTTACATAACATTGGCTCACAGTTACCCATGCACTAGGTCCTAGATTTGTCTGCATTGTACACAGGAGGAAATAAAGCTCATACAAGGTAAATTACCTTCCCAGGATCACAAAGCTGATTGAGTGTAGACAGTGACGATGCAAAGCCAGCCCTGGTGAAATGGATGGTGCCCTTAGCATCTGTGCAGTGCACCTGCTGTGTCCTCTGAGCCATTGCTTACCCAGAAGGGGGAGGGTAGAGTGAACCATTCAGTCTCGTCTTTAAAAACTGGCATTACAGATGATCTGGGTCATTGGTTTCTCTGGTGAACTAAACTGGGAAAGAGGACCAAACGGATGTAACCGTCGGTATGGCTATTTCAGAGCTCTTCTAATTGCCCCATTCATGATGTTAGCCCTTTAAAACCCATTTGCTGAGAAAATATTTCATAGCAAAATGAACAGCAATGTCCTATGTAACCGTGGTGTTTTCAGTGGCTAATTATTCCCTTGACTGCTTTATAATTTGAGGCCACAATCCAGGCCTTGTGATGAAAGTAAATCTCACAGAACTAGACAAAAATGGAAAGGAAATGCATTCCTATGTTCTTCCACCTAAAACCAGTTGAGGGCTCGCTGGGTATCAGACACATAGCAAAGGTCCAAGGTTGTGCCTTCACTACAAGGGAGAAGAAGGAGACAGCAGTAAGGGTGGGAGGTGGGGAAGTATTCAAGGTCGCCTCTTAGGGGGGGTCATTTGCCGGCAGCATGACTGATCTTGGGAACAGATCTTCTTTCCTTCGTTCTTTTAAACCCAAACCGTGGGCCAGGGAGCTGGTCCTGGTCCTGTTTGGATCTGATGCGAGAATGCAGGTTCATCTCAGCAGGCATTATGGCACTCTGCTGGGTGCAACGTTTTCCAAGCTTTCCAAAGCACAGCTCTTCAGTCTTCAACAGGTCACAGTTGAGTTGGCTGCCATCTATAGCACTGAATGAATTCTAGCAGAGTGAACTCGTCACAGGAATGGAGGTGGTACAAGACTCTGAGAGAGATTTAGCTAGCCCAGAGGAGCTCTGGTGGTGTAGTGGCTCACACATTGGGCTGCTAACTGCAAGATTAGTGGTTCAAAATTGCTCGCCACTGCTTCAGAAGATGACGCTTTCTGTTCTCATAAAGCAGCGGTTCTCAACCTTCCTAATTCTGTGACCCTTGGATCCAGTTTCTCATGTGGTGGTGACCCCCCCAACCATCAAATTATTTTCATTGCTACGTCATCACTGTCATTTTGCTACTGATATGAATCGGGCGACCACTGTGAAAGGGTCATTCGACCCCCAAAGGGGTCCCGACCCACAGGTTGAGAACCACTGTGGTAAACCGTTAGTGTCAGAAACCCAACCTTGTCCTATAGGGTCGCTAGGAGTGGAAATCAACTCGATGGAAGTGAGAGAGCCTACTGATTTGCAAATCAACAACTGAGGCTCAGGTAAAGGTTTCCCAATGGTATGGGAAAAGCCAGAAGTAGAATCCCGGGTCTTCTGCACCTCCAATCTAGTCTTCTTTCCGCCCCACCCCCCATTAGGCCCTCTCAAGACTTCCACTCTAAAAGCTCCGTTCAGACTTAGCAAAAACACTGCACTAAATTGGACAGCTAATTTGTGATGTCAAAGCCGCTATACTCTTGTCATCCTCACACATATGCTTGAAGAGGTGTGTGTGCTGGTGTGTGTATCTTTCAGGAAGAAAGGCTCAGTTCCCAGTTGGTTAGTAGAGCCGGAAATCAACCTTCCCCAGGGAATGCCTGACTTAGACCAATAAGCATATGGTAACTCTGCCTTGTTTCTGTTTTATGATCACCAACTTCAAGTAATGTTTGAAATGGATGGGAGGAGGGGCTAACTGGCCAGGCAGGATCTGACTGGTTCTCTGTAAGGTCCACAAAGGGCAGGACCATTCATAGGATGGAGAGGGAAGTGAGGGCTGAGAACAGAACTCAGTTCATGTTTAATAAAGCCACAGAATGACCCAAAGCTGATTAAAAACAAAGCATTAATGAGATGCTGTTGTAACACCTTCAGCTTCCTGTTGTGAGTGATGAAATACCCCATTTGGTCCTGCTAGAGGTTCAGCTGTTGTAAGTGGCCTCTTTGAAAATCCATTCTTTTGACTTTAGCTAACTACAAGCAATGCCACAAGGCCTGCCATATGGGCACTTTGCCCAATTGTTTTGGTGGTGCCATCAAATCCTGGCGAGCATCACAGAATGCCAGGTTGTTAGAACAGTGTTCTTGTGTTGAGGGAGGGCTTGATCAGAGGCCCAAAGTCTGTCCACTTCCTCAATGTATTGCCATATAAATATATGTACATAGGCAGATACCTCTATTTTATGAATTAATATATTTACATATGTACACAGCTATGCTTATACCTCTATCCATCAGCTGGTGGTTTTGAACTGCTGACTTTTTGGTTATTAGCTCCAAATGTAGCCACTAGGCTACCAGGGCTCCTAATACTGCTGATACAGTTAGTTAAGACAATATACTATTTATTTTCCCTTTTGATTAATTTTTTAATTTGTTCTGGTTTCTGTTACCATCTTTACTTTGTTGTTGTTGTTTTTGTAAGATTTTCTGTCCCCCAATAAAATTATTTTTAGAAAAGATTTTCTGTATATGAAATCTAGGATAGGTAAATCTATAGAGACTGTAACTAAATTATGAGTTAATTAGGGATATGTCAAGGGAGGTTGGGTAGTAACAGGAAGCTTATGACAGTGGGTACAAGAATGAAGAAAATTTTCTGAAATTGATTCTGGTGATGATTGCACAACTCCTTTTAATATTGTTAGACCATTGATTGTGGTAATGAATGCACAAGTCTTTTTAATATTTTAAAACCATTGAACAGTATGATATGTAAATTATATGTCAATGAAAGTGTTTAAAACATTGCTACAAAATCACAGAAACATTTATTGAACAAAAATATCAGAATATGAAACTATTGTTTGTATCTTCCATATAAGTCCATACACTTCTGAAAGTGGTCTTTCCTTTTGTCTAACCCTGCCCTGAATAATTCATGGCCTTTCGATTGACATCATGTCAAAATGGAAGCTTTACATCTTCAAGGGACTCAAATATGTTCCTATTAAATATTCTGTGAGTTTGAGCCACAAAACAGAAGTCTGAAGAAGCAAGATCAGGGTTGTAGAGTGGATGAAATTCTTGTAGGACTGCCCTTACTATCTATCATCAGAGAATGACTAGATCCACTGCTGTGATGGGGGAGGGAAAATGCCTTGGCGCAATTTTCCTGGCTTTTTCTTACCAACGCATTTTTCCATTTGCAGAAAAGTTGGTTTTTTTTTGTAATAAGCCCTCACGATTATCCCATGTGCTTTCAGAAAATCTATCAAGATGACCCTCTTTTGAATCTCAAAATAGTGTCCATAACCTTCTGAGTTTACCTCTCTGCTTCGCATTTAACTAGGCCAGCAGATCTCCTCAAAAGCCACTCTCTTGATTGGATCTTTGGTAAGGCATTCCAATGAGACTCAGATACAGTAAAACGCTTACTGAGAGAACATGTCTGGAGCCCTCCACTGATGGCAGAGGCATGCTTACACACATTTTGCTTGGAATCAACTCGCACATGTCTCAACTGGAATCCTCCTAGCAAGACTTTTTAACTCACCCTAAGAAATACATAGGAGCCCTAGCGGCAGAGTGGTTCTGTGCTGGGTGGCTAACTGCCAGGTCGGTTGGAAACAATCAGTTTCTACTTGGGAGAAAGATGAGGTTTTCTTCTCCTGTAAAGGGTTACAGTCTCAGAAACTCCCAGGGGCAGTTCTACCCTTTGCTAAAGGGTCGCTATGTGTCGGCGTATACTCAATGGCAGTGAATACAGAAACACAAAGTGACTGTATAATCAGCCTGTTGATTAAATGAGTCATAAGCAGTATGTGGGATATCTATCACTTGGAAAGTTTCCTCCAGCTTCTTTGATTTGGTTTACTCTCTTTACCCTCCAAAGTCATTGCTCACGTAGCCGCCTGGGACTGTTCGCACTTTTATTTGTCCACTTGTATGCATGTACGCTCTTTATGAATTCATCTCAGTTATTCTCAGCATTGGCGCTTCCTCTCCCACAATCTCATTACCTGGGCTTATTATATACTTCATTGAATGTTGTGCAAAATTGCAACCTTTCCTCCTCCTGCTATTCTCCCTTTCTTTCCTCATCGTGATCGTCATTGTAGCAGCATCTGAAATAGGATTCATTTCAGGAAGCATTTATAGAGCATCTAATTGTGGAGTGGCTAGAAAAATGACTATAACTCGGTTGCTGCCCTCTGGGGTCACTCGCCTACTGGGCATAGAGCTGGGATTCAGAGCAGCCCGTGTCTGACTCCAAAGCCCATGCTCTGAATCACGGCTTGATATAGTTCTCTCAAATAGCCTACCTCTTCTTCCCCAGAATCCTCATTCCCCAAACATGGACTAAATAGGATTTTATTACATTGTTTAATATCCTACTGTTTTGCCAGCTGCACAATCGATTGTTGAATTCATTCTCCCTCTTTGGAGACTTTTGCTGTAGTGGTTCCCCACCCCATTCTGAAGTAGGGAGAGACGTGTGATTTTTGGTTCTTTGAACACAGAAAGGTGCAGAGTCATTGCTAAGAGGAAAGAGGAATGTTTGTATAGGGCATCGGTTCCCAAATGGATTTGGCTTACTGTCCCCTTTTCAAAAAAAAAAAAAAAAAAGATTCCGCACCCCTGTTGCAATTAAAAATGATTGTACTCTAGCCCATAACCCAGGGTAAAGTATGGCTATCTGCTTTCCCAGGTCCCTCCATTGATTGTTCCAGCACCCGCTAGTGGGAGGTGTCACACACTTTGGGAAAGACTGTGTTAGTCCGGGTAGACTAGAGAAACAAATTCATAGACACTCATGTGTATAATAAGAAAGAGCTTTATATACAAGAGCAATTGAATATTGAGAAAACATTCCAGCCCTGTCCAGATCAAGTCCATAAGCCCAATATTAGCCCATATGTCTGATACTAGTCTATAAATTCTTCTTCAGACTCATGCAACACATGCAATGACTCCGAATGCAGGAAGATCGCAGGCCAGTGGGTGGAAAGTCTTGTGGGTCCAGTGGCGGTGTAAGGATCTCAGCACTGGCGTGGGTCTCCAAGTGGCTCCTCCAGCTCTCTGAGAGTGTCTCAACGTTAGGAAAGGGAAAGCAGACAGAGAGTGGCTCTGGCTTTCAGTGAGCTATTTCTCTCCACTGTGCCTCCAAATGAAGTCATCAAGCTATGAACGACCTGTTTGACAGGCTAGACTACACCTCTTCGTTCAAATTGACAGGAGATTATGTAATTACCACAGAGGCACTAGTGGTTTCAAACTGCTGACCTTACAGTTAGCAGCCTAATGTGTAACCACTCCTCCACTAGAGCTCCTTGGGAAACGCCGCCCTAGACAATAGCACTGCACCAGAGCTTGTGTCTGCCTTGGATTCTGGATCCCATCCACCCAGACCGGTCCTGGAGAGTCCTCTTAGAGTGGTAGCATCTCCTACTGAAAATGTAACAACATCCTCTGCTTTCTGTGTGCATCCCTTTCCTTTGGTAGAATTGCTGTAAATAGCATCAGGGAAGGCGGTGTTTATTTATGTTGGCTAGGGAGCTTTGGGGGGAGAGTCTCTGTTGATCCTCAATAATAATTCACTCTATCAAATTCTTATATTGTGCTGTCTGTGTGAGTGACTGAAACTCATCAGAATTTCTAAGATTAGCATTACCTTCCACTCTGCTTCTGAAGGCTGCGGTGATTTCTCAGGTGTCAGAACGGCCGTGTTTTCTCTCCATGCCATCACTTTGGACTTTCATTGTTGTTTCATCTCAGGTAGAGATAACCTTGTCTGAATTCAGACCAGCTGCTTTCAGAGCCCAGTGGTTTGTGAAAGCGCTACAAATGGGAAGTGACCTATTTAGTCTTGGTAGGTCAGCCTTTAGAACTGTGATAACAACTTTCTTTGCACGAGAACCTTTGTTGGGAAGACAAAATGTTTGTAGGTTGCTATCCTTCTCTAATCCAAAACAAAAAAGGGTTATTGACTCTCCTTGAGGGAAAATGGAGGAGCCTGTTGGCGTAGTGGTTAAACGTTGGGCTTCTGACTGCGGGTTCAGTAGTTGGAAATCACCCGCCGCTCTGCAGAAGAAACATGGAGCTTTTTCCTTGCCACACAGAGGTGCAGTCTCGGAAAGTCACTGGGGCACTTTTACCCTGTCCTGTAGGATCGCTATGAGTCGGCATTGACTCGGTAGCAGTGAGTTTATTTTGGGTGGGGTGGTTGGAATAGATAGCCTTTAAACACAGATTATCTATTTATTGTAAGGAGAAGGCAAATGGGGGGGGAAATGGCACTACTATGTTAATGTCAGGCCAAGTTTTTTTCTTCCATTCCATATTTAAACAAAATAGTTTTTATTGGCATACACTTCACATATCATAAATTTAATCATTCAATCATATTAAGAATTGTTGGGCAACCGCCACCATGATAAATTGCAGAACATTTCTTTTCGTCCTCTTTGTTGTTAGCTCCCCATTTACCCCAACCTCCACTGCCATATCCCTAGGTAATTATTAATCCAGATATTACTTTTATAGGTTTACCTATCCTGGATTTCATAGACAGAAAAGTCATACAAAATACAAACAAAACCCCCAACAACAATGACTAAACAAAACATAGGAAACGTCTCAATAGAGAAGAAAGCAGATATAACACAAACAACAACTTGAAAATGGGTCAATAGTGAGATCATGGATTAAGCCTCCCATGAATACCCTCTGACCATAGCCCAGGGATGTGAATAGCTCTGTTGTCAACAGAAAGCATTGTAAAGTCAGTTGTGACAGATGTAGTTCGGGCAAGTTGTATGACAGGATCACACTGGGGAAGTGTTGATGACATGGATTTGGGGCCATATTAGAAAAGGAGGTGGGCACTTCACACATCTAGAATGTCTTGCTTTCCCCTTGGAAACAAGGGGCAGCAAGACTACCAGCTGTTTCAGTGTTTTGATTCTTTGGAAATAAAAGTTTTAGCCCTTTGTGTATGGGTGTGGCCTGTCGACTAATGTGGCGGGAACACACCCTCAGTAGCTGTGAAGTGTCTGAGGTCCTGCCCCCGACTCACAAGTCTGCCACGTGTCATGGGTGCTGTTAGGAGGCACAAGCTTCCTGGGTCAGAGATGAAGGAGATTTTGTTTCTCCCAGCAGTAACAGTAACCTCCGGATCAGCCAGCGTTTGAGCCAGTTCTTTGAGTGCCTCTTCCCACAGGGCATGTAAAGAGGACCATTGGGTCCCTACATTCCCAGTTGATTGCACTGCAGGAGAGGAACCTTAAGCCTAGGGAACTCCCATCCCTTGCAGTAGGTAGTAAGCGTGCCTGCCCTTCCTCTGAAGGGAGACATTATTGTCTAAGACTGTCTGTCCATGCTAGAGAGTCATGGAAAAAACTGGCTGAAAAAAGGGCAGCCAGTGCCCCCTGTTTCTAAAACATGAAGACATGCAAGAGACTCATGGAGAATTATTTCTCAACACATGATCCCCTCACCTGTGGATGCCGTCTCAAGTTCTCGATGCTTTTTGGAGGATTGGGCAAGGGAATTAGAAGTCAGGGCAGCTGAGGTGTCATCTCCTAACTTCTCATTTCCTTGCCACATCGCAAGTCCACCATAAGACAAACACGTGGCCACAGAGTCGATGTCGACTCATAGCAGACCTAGAGAACAGGGTAAAACCACACCTGTGGATTTCCAAGACTGTAGCACTTTTTTTTAAATCATTTTATTGGGTGCTTGTACAACTCTGATTACAATCCCTACATATATCCATTATGTCAAGCACATTCGTACATTTGTTGCCCTCATCATTCTCAAAACATTTGCTTTCTACCTGAGCCCTTGGAAAACCCCGTCTTTCTCCTGTTGAGCAACTAGTGGTTTTGAACTGCTAACCCTGCAGGTAGCAGCCAAACTCAGAACCCCTCCGCCACCAGGGCTCCTCTGAAGGTCTGAAAGGGACCCTGATCATCACTGCCTGGAAGGAGTGCACTCTACTACTCTGCTCCTGCAGCACCCCTCTATTGCTTGCTGGCTCCGGTCGTGCGGTTGGAGTTTTGTGTCACTTTGTGACCTGGTTGGATAAAATTCCCTTTCCCTGTGCTTCTAAAGGGACACATGTGCTAACCACAGGGCAGTTGGAAGGGGCCTGCTGCGAGTCACTTGGAGGACTGATCCACCCTTCGAGTTTAATAAGACAGAGGTCTTTGCCTACTGCCCCCCCCCCTCCAAGACCCACTCTTCTGAGAAGCTGTCTCTCTCAGGATGACAAAACAAGGGGTGCCATTTGCCTTCCTCTGTTGAACAGTCTGGGAATCTGACCACAGTGAAGGTGGCACCCTCCATGGCAAGAGGAGAGCAGTCCCTGGGTCCTTGCTCTCTTTGTGTTTTCACCTCCAGAACCAGAGTTGTGTCCATGGTGTGATTCCTCTGGGGCTCCTTATTTCTCACTTGGCAACTTGAGTACTACCTCATTCCCCCACCACAGAGCCACGGGTAACCTTGGCTGGCTGACCTCGGGCCACACGCACTTTGTTATGTTCCTCAAGACGCTGGCAGAAAATGCTTTTTAGACTTGGACTGTTGTTTCAAAGGACCAATAACCTCCACCCGCTCCCCACCCTTCTGATAAATTAAAATCACATTTTGATCCTCAGAGAAACCTTTTTAGTATGATGATTTTTTTCAATGAAGCGGCACTGTCCTACAGTAATTTCCTCACGGGAGGGGATCATTTTCAGATTGGCAGCCAGGAAGAGTGTCACAAGAGGCCAAGCTGAGGGACTGCAGGGAAGATTGCTTCCAGTGGGTTGCAGCCTTTGTGAGGGAGAATGCATACATCACCATGGCGAGGAGCAGGCCAGGGTGCTCTGAATGCTGGCTGCTGGGAACTGGACTGGCGTTCACAGCCGACTGGGCCTGCCTTCCTTGGGAGGAATTTTAATGGGACAGCACAAATAACCTTTGTTTTGGGGAAGTACAGACGTCTCACCATCCTTTGAAACGGTCCCTTTGGAGAGTGGCTCATTCTGCCAGGAGACAGCTTTCATGCTTCCCCAGGGACTGGTGGGGGTGGGGGGTGGGGGCGCCGGGAGAGGGTGCTGCTGCTTCCTTATTACCCAATTCAGGGCCTTTCTGTGGAATATTCAGAGAGGGAATTAATTTTTCATTTTTTCATTCCACGCAGAATGCTGCAAACAGATAAAGTAGGAAGCGGAGTCATTATATTTGGGTTCTGCCTATTATCATTTACTGACTGAGAGCCTATCGAAGCCTGTCTGCTCTTTGCAGATAATTAATTTGGTTCCTGAATATAGGGAAGAGTGATTGTAATCAGTATGTTTGTACTTTTCCGCCACAAATAGAGCCCATCAAAGATATGCAGTACAAATAAACCTCATCAAATACGCAGGCCGGCGCTGCTGGAAGCGAATGTGCTTTTTCTTGTTCAAAGAAAAAAAATTATATATATGATTTTTTAAAGTTACACTTGTTTTATTTATATATATGCTTGTGTGTATGTATGTGTGTGTATATATATAAATAAATGAGAGAGGCTCATCTAGTGTGTATATGTATGTGTACACACACATATACACATGACATGTCTACACTGTGAACCATTTTTATCATGAAAGCTCAGGTAATCGAGCTGAAGGTGGATTTGGGCTCTGAAATCAATCTGTCAACCTCCACACCCAAGTTGCCCAGAAACCTTGCCAGAGTATGAGAAACAATTGGGTCTAAGTTGGAGGCTCAGGATGCTGGAGAGAAACCTAAGAGGAGTGTCTTTGAACTCTGCCTCTGAGTTCTTTTGAAAGGCTCTTGTCCCTTTATCTCACTGTCCCTCTATCTGCTCCCAACTCTCAGCCCACCCCTACTCTCTTTCAAAATTATACCTTGCTCACTGTCTCATTCATTCTGGCTCTGACCCTGGTCTGAAGCAGTAGTGGGTGCTCATGGTGCAACCTGCACACGGAGTCCCTTTCTGTGTTTAATATGGACCCTGTCCTGTGAAATGAAATGGCTATTATGATCATTGGAAGACTCGGAGTAAGGTGGGTATTGTGGTCTCTGTGATGCAAGTGTTGTGGTTGTTGGGTGTGGTCAAAGCAGAGTCTGACTCGCTGTGGCCCCACAGGGTCACCTAGACTTTAATTTTTATGGGAGTACATTGCCACATCTTTGTCTCATGGAGCCACTGGGTGGATTCAAACCACCAATGTTTCTGTGAGCCATCAAGTGCTTAATGTTTTGCACTGCCCTCACTGGTGGAGTAAGAAATGTTCCAGGGTACAAGGGACCTGGTGCTTTTGAAATCGCCTGTGATAGGTGAATATCCTGGGAGACAGCTCAGGAAGCTGTGAAGAGTAATATGTCTAATGCTGCCACAGGATATTGGCCTCCGAAACAGCATCCTCAGTGTCTGGTCCTTAATGAATAGAATGAAGATGATGAGGATGATTAGAGCGACGTTGTTTGTACTGCTACAAAATCCTCCAACTTGCATTAAATGAAAATATCAAAATGGGATGCTATGGTTTCTTGACATTGCCTCTATCTAGGTCTATATATTTTTGTGTATATGCCTTTTTATTGTGAAGGGGGGTTGTTAGGAAGGGTTGACTAGAGAAACAAATCCAGGGCACTCATATGTATAAGAGAGCTTTATATCAAGAAGTAATTATATATCAGGAAAACATCCCAGCCAAGTTCAACTCAAGTCCATCAGTCCGATACTAGTCCATAAGTCCCTCTTCAGACTCTCGCAGCCACATGCAATGATGCAGAACACAGGAAGATCACAGGCCGGTGGGTGAAAAGTCTTGTGGATCCAATGGTGGTGGAAGCATCTCAGGGCTTGCATAAGTCTCCTCCTGGCTTGTCAACAGGAAGGTGAAGGCAGAGACAGCGTGGCCTGCCTCCAGAGAGCCATTATATCTGGGTGGCACCTCCAAATGAGGTTATCAAGCTGCAACCTAATTGACAGGTTAAACTCCAGCCATATCATTAGCACAAGAAAACTTGTGAGGGTTTACAGAGGGTGAGGGTGAGGGTTTACAGAGCCAATCAGTTTTCCAGTCAACAATTAATACACATTTTGCTTCATGTCATTGACTGCCATCCCCACACTGTAACAACACTCACCCCACTTCCTGCCTGGATTTTCCTTTCCAGCCCTCCCTTTCTCCTACCCCTTCTCTTGCCTTCTGAACTTAGTCCTTGGCTAAGTGCTACCCTTTGGATTTCAAATGGTTGATTATTCTAAGGACTATGTACCTCCCTATTCTTCTTCCCTTTACAGACCGGTCTATTTTTGCCTGAAAATTGAAACATGGGGGTGAGTTCATTTTCAGGCCCATAGGGTGATCAGGGACCCTAGATTTGAGGGTTGTACCAGTCTCTATCCTGGGTTTTTTTTTATGATTTTGAGTTTTGTTCCACATTTTTCTCCACTTTGCCCAAGATCTTCTGTAATAGTCCTCTTCAGTGTGGTTAGCAGTGGTAGCTGGGCACCATCTAGTTCTGGTCTCAGGGTGGTGAAGACTGGGGTTCCCATGGTTCTTTAGTTTTATTCAGGCTTCTTTGCTCCAGACAGGGAGAGACCAATGTACCTTAGACAGCAGCTCTCGAGCTTTTAAGTCTCCAGTCGTTAGGATGAGGGCAAATATTATTAAACACCTGCTGTGTGCAAACACTATTCTAAGCTCTTGACATAGATTTAGGGGCCCTGGTGGCACTATTGGCTAAGCATTGAGTGGCTAATCTCAAAGTTGATGGCTCAAACCCACCAACTGCTCCTCAGGAAAAAGACGAAGCTATCTGATTCCATAAAGATTTACAGCCTCAGGGTGGTTGCTATGAGTCTGAATCAACTTGATGGCAGTGGGGAGGGTGACTTAGGTGGTTCAGTGGTAAAAAGTGCTTAACAGGAGTTCAAAAATACCAGCCACTCCATGGGAGAAATATATGATGGTCCGCTTCCATAGAGATTTACAGGCTCAATGCCTTATGTGGCAGCTCTACTCTGTTTTACAATGTTGCTTTGAGTCAGAATCCACTCTTCCAGCAGTAGGTGGTGGGTTACATGAATGAAGTCATTTCACATTGACAGCAATTTTAATGAATGGAGGGTGATCAGTAATACCAGTCTACAGACTGGAAAACTAAGGCAGAGACTTAGACCTAGGTTTCCAGTATAAGGATCTGCTTCTGCTGCTATTTACCATGTAAGGTTGTTAGGTGAGAGTCTCCCCCGAGCCAGGCTTAGTATTAGAAGGGATAGGTGGAGCTTGTCTCTAGCTGCAGGTATATGCAAACTCAGGTGGTGGGAATGGGTCAGGATTGCGAGCCAAGAAACTGCTATGGGTCTTTCATCCTTCCTGTTCCCTCAGTTATTTTTCCAGCTGTTTCCTGGTGATAGCATTGCATCACAACTTCATTTCCTGTTCAGGAGTGAAGAAGGTGTTACGTATAAGTGGAGACTCAGTAAATACTGTTGGCTTGATCACAGTATGTTACAACTCGGAGAGATGAACAAACCACAAAGTGAAAAAAAAATTAGTCAAAAGTAGATTCTTTTACTCAGACATAAAAAGGAACAAAGTCCTGATTCATGTTATGGTATGTATGGACCTTGAAAACATCAGGCCGGGGGGAAGTGAGTCAGTCACAAGAGGGCAGGTATTGGATAATTGCATCTAGAACAGGCAACTGTGTACAAATTTGAGGTTTACATGGGTTTGCAGCAGTGTAGGAAGGCAGAGGAAAAGAGGGCTTCATGCGTAGGAGACATTGAGCTTCTGTTCCAGCTGGTGGAAAATGCTAGCAACAGACCATGACGATGGTTGCACAACATAAAGATGGAATTAATGCCGCTGCCTTGGACCAGACCAAACCAAACTCACTGCCATTGTGTCAATGCTGACTCATAGCAACCCCCAGCAGGTTTCCAAGACTGTAACTGTTTATGGGCGTAGAAAGTCCAGTCTTTCTCCCAAGGAGCTCTTGGTGGTTTGAACTGCCGACTACGAGGATCACACCCCATTGCAGAATCATAACACCACCAGAGTCCAGCTGACTTGAACAGGGGAAGAAAAAACTTGATTCCTACTGAAAAGGGCCTGTGTTTGTTTTAGTAGTACAGTGAAGAAATGAAGTGTCATAAGAACTTTGAAAATGGTGGTCATGAAATCCTGGCTCAAACAAAGAAATAGTGAGCCCAATCAAAGCAAAGCACTTTAAGACATGTACATATACAAATATATTATATGAGGATGGGGAAATAGATCTATGAGCCTACATTTATAGGTTTAGTATTAAGGTAGCAGAAGGAC
>NW_022103917.1:11285024-11292638 GCF_000313985.2 Echinops telfairi
ATTGATGTGTGTATGGATTGGGATAACAGTTGTATGAGCCCCTAATAAAATGTTAAAAAAGAAAAAATAATAATAATAATTTTAAAAAAAGAAAAAAAAAAGATTAGTTTAGAGTCTTCCAATCCATGAAAATGAGATGCCTTCACATCGATGAGTACTTAAGTCGTCTTTAGTGGCTTATGTCTTTCAGCAACGTTGTGTAGTTTTCGTTGTTCAAGGCTTTCTCACCTGGCTAACTAGATTCCTAGTTCTTCTATTATTCTACTGACTCATAAATGTGATCACTAGTTTTCTTTCCTGATTCGTCACCAAGGGGGCCTCGATACAGAACTGGCTTCTATGTGTTGCTCTTATACCCTGCAACCTTGCTGACTTCGGGTTTTACCTCTAAGAGCTTTCTTGTGGATTGTTTGGGATTTACCATACTATATATTAGATCAAGTCCAATGAGCTTAGTTTTAAAAGATCCTTTAACAGAAATGTGCTGTTCACATTTCCCTCTCTTTTTAAATGGGAAATCCCAAGAAGGAGAGAGTACTCTGTGTTGAACTGCACAATATTCTCTGCCCAGGGAGGGGTGGAATTCCCTGCTAGCTGAGTTTCTCGTTTACTCAACTACCCTTTCCCCCTTAACAAATTCCTAGTGCAAAATGAATGTGCCTTAAAAAAAACTCTATCAATCCTCTAGCAACTTCTAAAAATATATATATTTTTGAACCGCTTTAAATCACCTTTTAATAGCCTCTTCACAAGTTTTTGAGACATGAAGTACTCTAGATAAAAGAACAGGAAACTAAATTAAGATCCTTACTCTGATTAAAAGTGAAATAATGATTGTGAGAAATTGGCGTAATCAAACTTGACAGCTAGAAGCTATGTAGAATTCCTGCAAAAGTTCTTACAAGTATGAAAAAGATGTGACCAAGTTCCCAGATCACAGAGGGTGAAAGAGTACACAGTGGTGGGAACATCAATGTCACCCTCACTCATCTGTGTTTATCAAGTTTTTAATTCTGATTCCTCTCATACCATTTCTTCAGAATCTAATACAGTGAGTTTTGAAAGAAAAAGAAAATTAACGCATGATTCACACTGCTCTGCTGTGAAAGTTCCCATTCTGAATTGTCTCAGTTCTGATTTTCATTGACCAAAGACTCAACACGATACCAGTAATAAACAATTGTCACCCGCCTTCATTTGGAATAACACTATCGAGATTTTTAAGGGCAAAGCGTTCAAGATGGATGACCGATTCGATATCCTGCCTAGGGATGGGTCAGCCTAGTACTGCAAGTAGCAAAAGAAGAAAAGGCCCTGTAATGTAGCAGAAGGGATGTAGGCTTTAGAGATAGGATGTGGATCTTGCTCAGGCACTCCTTAGCTTGAGGGCCATGGGTATGTTGTATAATCACCCTCTCCTTGGATACTTCATCCGTGCTGTTGTTAGGGGCTCTTGAGTCCATCCCCACTCATAACAAGCCTATGCACAATGTAATGTAGCCCTGTCTGGTCCTGCCCCATCCTTCCCGTCATCACTGCCTTGGAGCCCATTGTAGCAACCCATCAATCCTTCTTCGTAAGGGTCTTGCTGTATTTTCCTGACCCTCTGCTTTACGAAACATTCGGGCCTTTTCCAAATCACCATCCTCTCTTCTGAGGAGCCTTCTGGCTTTACTTCTTCCAAGACAGACTTGTTTGTTCATCTGACAGTCTATGGTGTTTTCAATATTCTTCTGCAACACCATACTGAAAAGGCATTTATTCTTCTCTGGTCTTACTCATTGTCCAACTTCCATATACATCTGAGCGATCGAAAATGCTGGGGCTTGGGTCGAGGGCACCTTAGTTCTCAAGGTGACATCTTTTTACTTCTTTACACTTCAGAGAGGTCCTTTGTAGCAAATTTGCCCGACGTTTTGATTTACTGATTGCTGCCTCCATGCAGGAGCAGCCCTGGTGGTCTGAAAAACCACCAAGCACTCCTCCAGAGAAAGACAGGGCTTTCAACTCCTGTAAAGAGTTACAGTCTCAGAAACTCACAGGGACAGTTCTACCAGCATTGTCCTACAGGGTCACAACGAGCCAGCATTGACTTGAAGGCGGTGAGTTAGATTTTGGATTGCCCTCCCTGGGCATTGATTGTGTATCCAAGTAAAAGGAAATCTTTGACAACTTCAATCATTTCTTCTTTTAGCATGATGCTGCTTATTGGTGAGAATTTGTGTTTTCTTCTCGTTGAGGTGTAACCCGTACGGAATGTTCTGTATAAAATTCGAATGTCTTGTGGAGATCTGACACATAACATGCACCCGTTTCTTCTTCTGT
Organism: Echinops telfairi; assembly: GCF_000313985.2. Lineage (NCBI taxonomy): Eukaryota > Metazoa > Chordata > Mammalia > Afrosoricida > Tenrecidae > Echinops > Echinops telfairi. The sequence continues at coordinate 11,287,350 of NW_022103917.1, forward strand.
GAGCTAACCGGAGCGTTCCTCATGTAGGAGTGATCTTCTGTGAGGTCCTCTCACCAAAAGTATCATCCCTGATTAATATTTACTGTGCTCCTGTGGTACACACTCGAAGCCAGGAGCTTGTAACGCAAGGAAGGTGGCTTGGGGACCAGTCAGGTGACAGCAGAATATCTGCACTCTCTTCTTTGTCAAGATGGCTTTTTCAGGTAAGGGTACACTACTGGATACTCTACTCGCCCGCTCAAGACTTGAAATTCCATCTAGTCTTTGCATTCACAGTTTGGTGGGTGTTTGAACGAGTTTATCCAGCCTGTTTGGCTTCATGTCCATGCCTCCATTGCTTACATCTTGCCATGAATAACCAGATGGGCAGACTTTGAGATCAATCATGTTCCCCAGACTTTCAGCAGATGGAGTCCCAGCCAGGCAGCGTCAAGTTGAACATACCAGTTTTCTAGCTGCTCATAGTGGTCTTCACAGAAGATTCATGAATAAAGGGCAGTGTGGTTTATCTGGATTCCCTACAGTGATTTTTTGCATTTATCTTCTGTTGCTGAGGTTTACTGCTGAAATCCTCGGGAGTCGAGGGGAACTCAAGCTGTGTTGATCGCTGCTTTGTTTTGGAATATGCATTGTGCAGTGTAAAGCCAAATTGCTTTTACTGGGTACCACTGTTAAATGATGATTAAATTTAGGTTGGTAGAAAAATGAATAGATGCCCTTTCTGTATCTGTGAGATAATTTAGTAATATTCTTTATTGACAAAAGGATTTTTATCTGTTTATTAGATTACTAAATTTTCTTATGTGTTCTTGTCCGTCCTGTCTACCTAGAGTGTCTTCTTCCTTAATAGTGAATGGCAACTACTCTTCTAATTCTTGAGGTTAGGGTTCCCAGTCTTTTTGGTTGGCTAGAGGAGAAGAAAAAAGAAACCGATGGCAAGAGGTGGGAACCAAATCTGACCGTTTTGAACATGGCTTTTTTCTACTATGAACACAGCCACTGTGATATTTATGTAATATACTCTTTGACCCAACTCATGCTAGCACAATACAGAGAAGCTACAGATTTTCAGGTGGAGAATAATTTAGTAAAAATACATCTCCACCATGCCTTATTTTTTGCCATGGTCTTTCACCAAGGATGAATTCAAATTCACCATCGCCCTCCCCTCCTCTATTATACACTGAGTAGGTGTTTATTTTTTTTCTTAAATCAAACTAAAAGAGCATGGGATAATCCTTTAGCTAGTGAGGAGCCATGCAAGGTTTAGAGACCATGAATCTCCACCCACAAAATCAGGCATGTGCGAAAGAATTCAACTTTTTATTTTTTAACCAATTTAAGTCTAAATTCTTGTTTCCATAGCGTTGGTGCTAAATTCCATTTTATTGCCTTTTTTATTTCAGTAGCTTTGTTGAATTGAATCACGTATATCATAATTCACCAATTCATCCATTTAAAGTGTACAGTTCAAGGGCATTTAGTATATTCACCAAATTGCGCAACCATCACTACATTAAGATTAAAACATTTTTTATCACCTCCTTAAGAAACTGTACTAATTAGCTACCACGTCTATTTCCTCTGGCCCCCCCATTCCTTGTTATTGTTATTGTTGTTGTTGCTAGGTGGCATGGAGTCGGTTCCGACTCATAGCTACCCTGTGTACAACAGAACCAAACACCACCCATTCTGGGCCATCCTCACAATTGCTGTTCTGTTTGAGCCCATTGTTGCAGCTGCTGCCGGTCCATCTTGTTAAGGGCTTTCCACTGTTCTGCTGCTGTTCTACTTTACCAAGCATGATGTCCTTCTCCAGTGATTGGTCTCTCCTGATAACATGTCCGAAGTAAATGATGAAATCTAGCCAACCTTTCCTCTAAGGCAACATTTAGCATGCACTAACACCTTTCTATGGATATAGGTTTGCTTATTTTGGAAAATTCAAATAAATGGCATAATATGATGTGGCTTCTTGTGTTTTTCACCCAGCTCATAAATGTCAATGTTCTACAATGTTGTATAGCTTTGGTGGTGTAGTTGGTCAGACCTTAGTCAATAATGTCGACCCACCAGCCACTCCAAGGGAGAAAGATGAGACAGTCTTCTCCCATAAAGAGTTACAGTCTCAGAAACCCACAGGGGCAGTTCTCTTGTGCTCTGGAGGGTCACAGATTCAAAATGGACTCGATGGCACTATGTTTAGTTTATTGGAGTTTCTATATTGTCTCGTGAATCATTCTTTGATTTCTTTGTGTCTGAATAATATTCTATTGTATGGCTATACCACACTTGGTTTATGCTTTCCTTAATTGATGGACATTTGCGCTGCTTCCACTTTTTGGCTCTTATGAAAAATGCTTTTATGAACACTGGTACACAAATCTTTGTGTGGGTGTATGTTTTTATTTCTCGTAGGACTATATCTAGGAGCGATTATTTTGGTTATTCAGTTTTTCTTGACATTCCATCACATTTTAGGAGTTGCTTGTCAGTTTCTACAAAGACATCAGCTGGGATTTTGAAAGAGATTGCATTGAATCTGGGAAAAGTTACCATCTTAGCAACATTGAGTCTTTGATCCATTTACACATCTTGCACCAGTTTTGTTGTGTCTTCTTATTATTTTTGAGGTTTTTCTAGATCGATTTTCCCCCTTGATTTTACTTCTAGATTGCTCATGGCTAGAGTATACTGATACAATTGATTTTTGTTTATTAAAAAGTACATAAAATTAACCTTGCAGAATTTGCTTACTGATTTGTACAGTAGTTTTGCGGATTCCTTAATGATTTTTACATCCCTAATCATATCATTTGTAAATGGAGGTAGCTTTACTTCTTGCATTCCAATCTGCATGCCTTTTATTTCTTCTTCTTGCATCATTGTCCTGGCTGGACCCTGCAGTAGCTGAGGCGCTGAGAAAGGCTGATAAGTTGCCCTTCCTAGGGATTTGCCATAGCTCTAGACTTGGAGGCAGGATAGAGGGAAGCCCTGCTTTCTGCCTTACAGCGGCTGGGTGTCGAGTTTTCATCACCCTGATCTGGGAGAGAAAAAGGAAGTAGTAGACGAATGTGCTACTGCCACCGATTCGTCTTATTTTTACCAAGCGTTAGTACATTTTTTCTTGAATAAACATGATTTTGTTTGCTATATACCCATGGGACAGGTTCCAGGACTTTTAAATGATTGTTATTTTAAAAAAATACCAACTTCACCCGTTACATTTGCTGTATTGGGGAGAGGGTCCATCAAACTCTTCATGCTGTTATTCAAGCAATAGTGTCCTTCCTTTGGGCTCAAACTTAATCACATCCCTAATCTAAGAACAATCAGTTCTTATAATATGGCTCTACTCACCATAAGCATGACTAAAAGCTTTCCATCATCAGAAAAGTGATTATTTCCCCTTTACCTTTTAACCTACCACTTGGCTACCCTCACCACCACCTATTCTTGAATTTCCTCACTTGTTCATTTCTTCCTTGCCTCCTTTATTTGTTTCAAGTTTAAAAACAGTTCCGATGGACAGATCTAGGCTTCTGACTTTTTGTCAGGTTATATATGCCTCCTCTAATCTCTCCTCCAATTATGTTTGCCACCTGATAGTCTCTACTCTGACAGTAAGGGGCTCAGGGCTCAAGTTTCTTTTTGATAAATTTCTGAGCCTGTTGTTGAGACTCTGAACTCAGATGCTGCTTGCTTGTGGCCCACATTCTACAATCAGGCCTCCTGAGCTCATGTTTCCCAGAGCCTTATCTGAGTCCTTGAAGAGTATGACATGATTCTACAGGCCCTCAGCCTTGGCTACATGTTTCTTCTTCCCTTCCTTCGCTGACTTAGCCTGGCATGTGCGCTTCCCACCGTAGGGTATTGGCCTGACACCCCACACTCAGGCAACCTGGAGTCCTGGTGACAATAGAAGAGGGAGAGTCAACCCAGTGAGTGGTGCAACTTGCAAGACAAGACACAACTTTCAAGAATCATCAAGTGCGGAGAGCTATTTGGGGAGCTTTGCTCTGCCAAATGAGATTATTGCTTTTTTTTTTTTTTTTTTTAAAGCACAGTTATCAGCCCAGCAGCTAGGAAGGTTTACCATAGACAGGGCAGCCATTTCCTTGCTGTATCGATTCAAGCCAGAATAAGGAGATTTCCTTGGTAGAATGAGGCAGACAAGCCAGCAAGATATAAAAGTGAGGGTTAGAAGCAGAACAAAGTAAGCAAATGAGATATGGCTGCCTGCTGTAAACACAAGACGAACAAATATTAAGTGAGTACTTTAGTAGTTCTAACTTCAAAGGATGAATCCATCAAAACTTCAAGATGCTTGCCTTGTACAGTTGGACTAATTAGACAAATGAAATATCAACTTATAAAGGAAAGTACACTTCATTGCAGAGATGTTGAAAAATAGCCCAACATCACACAGGCACATGGGTCCGTAGGAGAAACTGCCGACCATAGGAACCTGCACTTTCGTTCTTGGCATTGACCCATCTCATTTTTTTACATACCCCTGATAGGGCCTCCCCCCCTATCAGGGGTGCCATGGGAATATTTAGTAAGGAAGGTGCCTTCCCTCCTCATGGACGCCCAGTCAGAGAAGAATTCCCCACCTCCCCCCAATCCCAAGCTTCTGTTTTTTATTTTATGATTTTTTCCCCAAGCTTCTCTTATGATCTGCCCTTTTCAAACATCCTAGAGAAATACCGACCTGGCCTTGGGACCGTAGTGTGTGTTCTCAAAAGTTTCTCTGAACCTGCCCAGTGTCCTTGCTTCTCTTGACCTCTTCTTCTTATCAGTGCCCTACAGGTAGTATGAGTCTGTTTGTGCTTTCCAATCAGTTCTTCAAGGGCCCTCAAAGAACTAGTCTTTTCATTTTGAAGGTAAACAAATTGAGGCCTGCAATGTGCCTCACAGATCAACTTGTTGATGCCCAATGATTACTGGAACCTAGGACGCATGTCTTTCTTTCCTGTGAGCACGATTCTACAGTCTGCTCTTAGAATCAGTCTCCCCCACCCCTCCCAACAGCTATTCAAAGAAGCATCTAAAATGCACCTGGGTTTTTCCTTTGCTCTTTTGCTTGTAGGATTCCTAGAAAACCCAGTAGATGCATTATTATTAGTATGGATGGTCACATCCAAACCATTGGGAGCATTTGAGGAGAAAGAAAATAGGCAGAAAATAAAGGGACATGGGAGTGCAGGAGGTAGAGGAAGGGAGGAGGGTTGGTCAACCTAGGGATAGGGAACAACAAATGGTTCAAAACCAACGGTAGGGAGGGGA
>NW_022103917.1:11293974-11342330 GCF_000313985.2 Echinops telfairi
GAATTTTGGGAATGATGAGGGCAACAAATGTATAGATGTGCTTTACACAATTGATCTATGTATTGTGATAAATTGTATGAGCCCCAATAAATTGATTAATTAAAAAAAAAAAAAAAAAGAAAATAGGCAGAGTATGGAATTTCTCACACAGATATTTTGGGATCTGTGTTTGAACAAATTCCCTGAGAAATTCTTCATGGAGGAGGAATCAAATGTATAACATGCAGCCGAGACCAACAGAAACCTCTGAAATACTGCTCACAGTGGGAATCACTTGCCAGCAGAAACAATCAGTCTGGTTTCTCGCTGCTTAGACACTTGCACAAGCCTAAGCGGATCAATATAAAATGTTGCTCAAAATTTACTCCCACCTTAGCCAATTCAAGACCGGTATATATAATTTATGCAAAAAGATGGGCCGGAACCCAAGGTATCTGTCTTTAGGACCATGAGGAATGATTCTATTTCATTTTGTAGATGAGTACTATAAAGGTCATTGGAATTGCAAGATTCAAATCACTGTTTGGGGTTTTTATATGAAACATTTATTCCAGCTTTGATTTCTCCGCCTGCTTTATTTTCTTGTTTGCATGTGTGCCATAGTCATTAGAGCAATTGAATTATAGAATGACCTACACTGTTAGACTGTTAGGCTGCTTGATTGAAATTATCTTTATAATGGAAATCAGAGAACACTTTTAACCTTGTTAGAGTACCACTGTACCGTTGATTAATATATAAAGCGAATCATAAATTTCTCAGTGAGCTATTTATTTTCAAGCAATCTTGAGAAAGCAGTTTGGAGTATATTACAGAAACTTTCTTCATACCTTTGTCAGACTGACACTAATGATCCTGATTATTTCTAGGACTTTCAAAGTGCCAGTGTTAATTAAACAAATGTTTCAACAATATGGGTAGGAGAGAACATTTGAGTATTATGTCTTAAATGTTTGACAATGGGTTGGAAGGGTCTATTGTTACCTGGTTAATTACAGAGTCCTGATCTTATTCGATAACATTTTCACCCCAGCAGTAAATGCATAAATAGCCGTGGTGGCTCCGTTGGTTAAATGTTGATCTGCTAATCACAGGGTGTGTGGTTCAAACCTATCTATCAGCTGTTCCCAGAGAGAAAGGTGAGGCTGTCTCAGAAATCCTACAGAACAGTTAGCTCTATGCTGCCATGGGTCAAAATCAACGCGGTTGCAGTGGAAATGGGTTCAACTGCCTGACTGACTCAGTGACAGTGGTTGTTATTCCCCATGCAGTCACTTCCAACTCATAGCGCCCCCATGCACAATGGAACGAAACCTAGCCTGTTCCTGCGCCATCCTCACAATGGTTCTTATGTTGAGCCCATGTGGCAGCCTTGAGGGCGTTCCTCTCTTGTGCTGCCCCTCTCCTTTATCAAGCATGACGTCTTTCTCCAAGGCCTGGTCTTTCTGAAAACACATCCCAAGTGTGTGAGACAAAGTCTCACCATCCTTGCGTCTAAAGAGCATTCTGGCCGTCCTTCTTTCAAGACAGAGGTGTTTGTTCCTTTGGGCGTTCAAGGTCCTTGCAGTATTCTTCACTAGCATCATCATTCAAATGCATCCATGGCACTAGCCTGTTTTTACCAAGGTCATGGTTTCATCCATGTATTTAACGAGTACTTATTGAGTCCTTAGGGTTTGCTCTGCACTGGCTCATGTGATATAGATAGAGAGATAAAAAAGCAAGCGCCATCACCGGCATTCACGAGAGTTTACAGTCCTATGAGAGAGGCAGAGACAGATGGCTGGAAAGCAGTGTGGATGCCCAGATTCAGAAGATGTTGGGTTGAGTGAAGATGCTTTGACCACTGAAGGAGCAAGTGCTGGGCCTGAGTGAAATAGATGGCTGGTGGCAAGTGGGCCCTGGAGGCTTGAATGGAGACTGAGAAATAATGGAAGGAAGTGGGCCTTTCGTAGTCCCTCCCAGAAGCTATCCAGTGGCCCCAACCCCTGACCCATAGCAGAACACCCAGACCCACCTTTCTGGAGTCCTTCCTGAAGGAAAGGGCTCATTGCCTACCTTTCTCCGAATGCTACTGTAATGAGAGGGCACCAGGGCCGAGCCAGGCCTCTCCTGTGGAGCCAGCCACCTGCCTGTCCCGGAGGTTTGGAAACAGGGACACAGAAGTCTGGGAGTCCTGGATTACTTCCAGATCCCCCCCCCCCAAAAAAAAAAGGTTTGGAGGGAAAATTGGTTCTATTTCTAAAGAAATCACTTTCTATAAAAAGTATGCCTTCGCTTTTAGATGCCTATTAGGAGAAAGTAGAACTCATTGAGAGACCTGAGAATTATCACTAATTTTTCTGCATGGGTTTTATTAGCGGCAATTTAAATTTTTTAAAAAAGGCTTCCTGGAGTCACTGGTAGAAAAGCCAGTGCACAGCATTTCAACACATTCCCTTCAAGACTCACAAATGCAAATCCATTGGTATTGAGTCGATTCCAGACTCATGGTGACCCAAGAGAAGGGAATAGACGGCCCCATTGAGTGTCCAAGAAGCAGACATCCCCAGATTTCTCTCCTGAAATGGCTGGTGGGTTCCAACTGCCCACCTTTCAGTGTGGCAGCTGAGCATGTAAATCACTGTGCCACCAGGGCTCTCTATAAATTGCTTACAAACCACTAGAGGCAAATTCCTTTTTGGTCTCAAATTGGATTCCGAGCTTCAAAAATCCAGCTATCAGCCAATCTTGAGTTTCTAAGAACACTGCCAAAGGAAACAGTAAGTCCAATGATCTGTGTGGGAATAATGCTGGGAGGCCACTCAGCTGGATCAGTGGACACAAAGCAGAAAGCCAGTGGGAATACCATTGAGAAAGCTCACTGAGTCGGCGATGTTGTCAAATAAAGTCCTTGCAACTTTGGAGACTCACCATGACTTTGGGCTCACCTTTGAGAATTACTATTTCCTTGAAGGTAACTGTTTCCAATCTACATTCTCCTCCTCTCTTGCTTGCTCCTCCTGCCACTGCCCCTCCTGCTGCCTCCTCCTTCCCCTTGTCCTTCCTCCAGAGAAGTGCACCAGGGAGAACAGATTACACTTTCCTTCTAAGGAAGCAGTTCTCAACCTGTGGGTCATAACCCCTTTGGGGGTCGAATGACCCTTTCATAGGGGTTGCCGAAGGCCATCGGAAAAAACCTATTTCCAAAGGTCTTAGGAACCGCTCCTCTATCCATCTCCAGACGGGTCCGCCCATATGCAGATACGCTCACATACTGAGTATCCGGGATGAAGACTGTTAATCTATGCTACACCATGCTTCCAGACAAAATTTCATTTATTTGTCATTAAAAATAAATATTTCAACATCTATAATGGCATATTGTTTTTGTGATGAATCACTATGCTTTAATTATGTTCAATTTGTAACAATGAAAATACATCCTGCATATCAGATATTTATATTTCAATTTATAACACTAGCAAAATTACAGTGATGAAGTAGCAACGAAAATAATTTTTATGGTTGGGGGGGTCACCACAACATGAGGAACTGTATGAAAGGGTCGCAGCATCAGTAAGGTTGAGAACCACCGTTCTAAGGGAAACCTGGGCCCGGGCATTTCATCTCCTGAGGCAGATCTTCAACTGGTCTAGGGAGGTGTAAAGCCAAAGGGCTCTGTGATGCTCCAAGACCAAAGGGCTGGGCATGTAGCTGTTAGCACGGGTGGTTGGGCGGGGTGGGGGTGTGTGTGTGCACACCGGTGCCAGCCTTGTGCCTTCCCTTCCCTGGAGGAGCAGGTTGCAGGACTCAAGGTAGAAACTCAATAAAACTTTCAGAAATAAATAAATAGACCCAAGCAGGCTTGCTTCTCTGGGGATGGGGCCACATCATACGTCAGCTTCATGTTTTTAATCAAAAGGCCAAGGCTTCATCTAGATTGTAGTAATAAGTATTTGCTTTCCCAAGATTTTCATTGAAATGACAGATGTCTTTGCTTTTATGCGTTGTCATGCACTTTCCCTCTGATCAGAGTGAAGAAGCCAGTACCAAATAAACTGCCCCGGTGGATCTTCCATAAGACTGTCCTGGTGTGGCGTGCTTTCCATTCTTAGCCTGTGCATCGAGGGGCTGTTGAGAACATTTGGTTGCCTAGGAAGCATTAGAACCCAGGCTGGAGTCAGAGGGCTGCTGCTTGCAAGACCCTAGAGATGGTTCAGCCCAGTTCTTTTCTTTTACCAATGTGGAGGCTGAGGACCAGAGAGGTAGGTGCTGCCTATAGAGAAGAATCAGAGTCTGGAGATGACTATGGCAGGAGGAAATACATGACAGATGTTAAGAGTCACTCGGTAGTACGTTTTAAACTTCCAGGCAATATATCTGTAAAACAGCTCGAGCATGGGATACCCATGACCACATGGCTACACCTTGAGAACGTTATGCTGAGTGAAAGAAGCCAGTCTCCAAAGAGCACAACAGTGCATGATTCCCTTTATATGACATACCTAGAAAAGATGCGTCCATACAGATAGAAAACAAATGAGCGTTTGCCAGAGGCTGGTGAGGGGTGGGGGAGGAAATGAGTGTTTCATGGGGACAGGGTCTCACTTTGTGATGAGAGAAATCTTTTGGAACTAGATAGCAGTGATGGATGCCCAACATCGTGTCTATGCTAAATAACCTCGACTCCGTTCACTTTAGAATGGTTCATTTTATGTCCATATATTTTTATAATTTAAGATTAGGGAATAGGATGAGAAGGTGAGCATTCAGTGAGAATGGGGCAATGGGAACTGCTGTTGAATTTCTTTTACAGGACAAACGTGGTGATAAGCATTTTTTATGCCTTCTTTCATTTAATCCTCACCATGAACCCCTAAAGTGGGACTTGGAGGAAGACCCAGCAAGGTGCTCCCATAAAACTTCCATCTTCGGAAACCCTAGGGCACTGTTCTACTCTGTTAAATGCTACTGTGTTAAACACTAGCACATGGGTGTCCTGGCTTTACTGGTGGGCATCCATACAGGGCCACCCAGATAGGGAGAAACTGCTCAGGAGAAGCAGAAGTGACTGAAGGATTTGGGAGCATGGAGGCAGATACGCAGAAGAGGACGATGATTCGAGAACATGGAATCAAGAGCAAGCAGGTAGCCAGGGACTGCGTTCATACCCTGTGAGAAGACAGCTGAGTGACTAGAAAATGAATTATTAGGTGACCGCTAAAAGGTTTCAGGGACTGCTTCACAGCTTCTTTTGCTCTGGGGACATTTGTAATGGGATGATTATTTTTTTTAAATCATTTTATTGGGGGCTCTTACAGCTCTTATCGCAATCCATCCATCTATCCATCCATTGTGTCAAGCACATTTATACATTTGTTGCATCATCATTCTCAAAGCATTTTCTTTCCACTTGAGCCCTTGGTATCAGCTCCTCCCCACTTTCCCCTCCATCCCTTATGATCCCTTGATAATTTACAAATTATTTTTTTCATGTCTTACAGAAGTTAGATTCTTTTTAATTAATTTTTTTAATTATTTTATTTTTATTTTTATTAAATACTTTTATTGAGGGCTCTTACATCTCTTATCACAATTCATACATTCATCCATTGTGTCGAGCACATTTGCACATACGCTGCCATCATCATTTTCAAAGCATTCGCTTTCTTTTTTTTAAATAATTTTATTGGGAGCATGTACAACTCTTATCACAATCCATTGTGTCAAGCACATTTGCATGTATGCTGCCATCGTCATTTTCAAAACATTTTCTTTCTACTTGAGCCCTTGGTATCAGCTCCTCATTTTCCCCCTCCCTCCCTCACAAACCCTTGATAAGTGATAGATTATTATTTTCATATCTTATATCATCCTCTGTCGCTGTTCACCCACTTTTCCGTTGTTCGTCCCCCTGGGAGGGGGTTATATGTTGATCCTTGTGATCGATTCCCCCTTGCTCCCTTCACCTTCCCCTTATCCTCCTGGTATCTTTATTCTAATTGTTGGCCCCTAGGGGTTCATCTATCCTGGATTCCCTGTGTTGCAGGCTCTTATCTGTAGCAGTGCGCATGTTCCGGTCTAATCCGATTTGTAAGGTATAATTGAAGTCATGATAGTTGTGGGGAAGGAAACATTAAAGAACTAGAGGAAAGTTGTATGTTTCATCAGTGCTATACTGCACCCTGACTGGCTCATCTCTTCCTTGCGACCCATCTGTGAGGGATGTCCAATGGTTTACAGATGGGCTTTGGGTCTCCACTCCATGCCCTGCCCCCTATTCACATTGGGTATGTTTTTGTTCAGGGTCTTAGATGCCTGATCCCTGATCCCATCGACACCTCATGATCACACATGCTGGTGTACTTCTACCATGTAGGCTTTGTTGCTTCTCAGCTAATTGGCCGCTTGTTTACCTTCAAGCCTTTAAGATCTCACATGCTATATCTTTTGATAACCAGGCACCATCAGCGTTCTTCACCACATTTGCTTATGAACTCGTTTTGTTTTCAGTGATTATGTTGGGAAGGTGAGCTTCACAGAATGCCAGGTTATTAGAACAAAGTGTTCTTGTGTTGAGGGAGTACTTGAGTCAAGGCCCAATGTCCATCTGCAACCTTATGTAATGGGATTATTTTTATGGAGTGATCCAGATACCTGAACGCTAACTCCATGTAGTTAGTCATTGCCACCAGCACCTGTGGCAATTATCATGATTTAATCATTTGCTTTTCAAATGTTTACGATGACTCGTTAATCCTGATTCCCTGTCTTGCAGTTGATATTTAAGGCAATATCCTAAGGGGACCCTACACATCAGCCTTTGGCAGCAGAGCTGGAACCTGAATGCTAGTAGTGCTTTCTTTTTTTGCCGAGCCCCCAGCATTCAGATCAAAATGATCCATTGCAGATTCGTGTGTGTTATTAGCTCTGGTAGCATGGCTCGACATGAGACAGACACTGGTTTGGATATTAGAGAAACCCAGATAAGCAAACAGAGAATGACAAGATTACCTTTATTAGAAAAGCAATATTTTACGACTTTTTTTAAGCACGAAGCAATGGGGGTTTTAATATAACTGAGCTAGATAGAGCACTTATGTGCCCAGCCTTGCTCTCCTCCTCTTTTGCAGCTAGATGGATGTGATATCATGACGCTAGCAAGAGGCCTGCTGATTTTTCAGTTAATCAAAAGTTGCCAACGGAAAGTCAATACGAAAAAAGCTAATCATCATCTGGTCTTTTCCCAGTGGCACGATGGGATTTCTGTTGTCTGAACGGCTCCTTTCTCTGCATCCTCTCCACGGGTACTAGTCCCTGTGCCCTTGTTGTCAAGGGTGACTATCTCATTTTGTGTTGCTGCCTCTTGGTGAAACCCTTGGGGCTGACTCTTTGGGGGACCTGAAAGGATTATCAACACCAGCTACGTGTGGCCGAGTTAGGTTTATCCTCCTTTGCTTCTCAGACCTTTTCACAGTCACTTCCCATAAATCAACTCCAAATAGAGTCATCTCACTTTTCTTCCAGTGGCACAGTCTGGTGACAGGTGGCCCCTAGTCCGGATGGGATGCATGCTGTGGGACCAGCACCACTGTGTGAACCATAATTCGTACTTGAAACCCCAGATTCTGTGGCCAGGAGAAAATTCCAGTGTTGTCCCAGCAGGGTTTTTGCTTGGAACCACCTTTCCCCCTTGAAACAAATGTGATCGGTAAGGAACAGGTTAAGTGTTTTTCCAAACAAGGTAAGTCAGGATCAATGCAAACATTATTTAGAGTCACAGTATTCTGGACACCCTAAAGGGGCATTGGAGATCGACAGGGAACTAACTCTCTGTGCTCTGACTACCTGAGCTCCTCAGTGGCCTGCTGCCCAATGTGATACTCTCTCCTGACACAACGAGTCTCCTCTGAACAGATGGTGGCCCGGCCCTCGGGAGCCCCAGAAGTGGCTTCCAAACTGCCCTGGTGATATTTTCATTATCCTTTGTCTTATCACACTGCTCAGTCATGAAGCCTGTGAATCAAGTCCATATGGACTCATCATGACCCCCTATGGGTATCTCAGACTGTAACTGTTTAAAAAAAATTTTTTTTATGGAAGACGCCAATATCTTTTATTTATTTTATTTTTTATCTTTTATTTATTTTTAAAATCATTTTATTGGGGGCTCTTAGCTTTTATAACATTCCATACCTCAATTGTATCAAGCATATTGGTACATATGTTGCCATCATCATTTCCAAAGCATTTTCAACTTGAGCCCTTGTTATAAGCGCCTCTTTTTCCCCCTCCTTCCCCCCTCCCACCCTTGTGAATCCTTGATCAATTATGTACTGTTATTGTTATTTCATATTTTACACTGTCCATTGTCTTCACCCACATTTCTCTTATTCATCCCCTTTGGAGTGAGGAGGGCTATATATCCAATCTTGTGATGGGTTCCCCTTTTCTCCCCCTTCCCCCTCCCTGACCATCTCCCAGCCTCATGATATCGCTACTCCCATTACTGTTATCTTTCCTGAATTCCATGTGTGACGATATCTTATCTGTACCAATGTGTGTCCGCCAGTCTAGCCAGATTTATAAGTTAGAACTGGCTCATGGTATTGGGGAGTGAAGGAAGTATTCAGGAACTAAGGGAATGATGTGTGATTCATTGGTGCTATACTATGCCTTGGTTGAATCATTCCTTCATTATGCCACTTCTGTAGGGGGGATATCCAATTATCTACAGATGGGCTATGGGTCTCCACTCCTAACCCCCTCTTTCACATTGATATAGTTACTTGTTTGGGATCTTTTGATACCTGATACCTCATCCTGTTGACACCTCATGATCACACAGTGATGTATGTCCTAGGTGGGTATGCTTCTTCCATGTGGGCTTTATTTGCTGCGCTGATAGATGACCGCTTGTTTGGCTTCAAGCCTTTAAGACCTCAGATACTATATCTTTTGATAGCCGGACACCATCTGCTCTCTTCACCACATTTGCTTATGTACCCATTTTTGTCTTCAGCAACCGTGTAGGAGAGGTGAGTATCAAAGACTACCAGGTTATCAGAACAAAGTGTTCTTGTGTTAAGGGAGGTCTTGAGTGGAGGGCGAAAGAGACTGTTTATGGTAGTAGAAAGCCCAGTCTTTCTCCCACAGAAATGCTGGTGGTTTTGAACTGCAAACCATGCAGATTACAGCCAACGTAACCACTACACCACCAGGGCTCAACTGGTTCCTGTAAAATCTACAAAAGCAATAGCAGGATATGGAGAAAAGAATGAGACTTGTCTACCTTCGGAGGGAAATTACTTTCCATGCCCTTCAACAGTCCTGCTCTTGGAGCCACGGAATTGGAGTAGCCAGAGTTGGAGAGGGGTTATTTCACATCTTTTATTTTCTTGGAAAGGTAGCTGAGACCCAAAGAAGAGAAGACCCTTCCCCAACAGCACAACATCTCAGTAATTGAACTTGGACTGTATATACTCTTCCTTCAGGGCTTTAGAAAGAATAATAGATAGCTTTGAAAGTTCAAACTTGGTGCTCCTAAGAAAATTAAACTAATAGGACTTTCTCTGAGCTCATGTGCTATTGAATCAACTCGGTGTCAGTGTGGTGGGGTTTTGTTGTTGTTGTTTAAGGTAAGTTTCAAACAGTCTTCATTAAAAACCAAAACCAAATTCACTGCCATCAAGTTGTTTGCGACTTATAGCAACCTTATACGGCAGGGTAGAAATGCCCCCTGTGTTTTTCTGGGATAGCAACCCTTTATGGGAGTAGAAAACCTCATCTTTAGCCCACAGAGTGGGCTGGTGGTTTCAAACTGCCACCAGGACTCCTTTACTAGTCTTCATTACCCCGGCATCAATAAAAACAGGCCCCACCTTTAGCACTCCATATCCAACTAGAGGAGCTTTGGTGGCAAGCAAGGTCAGCAGTTCAAATCCACCAGGCACTCAGCAGGAGAAGGATGAAATGGTCTACTCCTGTAGAGATTTACAGTCTTGGGAAACCCTCAGTGGGGTCACTATGAATGGGATTCAGCTCAGTAACAGTGGATTTAATGTTGTATTCAACTGGAGAGGAGACCTGGTGGAGTAGTGTGCTAAACTGCTAACTGTAAGTTCAGCAGTTCAAAACCACTATTCACTCCTAGGGAGGCTTTCTACTCCCATAAAGATCGATATTGAGTCTAGTGATAGGTGCCATACAACTTGCATGAGACCATTCAGTTATTAAGGGAGAAGCAGAGACAACACATCGGGCTATTTCCCCTTACTATTTGTTCTACTTTCCATTTTCTTGAAGACTACAGTTTCTTTTTATTTTTTATAACTTTTTATTGTAAATTTGGTGAAGGTTTAGAGAGCAGATTACCACTTTTACATTCAGCAATTCGCATACATTTTCCTTTCATCTGATTTATTGTAATCCACTTATCTCACTAACACCCTCTTTTCCTACCCCTGCTGAACTTTGTTCTTGGACAAATGCTGCCCCTTTAATCTCAAATCTAAGGTGTGCATGCTTCACTAGTGTTGTGGTTCCTCTTATAGACTTGTCTATTGTCTGGCTGAATATTGAGACAGTTGATTTCCAGACCTGAAGGTTGACTAAGTCTTATCAATTCTACCAGTTTCTTTACTATCCAGGACTTCCTAATGTGATTCCTTCTGAATCAGATGGGAATGACAGCTGGGCACTATCTAGTTCTTCTGGTCTCCGAGTCATTGAGACAGATGTGTGCATGGTTGTGTTAATCTGGGTGGACTAGAGACACAAATTCATAGACACTCATGTGTATAAGAAGGGGCTTTATATAAAGAGTAATTGTATATTAAGAAAACATCCCATCCCAGTCCAGATCAAGTCCATAAGTCTGAGATTGGCCCAAATGTCCAAGACCAGTCTGTAAATTCCTCTTCAGACTCACACAACACATGCAATGATGTAGAATGAAGGAAGATCACAGACCAGTGGTTGGAAAGTCTTGTGGATCCAGTGGCGGTAGAAGGATCTTAGCACTGGCAGGGGTCTCCACATGGCTTCTCTAACTCCACTACTCTGGCAGCATCAATGTACCTCCATACAGCTTGTCAACAGCAATGTCTTGCAGAGAGAGTGTCTGTGTCCTGCCTCCAGCGAGCTATTGATCTCCTTCATGCCTCCAAATGAGGTTATCAAGCTGTGGACTGATTGACAGACTAGACTCCACACCTTTGCAAGTTGACCATATTATGTAACTACCACAATGGTCTATTAGTACATTGGACTAATTGTTTCTATGGGCAAGATTTAAAGTTTCTTAAGTACTTAGCCTTCAACTAGATAAATCTTGGACGTTCATTTACACCCAAATGGGTTGCTAAATTAGAAGTTATATGCAAATATAGTACAGTTTCAAGTTCTTGGTCCTGGTTTCAAACCCATTTTTGTCCTTTCCCTATCTGTGCAAATATTTTACTTCTTGGAGCATCCACTGGTTAAAAAAAAGGACACAGATTTAGTTACTTCACAGGGTTAGTTACAAACTCTTATATGGAGCTCAATGAAATTGGCATTTAGGAGAATGTCTACCATACATATTTCATGAGAGTTAGTTCTTGAATGATCTGTTAAGCAAGAGAATCGTTAACTTTCAATTATCCACACTAATGATAGAGGAGAGGAGCTCAGATAATGCAAAACAGTCATTCATCTACATCCCATTTCTGCATGAGTTTAGAATCCATCCTTTATGAGATGTTTTCTAGGAGTGAAGATCAACTGAAGTAGAATTCCCCAAGCATAGGCAACAATAGCAAAAGTAGGCCTCAAGGAAGTACTGCCCCTCTCAGGGCCACAATTATCGACTTTTAAAAGGGGAACTCACTTTAATCGTTCACACAGTTCCTGCCAGTTTTGATATCATGAGTGTCTGTGAGTCTAGACAGATGGAAGGAAATAGGAGAAAGTCAATTTCTTCGGGTGATGCCCCTAGAACAGTGGTTCTCAACCTTCCTAATGCTGTGACTCTTTCATACAGTTCCTCATGTTGTGATGACCCCAGAACCATAAAATTATTTTCATCGCTACTTCATAACTGTCATTTTGCTACTGTGATGAATCGGGCGACTCCTGTGAAAGGGTCGTTCAATTCCCAAAGGGGTAGTCACCCACAGGTTGAGAACCACTGCCCTAGAAGGTTCGCAGTAAAGCTCTTGTGGTACAAATGCTAGGGAAAAAAATCACATGCCACTAAAATAGTCTGGCCTCATTAATAGAAAGGATAAAGGGAGAGACCAGTTCAGGATGTAAGAAACCAAGGCTGGCATTAAAGGAACTGATTAAAAGAAGAGAGTGGAAGAGAGCATAAAAATAACATCTGTGAAGAGAAAGGATTGGGAAAAAGCAGTGGTCAATGCTGCTGTTACAGAGGAAAATATGGAAGATGAGTCCCTTTGTGCTATTTTTGTTCAGGGTGACCCTTCTCAATTCATCAGATATTTTTTTCTTTCCCTTCAATCATGTTCTTTTCAAAATTTATCTCAGAAGTGTTTCTGAGTCATTCTGATGATAACTTTTGCTAAAACCAATCAGTAAAGCTCTGTCTACAATGGCAGGGCAATCAGCAGGAACCTCCAAGTATTGGTCAGAGATTACAATGTCTCTATTTAGATGGACTGTGACTAATCGGACAGACTAAAGTTACACTTAGAATGGTTTTGGAACAGCGCCTCACAGGCACACAGTTTCTCAAAGAGTTTTAGGATTAGTGCCTCATTCAATAGAGTATTTCTAAATGTTTGCCTGAAAGTGACTTCTTTTGGACTCTAATATTTTTCCCTCTTAAGCACTCGTCTACTACTCTTTCGGTTCATGAGGATGGAATGACTGTGATGAGGCTGTGAATACAATCACATTTGATGACCTGTACTTACCTGATGTACTATGCTTTGTGCTCATAGCCTGCGTTCTGAGATTTCTCATAAATTGAGAAAGCAGGGATGTTGTTGTATGTGATTGCTTTTCTGTGATAGGTTGACATATAATGTTGCATGGTAGTCAGCCCTGATTTTAGATACCATGCATTCCCATGGATCCCCAGAGATAACATCTTAAAATCTGATTATTATATAATAAATAGGAGCTGATGCATGAGTAGAGACAAGC
This sequence comes from Echinops telfairi, assembly GCF_000313985.2. NCBI lineage: Eukaryota > Metazoa > Chordata > Mammalia > Afrosoricida > Tenrecidae > Echinops > Echinops telfairi. The sequence continues at coordinate 11,307,106 of NW_022103917.1, forward strand.
CATGACAAATGAATAGTAGGCCCATTTCAGACAGCATCAGATAAGTGGCAGACTCTGAAGGGACTTGAGAAACAGTATCTATGTGCCCAATAATATTACTATTTTATTTTTGAGTTTGAAGAGCACTTTATATATTCTTTGAGGATGGCACAGGACCAGGGAGGGTTTTGTTCCATTGTGGGTCGCTATGGGTCAGACCCACCTTGATGGCACCTAAAAACAACAAACCATTACTGGTTTAGGTTCCCAAGACAATCCATAAATATCTCTCTCATTTTATAAACTGTCTTCTCACCCTCTTAAAATTGTTTTTTTTGTGAGAATGAGGGGCAGTGTGGAGTGGGGATGCAAAGCCCATCTGTAGACAACTGGACATTCCCTTACAGAAGGGTTGTGGGGAGTTGACAAGCCAGTCAGGGTGTAGTGTAGCAATGATGTAACATACAACTTTCCTCTAGTTCTTACATGCTTCCTCACCCCCATTATCATGATCCCAATTCTACCTTGCAAATCTGGCTGGACCAGAGGATGTACACTGGTACAGATAGGAACTGGAAACACAGGGAATCCAGGACAGATGAACCCCTCAGGACCAGTGGTGAGAGTGGCAATACTGGGAGGGTGGAGGGAAGGTGGGGTAGAAAGAGGGAACCAATCACAAGGATCTACATATAACATCCTCCCTGGGTGATGGACAACAGAAAAGAAGGTGAAGGGAGACGTCGGACAGTGTAAGACATGACAAAATGATAATAATTTATAAATTATCAAGGGTGCATGTGGGAGGGAGGGGAAAACATGACGAGCTGATACCAAAGGCTCACGTAGAAAGCAAATGTTTTGAGAATGATAATGGCAACAAATGTACAAATGTGCTTGACACAATGGATGTATGTAGGCATTGTGATAAGAGTTGTATGAGCCCCCAATAAGTTGATTTTTTAAAAAGCTACCAGGAAAAAACAAGCAAAATAACTTTTTTGAAGCACAAAAATTTTCCATTTTGAAGAAGTTAAATGATCTTTTTCCTTTGATTACTGGTATTTTAAGTTATCATATCTAAGTATCCATTGCCTAGTTTAAGGTCAGAAAATTTACTTCTCTGTTTTTAAAGAATTTTACAGTTTTAACACTCCCATTTTGAATTAATTTTCTATGTGGTGTCAGGTAGACTTGCCAAATCAGAGATGTTCCTAGACTAACTTTGCTAGTGTTTTATTGAAGAAATGTTAGCCTGTATTTATAAGAGATAATGAGCTGTAGTTTTCCTTGGGTATCAAGGTTATAATGACCTCATAAGTTGACGTGGGGAATGTTCTTTCCAATTCTATATTTTGGGAGAATCTGTGAAGGGAGAAAGGCAAGGCTTTCTATTCCTGTAAAGAAATAGTCTTGGAAACTCTCAAATGCAGTTCTACCCTGTCTGTGTGAGTCAGCATCTACTTGATGGCAGTGCATTTGGTTTGGTGTCTGTGTGTGTGTGTTAGTTTGTCTTTAAAGACTTAGTAAAATTCACCAGTTTGTCCATCTGATTTTGTGCTTTTCATTGTGTGTATAGTTTCAGCTTACTATTTTATCAATTTATGCATTATAGATATATTCAGATTTTCTATTTCTTCTTGAGTCTAGGAATTTGTTCACTCTTTACATTTTATCTATTTTGTGGGCATATAATTGTTTATAGTATTTCCTTGTGGTCGTTTTTATTTTTGTAAGGTTAATAATAATATCCTTTTTCCCCATTTCATTTCAGATTTTAATAATTTGATCTCTTTCTTGTCAGTTGAGCTAATAATCAGATTCATTGATTGCATTGTTTTTGTATTCTCAATTTCATTTATTTCTAACCTTTCTAATATGCTTCCTTATTCTAGGATTGGGTTTAGTGGTCAGCTAATAAGTACATAAATATTTTCCTAAAAGTCAGGAACGGATGACTTTCAGTGTCTGTGTTAAGGAAACCTAGCACTGTCACAGAACAGCTTGTATGAATTGTTAACTGGAAGACCAATGCACTCTGTAAACTTTTACTCCAATCTCCACACGCCACCCACCACCCTCCCCAGGCTGCTCTGCACTCTCTCTCTCCCCAACCCCACTGCCCCAGACAACCCAGGTTTCTGGGAGAGAGGGTGGGGGGCGGGGCGGAGAAGGAGAAGTTCCAAGAGAAAGATGAATAGGCATAAAAGAACATATACCCATTCAACAATGTCTACATGTACAATTCATTCACACTTTTGTCACATTGTGTCACCATTCTTGCTATCTTTACTCATCATTTTTTCACCACTTTTGACTTACACTCATTGCTTCTTGCTTCCGAGTTATTGTTGCCATTGCGATCGCACATAGACAACTCTCTAGAAGAGTGCAAATGAGCACTCATGACAGTCAGTTGACTTTTTGTTCTGTTACACTAAAATCAATCTTGTACTTTTTGAGTGTGTCTTTTGCCAATATTTTATCTCTGCTAATGTGTGTATCATCATGCATAGGTTATTTGAAAAGTATTGGTTTATTCAGTTAAGTTATACAGATATGTCAATTGTCCATGCACTTTGATTATAGAACAGCAAAACATCCATTAACACCCCCCAGTGTTCTCATCACAAAAGCCTTTTAGGTGTTGGAAAGTTGTCAAATTTGTGGTGGTAGATACAGGTGAAAATTTTACTATATTGGCTACAAATATTTTCACTTGTTTGCTTTGAAGTGATAGGCTCACTTTGCCTACTTCTGAGAAAATGTCAAATACTGAGGCTTGGATAGTCTTACCTTGTCTCTCTGTCTGTCCATCTTTCTTTCAAGTAACAACAGTGTTTTATGGGGGGAAATGTATCTAGTTCAGTTCTTAACTTAACCCATCACATAGGTGCCTTTCCTTGAAAGGATTATCATGTATTATAATCTGTGCTTCTCTTTTCACCACCCAAAATATCAAAAAGATGTGTAGTCAGGGTCAACATTGAAAAAAATTATATTTTTACCACATTTCCAGGTGGTCCTTAGATAAAACTGGCTTTCAAACAAACAAACTAAAAACATCTGTGAGAGCATGGCTGGGCCAATGACAATGACTACTAGGACAGTTTGGAGCTACTTGGCTGATTCATGCTAAGGTGCCAGCAGTTCATCCACCATTGCTTTTGTATCACATGTGCAAAGAGCACCACATGTATTTCAGGGTAAGCCATGAATTTCAGCAATGCTATTCAACATTGGAATATTTCAAAAACAATCTGTGGTTTTTCCCTAAAGCTATCTTAGAATCCACTTTCTTTGGTGGTTAGTTAATGGTGATACTGGATGAAACCAAGCAGCAGATTCAGTCCAGCTCATCGGGGCTCCTTCCCTCAGGATGGTGGAAGGCACTTAAAATACACCCGGGGAAGAGCTGCCTTCTCAAAGTAGAGGCAACCTTAATGCTGTGGATAGCAAAGCTCCTGGGACCTTCACTCATTAAGGAGGAAATGACTCAACATGAGAAGAAAGAGCTACAAATATTCCTTCATCGTTGGAATAGGGAATGTATGAGGAATGATTCCAAGGGAATTGAAAGTCATAAAGAAGATGAAGTTTCAATTGCATCCTACAATTATGAGTAACAATGAATGTGGACTTAAAAGCTTATTAGTAGCCACTTAAGGTATAACTATTCGTATTACCATATCTGGAGGAAAGAAGAGTGATGGAAATCAAACGTTATATTAAAACAATTAGTTCAGCCGACTAGTGGACCAGGTAGACATCAGTCTCCATGACTCCAAAGCCAGAAGAACCTAATAGTGCTTGGTTACCAAAGGCTCAGAAAGGGAAAACATTACTACAAGGCCTTGGATAGAGTGGGAGGAACGTGTGGAACAAGACTTAAAATCATAAAATAGACCAGGCTTACTGGTCAGATAGAGACCAATGGGACACCCCCCCCAGACACACCCACACACACCAAGACTAAGGCCCTTAATTACCCTTCAGGTATGGAACTCAACTCACCCCAATGACTCTAATTTCACCGACACAATAGACAATAAGCTGAATAATAACAGTTGTATAGTACACACACCTTAGAATAATTAGCCATTTGGGATAAAAAGGGCAGCATGTACCCGAGAACAACATACAGAAGAGTTGGGAAAGAAGAAGAAATGGAAACAGGAAACTGAGAAAGTGGGATTAGTGGTGGTGCATTGAGAGATTACAATGAATGAAATGAAACCAAGTGTGTAATTGCTAAATGTAAAACTGATGATATAATCCTTCACGCAATTCACAATAAAATTTTTAAAGAGGAAAGTACTTGAGTGCATAATGGTTGATATCTTTGGCATTAGTGAGCTGAAATGGACTGGTATTAGCCATTTGGAATCTGCCAGTTAAATGGCTTAGCATGCTGGAAAAGACAAATTCAAGAGGAACAGTGTCACATTCATCATCTAAAAGAACATTTGAATATATATCCCGAGGTACCACACTGTCAATAATAGAATAATAGCAATATGTCTACCTCAAAGACCAGTGTTACAGCTATGATTCTAATGTGCCTTCCAGCCCTTAAAACTAGTGATGAAGAAACTGAAAAACCCTACCAGCTTCTTCAGTTGGAAAATGATCAGACATGCAATCAAGATGCACTAATGATTATTAGTGATTGGAATGGGAAAGTTGGAAACAAAGGGGACGTATTTGGAAAGTATGGCCTAGGTGATAGAAATGAAGCTGGAGAGCACATGATTGGATTCTCCAAGTCCAATGATTTCTTTATTTCCAGTACCCCCTTTCAACTATATAATCAGCAAGTATATACATAAATCTCACTGGGTGGAATACACAGGAATCAAATTGGCTGTATCTGTGGGTAGAGACCATCGAGAAGCTCAGTATTATCAGCCAAAATTAAGCCAAAGGCCAACCTTGGAACAGACCATCAATTGCTCCTATGCCAGTTTAGATTGAAGCTACAGAACTTTAAAACAAATCCATAAGAGTCAAAATACAGCCCTGAGTATCTCCCACCTGAATTTCAAGAGCATCCCAGAACAAACGACTCAATAATAAGGAGAAAAGACATGAGCTGTGGCATGATATCAAGAACATCATCATACATGATGAAAACAAAAGACCATTAAAAAGACTAGAAAACAAGAAAAGACCAAAGACCAGAAGAGATTCTGACATTTGAACATAGAATAGCTAAAACAAATGGAAGAGATAAAATGCACAAAGTAAAAGAGCTGAACAGAAAATTTCAAAGGGCAGTTTGAGAAGACAAAGGAAAGTATTATAATGGAATGTACCAAGAAGATCCGGAGTTGGAAATCAAATGAGAAAACATGCCCAGCATTTCTGAAGCAGAAATTCAAGCCTTGAGTTGAGATATTGACGGATTCTTTGATCAAAATATTGAATGATGGGGAAAGTATCAGAAGAAGATGCCAAGAAGACAAAAAGTCTCTGTACCAAAGAAATAGGCAGAGGTCTGGTCTGTCCATCTCAACAGGAGGTAGCGTATGATCAAAAACCAAGGCAAAAACCATCGTCAACCAACAATTTTGACTCATAACACCATTGTTCAAATATTCAATCCTTTTATTTCATTCTGAATGATTGATTTCCAAAGGACTCTACAATTGAGCTGGCACCATAATGTTATTCCTATATGTTCTGTTGCATCAAGCATTAATAAGATTAATTATTAATACCTATCAAGGAGTCCTAGTGGTAGTGTGGATTAGGCATTGGGCTACTAACCTCAAGGTCAGCAGTTGAAACCCCCTAGTTCTTCATAAGAAGAAAGATGAGATTATTTTTTTAAAGCTCTGCAGCCTCGGAAACCCTATATAAAGCCCCCAGATGACTCAAAATTCACTCAATGGCAATGTGTTTGGAGTTTTTTGTTTGCTAAAACCAAGAGAGAAAGAGATTGTGCCACATTTTTGTTCTTAATTACATTTGTGATCTATCAAAGAGAAGCTCCCTTTCATGAATCTGAGAGCTCTCTTATATAATCAGCGTCGCACCATTTTAACATCTTTTATATGGTGCAGCGATGGGAGGGGCAAGTGAGAAAAGTATGAAGCAAATTAATTTTCTTTTATAATAAAATGTCAAACTACATTAGCGGGCACAGATAAATTATGAAAACTTCTCATAAAAGATTTTTTGCAAAACGTGACTGCAAAGTGAATGCACTTCTTTGTTTTCATGTAGACCCAAGTTTGGATTCAGCTTTGATTTTATTGACAACATAAAGTTATCTCTTAACCTCTATGATATTGGTCATATATGATTAAGTGGTCATACAGTGGGCTTCTGGGGGCTGAGAAAGGATTTGTAATGCAGACAGCTGTAAAATGACTGCCCCACAGATCACAGTGTGCAGATTAGAGACACACAACCCTTCACTGGTATCAAGTCTATTTCAACTTATAGTAACTCGATAGGACAGGGTCGAACTGCCCCCTGTAAGTTTCTGAAACTGTAACCTTTTATGGGAGTAGAAAACCGCATCTTTATCCCTCAGAACAGCTGGTGGTTTCAAACCGCTGAGCTTGCAGTTAGCAGCCCAACACATGACCACTATACCACCAGGGCTCCCTTGAAGATCACATATCACCTACCAGTAATAGGGGCTTCAGGGAACAGAAGGGGATAGTCAGGTATCCTAGAGCAGAGCAGCGCAGATTGTGTGATGCCCCCGCCATACAGGCAAAGTCTGTGTGGTCTCCTTTCAGAGTGAGATACTAGTTTCGTTAAATTCTTTTGCATATCGTTAGCTATGGCCCTGCCCAGGTGAGCCACCCAAAGTCGGCCTTGGAGGCCAGCAGTGCCCCTTACAGAATTCTGAATGTGGCAAACGTTCCACTCTCATCCATCCTTTTACCTGATCCTCATGCTATCTCCAGGTAGGGCAGGCATTATTCTCATCTCCGTTTTGCAGATGAGGAAGTTCTGTTTCAAGGAAATGAAAAGATTCATCTAGAATTTTTGAAACGGTAAGAGCACCCTCTTACAGCTGGAACTGGCAGCCAGATCTCCTGACTTCCACCTGTGTATTCTTTTCACAATAACACAGTGTTGTAATTCAACTCTCCAGGGAGCTTCCACTCTGTCCGATAGGTTGCTCAACATTGCACTACACTCATCTGCAGGACATCAGTCCATTTAATATTGTTTTAGGAATCTAGTTTACATTAACTTTTATGGGATCTTCAAACAACGGCACAGGAAACTTTCAAATAATTTGACTCCTAACCCATTCTAGGGTGAGTCTCAGCAAAGCGTCTGTGCAGACACACACACAAAATGCTTACAATGTCACCAGGCCTGTTCATTATCCTCTGTGCTCTCTATCCAGTTCAATCAATGGTTAATTAATACCGATGTGCTTCCTGCTGTACAAGGTTATAAATTAATTTCATGCTCATATGCATATTTTCTGTAGGGAAAAGTGACTGGAAAATGCCTGCCGTGCCCTTCTCATTCAAAGAAAATGTATGTAATGATTACAAGCCTATAATAAGAATAGTGTGCCCAGCCAAATGTTTGTTCATCTCTCTTAATCAGTATTCATTTGAGCTACTTCCATGCAGTTTGTGGAAAGCCACGCAATCAGTTGAGTAGTGTGGCAGATTTAAATCAGTAATAAAAGCCCTGGGGAAATTAACAAGACAAAACATTAACCACTGACTAAACATTAACATATATTAGCATTTTTATTATACCTGTAGCACTGTTAAATGTGCATGGTTACTATGAAAAAGTTTATGTTATATATCACATAATTTCCATGTATATTTTGTTTTAAAACTTTTAGGATTTAATTAAAAGAAGTTGTCCAACGGTGTAATAATAGACACCTCACAATTTATTGAGGCTCACTGTTTTATTTTAACTGGAAACCTTTGGAGTCCCATCGCACTCTGCCTCCAGTCCCACGGCACCCAAAACAAATGCCACAGCCAAGACCACCCCAAAATGTCCCAAGGAATCAGAGTGGATATTTAAATTGCATAACCCGAAAGGGAGTGCTCTGTGTTTAAGCGTCCACATTCTGATGAATCCATTGATGGTCAAAGACTAAATTTATATCAAGTATTTAGCCACAGTTCTCAGAAAGGCACGTTTTGGGACTGCCACAACCAGCCGAGTTTTAGCAACAACATTATTCTATAATGAAACAAAGCAGAAAAAGCCCTCCAGTCAGATGTTGCCCTTGAGAGAGGAAGCCTTGTGCTGGCCCCTGAGTACAAAGGGCTTCAAAACCTTATGGAAAAATAGAATTAAAAGGCAATAGAAAATTTCTAGGAACTTTTTGAAGCCCTCTCATACAATCCAATCTGGCTGCCATCTTGCCCCTTAGAAGCTCTCTCAAACAGATGTGGGAAGTGTGGTGCTTCAGGCAGTAGCTCTCTCATGACTGGGGACCTTTCTTTTTCTGTTAGTCTTTCTCCCTTTTTCCCCACCCCCCTTTTCTCCACACTCCTCGCTCACTAAGTTAAAACATATACACTTAAATATGCATACACACCCACACACACTGTTAGGCTGGGTTGACTAGAGACACAAAACAAATTCAGTGACTGTCACATATGTGTAAGAAAGAACTTTATATTCAGAAGTAATTATATTTCCATAAAACATCCCAGCCCAGTCCAGCTCTAGTCTATAAGTCTGATACTAGTCCAGATGTTCTCTGGGTGTCCAGCAAGCTCGAAAGTCAAGACTGTGAGGGGAGGGGAGGTTCCCTCCTTATGGGAACCGCACCACCTAATTGACAGCTCGGATACCACACTTACACTTATATATAACTCCAAGTTGACTTAAAATTATGTAATACACTCCCTTTATAGTTCATCAGAAAGAATGTGCAAAGCACTTTAGTTATTGGCATTTTCAATTGAGAGGAGAATAGAGAAGTCTGTTAGGGCTAGTTAAGAGAAGAGAGTCACAGATGCACAGCTGTACTTTCATATAGAAGTGTGTTGTGCCTGGGTGCCATGGCGTTGATTCTGACTCCTAGTGACACTCTATAACAGGGTGCAGTGGCTCTATCAGGTTTCCTAGGCTGGAATCTTTATGGGAAGATTATGGCACAGTGGTTAATCGTTAGGAGAAGATGATTGTGTAGTGGTTGAATGTTCAGCTATCAACCAAGAAACCAGTGGCTTAAACCTACCACAGGAGAAAGATGTGGCAGTCAGCTTCCGTAAAGTAAGCAAGGTGGGCTTAACTTGCAGCACTGTTGCTATTTTTAGGTGCTGTTGAGTCAGTTCTGATACACATAGACCTCATATACAACAGAGGGGAACACTGTCCAGCCCCTCACCATCCTTACAATTCTTTTCGATCCCATTGTTGCAGCCACTGTGTCAATCCATCTTGTCTTGTCAAGGACCTTCCTCTTTTCACTGCCCCTCTACTTTACTGAGCACGGTGGCCTTCTCCAGGCACTGGTCTCTCCTGACATGTCCTAAGTATGTAAGACGAAGTCTTGCCATACTTGACTCTAAGGAGCATTCTGACCATACTTCCTCCAAGACAGATTTATTTGCCCTTTTAAGCAATCCATGGTATTTCCAATATTCTTCGCCAGCACCATATTTCAAGTGCATCAGTTCTTCTTCAGTCTTCCGTATTCATTCGTTAACTTTCATTTGCATATGTGGAGACTGAACATACTATGGCTTGAGTCAGGCGCACCTTAGTCCTCGAAGTTAGATCTTTATTTTTCAACACTATACAAAGAGGTCTTGGACATCAAATTTACTCAATGGAACATGTCATTTGATCTCTTGACTGCTGCTTCCATGAGCATGAATTGTGGATCCAAGCAAGACAAAATCCTTGTCAACTTCCATCTCTTCTCCACATTTAAATCATTCCATTATTGCCTTTACCACCTGAAACCCAAGTGAAAATCAGATGCCAGTTTTCTGATAATCTTGGAATAACTTTTCCCTTCTTTGTCATATCCCTTTGAAGTTCCCATCACCATCCCTATTCTTTAATTGTCATCGGTGTGCTCACAGGGTCCAACACTGAGCCCCATCCAATAAGGGTCTTTGCTCTCTCTGAAGTCCAAAGTATGAGGTGGCGGGGAACAAAACAGTACAAAGTACAACTGTGGGTTTTAGACTCTGATAGACCAAGCTCCACTTTTGCCATCTGCTTGCATTAGGACCTTACTTAAGGCCTTCAGCCTTTGTGGGTGTCAGTTTCCTTTTCTCTAAATGAGTTTAACAGTACCTGTTCTGTATACTTCCAAAGAATGTTGTAGGGCTCCCTATGGAGAATGGATATAGGAATTATTTATGAAACACTTGGCTGGAGTAAGGTATGTTACAGTTGTGAAGCACTAGTGTTATGGAGAATTTTACAATATAGGCTCTCTTTCTCTGCTCAGCCATATGGATGGAAAGATTTCTCACGTTTTCTTTCACTGGAGCAGTTCCAGAACCAGTTGTCTTTGGGACCTGAGAGTGAATAAAATGATTTGACCAATGGAATATCTGTATTCCTTGATAGGCCATTTATGAGGTGCAGGCATGAATTTCATCAGATTAAATATTTTGTGCTCAACTCACTGCCATCCTGTCAATTCTGACTCATAGTGACCGTCTAGACCAGGGCGGAACTGCCCCTGTGGGTTTCCAAGACTGTAACTTTTTACAGGAGTAAATCGCTGCATCTTACTCCCTCAACAGCTGTTGGTTTCAAGCTTCAGACCTTGTGGATCACAGCCCAACTCATAACTGTAGGTTAGGCATTAGGCAGCTAACCACAATGTCAGTGGTTCAAACCCATCAGCTGCCGCTTGGGATAAAGATGAGGCTGTATGCGCCAATAAAAATTTCTAATCTCAGGAACCCTGTGTATGGTCATGTTGAATGAGAATCAATTTGATGGCATTGGGTTTGGGGCTATGGGCTCTGGCACTTAAAGATAACATGATTCAGGGAGGTGAACAGATAGGTGCTTTTTTATTTCAAACCTATTGCTACAGACACTCGCCTATTCAATAAATTCACTCCAACTAACCAAATTTAAAGATAGTGGCATCCTTGACTAGATACAATTGAGAAGAAATTGGATCGCACTTCTTATTTAAGTGCTAGGAAGGCCTGGACCAGGTACTGATTTCTAAAAGGCCACTTGGGAGATTGGCTTCTTCAGCAAGTGTGGTTGGAGACTCAGACCCAGCTCTCCTGGCAGAGCTGAAAGTATGATGCTGAAAGGACATCTTCTATGCGAATGCTGCAGTCCCCTCCGTCAATGTTCTTTGGGGCATCTCCTCTGGAAGTCAACTTCACCTTCAGCTCATACAGTTTGGGGGTGAATGGTGTGGGGAGTGGGGCCTGACCTGTGACCCATGCTTTCTGAATGGAAGAATTTGCTTCATGGTGGCAGAAAATACAGCCTGTCCACTAAGAGATGGGGCATTGCAGATGGGGGAGTAAAGATATTGGCGGCCCACCAGCAGAAGGCTAGGCTCTCATTTGTTCTTAAACTCCCTACTTTTGCCTCAGTTGCACTTCTTTCCAGAAGGTTGAGCCCTGGGGCTGGGGACTTAAAAAACGTTCGGGTCTTGCTTCAGCCAGACCAGTATTCATTGATGCAGAAAGTGGCCTTTCACTGGTGAGGGAGATTTCACGGCTGTAGTTTGCAAGTGGAAGTGGAGGATGTGTGAAAGCATGTGATTTCGCTTATGGAGCTGGACCAAGTATAGGTCAAGAGACTGTATCCCGTACGCCTGAATGTGCTGCCTAAGAATGCTTTGGGCCCGGTAGAAATCAATTCTCACAGATATATATTTGTGGAATAATACATAGAAATTTATGCGTGGGGTGGGGCAAAGATCAAGTTTGTGTTTCAGAAAATGCCACCTATATTTCAGCACAGAATGAATGTGTACGTTTCTGAGCCCACATTTATGATGTGCAATCTTGACTCAGGTATTGGGAGTTGCAGGCTATGCATTGGAGTGAACGGAACTGAACCCCGCCGCCCCCGCCCCCCCCCCCCCCCCCCCCCCCCCCCCCCAATCTGGCAGCCTCAGAGCCTGAAGCCTCCTACCGGACTGCCACCACTGAGGGCACCCCTAGAGGCTCCTGTGAAGCTTAGCTTTAGCCCAAATCAAATGGCATACCCCCAAACATTCGCCACCATATATCCCAAAGCCAAATGGGACATTTTAAAGTGTTTATTTTAAAGTGTCTCCTGCCTTTGTTTCCTCCCCATTTAATCTAAACCATTAAGAAACGCTAGCTTGAATATCAAACTCTTGTTGCTATCTTTCATAAACGGGGATGACGTTAGGGTTTTTTTTGGGTCTAATTCAATAGCCCGATGGTGTTGTTGTTTCTTGCCCGATGGTGTTGTTGTTACTTGTTTAGAGGCTAACCTCAGGTCATCAGTTTGCAACCATCAGCTGCTCTGCGGGAGAAAGACAAGGCTTTCAACTCCCATGAAGAGTTGTGGTCTTGGAAACCCAGAGGGGGTAGTTCTATCCTGTCCCATAGGGTTGCTGTGAGCCAGAGTTGATCGATGGCGGGGAGTTTGGTTTTTGGTATTTCTATGAAAATCTTTTCAACCCGATGCAAATGAAACAACACTTATGTGTTGAGTTAGCAGCCATCTGCCTCCTCCATGCATCCTTGGCGACTCTACTTCCACTACCCCAACTATGTATTTCTACGTAGCTTAATTACCAGTCAGGAACCGCGGTGGCACAGTGGGGTCAGGGTTGGGTGGCTAATGAGTGGGCTGGTGGCTCACAACCATCAGCAACTCCATGGGAAAAAGATGAAGGTTTCTGCTCAAAGATGGCAATGGACCCCATGGCTTTGAATGTGTGTTGGTCTTCGGAGTGTTTCCAGTAATCCAACCCCCTGGATCTGGCTCCTGAACCTTGCAGGTAGAAGCACTGTGGCAAGGCTTTTGGAAATCAACATTGTTGACAGGAGTCTGGAGAGCAACACACAGTCAAAGCAATGTGCTTGCCCACCATCTTGGATCAGAGCATAGCTCTTTGTTTCCTACTTGGGGACAAATACCACAGGTCAGCAGATTTGGCTGCTATATAATTCATTCATCGCCCTTGTTTGCAAGAGCAATTACTGAATCATTTGGAACCAGTCCAAAGCCCCATGTAGAATGTAAGCAAGTGAAAATCCGGTATCATTTTCTAGGGAGGCATAAGCTCAAAGTCAGATAAATGGATGCAAAGAGAAAAAAGTGGATTCAAGTCCGGAATCCAATGCCAAGTCATGTAACCCCCTTGAATTGCAATTTCCTCGTCTGTAACACTAGGCTCATAATATCTAGCACAGTGGCTAGCACAAGGGAGGCCTATAAGAATTTTGAATTGTATATTTCTTTGGTGGCACAGTGGTTACATGTTGGGTTGTGATACGTAAGCGTGGCAGTTCCAAGGGAGAAAAACTGGGATTTCTACTCCCATAAACCATTACAGGCTTGGGAACAGAGGGTCACTTTGAGCGAGCATCCATTTGAGGGCATTGAATGAGGTTTTTTGAGTTTCATATGGAAACTGATTTAGGCTTTGGTCTGAAAATGAGAAAAGTAAAGCAAATGTACAAAGACTCCAATGGAAGAAATTAGTTAAGCAAGAAATCTGATGTCTTTTGTTTTTCATTATTGCTGCATAAGTATAAAAGAAACAAACTTCAGAGGGAAGCCTCCAAGAAAGATTATTGATTGAATGAATGAATGAGGTAGAAAAGGAAGAGGGGAAGGGGGGGGGGGAAGGAGAGAGGAAAGAAGTACCCACATTCTTTAATACTCTAAATTCCGAGTTAATTCGGTGGTCTGTGATCCATAATTGATGACTGGCTGTTGGGTAGTTGACCTGCCTTATATTCATTTCCTTGGACATTTAAAAAAAGCAAGTCAGATGAATGAACAACGGCATTGACTTTTTTTACGAATACCCTTCATGGAGACATACCAAAAAAAGCCATAAGACTAGGGAGTGCTGGGTGCATAGGAGACTGCTCTTTTATGAACAGACTCCACCATACACACCTCATTGCCCTGCTCCAGTTCTTCCTCAACTTTGCAATTCCCTTTTGTGAAATTCTTCATACTCTGTAATACCAATGTGCAATTGAAAGGTGTCTGTTGCATGAAGCCGGTGTAGAGGGTCCTCTCACATGTGCACTTTGCTATAGAAAAAAGCACCTTTCATCTTAGGAAAGCTCTCAATAGGCTGTGCTCAGAGTGTCGTTCCCCACCCCTCTCCTGTAGCCTTCATTTCCACTGGAGGTTTCATGGCTCCTTGCCTTAAAAGCGTATCACCTTTTAGAACTTCAGTAATAGCTTCAGTCTGCTCTTGAAAAAGAAATAGGGGAAGAAATGGAAGTATGTTTCAGATTTTGTTTCTACTATTTATGAAAATATTGTATAATTATATTGCCCCCCCCCCTTTCCAGATCGGCAAGTTATGTGCCCATACTCAACAACGCCAATATAGATCTGCTTATTATCCTGAAGATCTGTTCATTGACAAGAAAGTATTAAAAGTTGCTCATGTTGAACACGAGGAAACCTTATTCAACCGAAGAAGGTGAGAGGGTTTGTGTTTGTTTGTTTTCCCCTCCTGATTATAGCACCCAATTAGCAATTATGTTTTAAGGTCAACACTCAATGGAGTGAAGTTTCCTAAATACATGCTACTGTTTTTGAATACATGTTCTTCTGAGTAGAGTCTTTTGCCAGTTAAATTCTGTCCGTGTTGAAAGAAAAGAAATGTTGTGTTAACATTATATCCAGGTCATTTATATCATATGTAAATATCTAGTAGAGCAACGCAAGGTAGAGTGGACTTACCTATTCAAATCTTTACTTGATTAAATGAAACATTTTCTACTTAAAATCTGGTCTCACAGTTCCATAACTTTCTCCATTACTAACAGTGAGGCAGACAATGCTGAGTTCCCCAGAGACTCTGGCAGGACACCTGTGTGACACCAGATTTTGTTTCTTAAACATACTTAAAATTTTATAACAAGTTAAACTCAGTAACAGATAGGAGAATCTGTCTTCTGTTGAAAGTATTTTGCAAAAATGCAAAACAATGTCACTTCTCACATTTGAGGGAGGGGGCAAAATGAAGAGCTGATATTAAGGGCTCAAGTAGAAAGGAAATGCTTTGAACATGATGGTGACAGCTTATGTACAGATGTGCTTGACACAATGGATGGACAGATTGTGATAAGAGATGTGAGAGCCCTCAATAAAAGTATTTAATAAAAAATGCCATTTACGTTAATCTCTATTGTATCTGTATTGTTTAATAATGAAGTAATAAATACGTATTTAAAACTTTTTTCTTAGCTTTAATGTCTAAAACTGCAAAAATCCAGAGTTGTATTACTTCCAAGTTATCCTCATGGGTGCTATTAAGTCAATTCCCACACATAGTGGCCTCATGTGACAGAGTAGAACTGTTCCAGAAGTTTCTGAGGCTCTCATCACTACACTCCCATGCAGTAAGTGGCCAGTGGATTCAAATTGTTGGCCTTTCACTTACCAACCAAGCTCTCAATCACTGGGCCTCCAGGGTTCCATTAGTTGTCTAATGCATTTAAAACATCAACCCAAAATGTGATTTAAAACAACCACTATTTATTGTCTCACAGTTTCTTTCGGGAAGAAATTTGATAGTGACTTAAGCAGTGGTTCTCAGAGTATCTAGTGAATTTGTGGCCAAGCTAATGGTTTGGGCTGGAATCATCTGAAGGCTTGCCTGAGACTGGAGGATCTACTTCCCAGTTGGTTCATTTATACTTTTAGCAAGTTAGTGTTGGTTGTTGGACAATCTCCAGTTTCTTACCACTTAAAACTCTTTCTGTGTTTGCTTGACTGTTCTTATGACATTACAAGTAACTTCCCCAGAAAGGGGGACTCAAGGAAGGACAAGAGATGCAAGGAGGAAACTGTAATACTAAATATGACCTTGTCTTGGAAGTGCCATGTTATCACTTCTGCCATACTCTTTTCAATCAAGGTGGGACTCTCAAAGGATGGGAATTAGGCCTTGCTTTTTGAAGGGAAGAGTATTAAAGAACTTGTGTACATATTTTTAAAACCATCACAGGGGTCTTCACACTAGAATGCTTGAGAATCACCTCCCTGTAGAACAGGAATTCTTTGGGGGCACTCTTACCTTTCTGGGAAGAGAAAAGTATGCCATATACCAAGACTTTCTCTAGTTCGGACCTGTTCTTTATTCATGATTTTTCATTGTTTTCACTCTCTACCTGAAACACTTGAGTAACTCCCCTAAATACGAGTCACTAATCTTTAATGCATGGAACCCCTTGCCTATTTGGCTGAAGCAAATAATACACATATGTGGCTGGTTTTATTCAAGTTTGCAGAAGTTTATTAACCATCTATTGTGTGTTAGAGGGGAGAAAACGGATGATGTCTGCTGCCATAAAGATTTACAGCATACTATACAGACAGCAAGTAGCATAAGGGTTTCAGGGTACAGTGGTAGTGATGGAGTGTAAGGAGACGATGTCAAGGAGTCCAGGAAGAAAAAGAATGTTTTGGAACTGATTGTGGTAGCAATTGTACAGTTCTGCTTGGCATGATGGAACTATGGAATGGTACGATATATGTGTTGACTCCCAATGAATAGTAAATTTTTAAAAAAGATTTTATGCCTTGGAATCCCTATGAAGGTCATTATGAGTTGGGGTTGACTCCATGACAGTGGATTTGCTTTGTTGATTATGAGCCAAAATATATGTTGGGCACTAAAAATACAAGATCAGTCCGATGGGATGACACATTTGAATAACATAATGCCAAAGCAGTTTTGTAAATGCTAAAGCAATAGACTGCTCAGAGTCTAGAAACCGCTTGAGGAGAATGGAGAACCTCCGTTCAGAGAGGTGGCATATGACTCTGCAAGAGAATCACAGTGAACACACCACCCAGCCACATTTGTTTAAATAACTTGGCTATTTAGCAAGATCCTAGACCTCTACATCCCTGACTTCTACTAAGGGCTCTGTGGGACCTGCTCCTTTCACCTTAACAGTTCAGGGTGTGAAGAGATCAACAAATAGATTCTTGGCTGGGTACCCAAATTTGGCACTTTACTTTTATTTAAATTTGTAGCTAACCCCAAAAGACCCTCATCTCCCCTCCAAAAAAAGGCACAATTAGAATATTTGGCAAAATCTATACAGCTGAGTGAGTGATGGAGTCAAGCCTCAGTTCTTCGGGTGTTGGGAGCTTGAGTTGAAATATTACATCTCATGTTCAAAGGCAAGTTGAACCAGTGGGGTCTGAAATAGAGCTGATCTTTCTGAGTTCTCTGGTAGAAGAGAAAAACAAAACACTAGCAGAATGTCTGATTTCCCTCAGCTTCCCCAAATAGGGATGGAAAAGACTATTGGGGAGAGGCGAGAAGTAGGAATTTAGGTGATCTCTTGCTGGCTGCACTGTCCCGTCATCTATTGGTATTCCGAGGGTTGCCTTTGTACAGTCCTAGTATTTGAGGAGTGTTAGTACAGCTATGTATTTCTCAGTATAGTAAAATATGTGCCTCCAGCACCTACCACCCATGTCCAAACAACATTCTCCGTGTGGTTACCAAAAAGACCACTGGAAAGAGGCCTAATGAAGCATTCCGTCTTTGGAGGGTGTGAGCAGGTGATCTGGATCTGATCAGGAGTTGAAAAGCCCTTTGCCTTCATAAAATAATAACATGTAAGGAGATGCAGGATTCCTTTGCTAGCATTCAAAAATCATCTGTTTGTTTTGTCTGCCCCCAACTGGGTAGTCTGCAACATACAACTAATCTAAAGAGATTACCTCTTGAAACTGAAAAGAAATTTCAGACTCCTGGCGGTCTATGCATGGAGCTCTGTGTTCCTTTTAGGGATGAATATTGAATCTATGAGGAGATCTGGTGGCATAGTGGTTATGTGTTGGACTGCAGTCCACAAGGTCCGCAGTTTGAAACCACCAGCTGCTCCAAGGGAGAAAAACGGAGCAGACCTTTCTACTCCCCTAAAGAATGCGTATTGGACACTCACACCCTGCTGTATAGGGTCGCTGTGAGTGAGCATCGAATCTGTGGTAGAGAGTTTAGTTTGGTTGTTGAACACATCTGCCTCGGATTTAGATCAGGGAGTCTAGAGCAAGATGCACAAATAAGAATTCAGTTCACTTAGACCTGAGTGCCACACAACCCTTTCTGGAATGTTCTGCCCAGCTCAGATGCCAACATCTCTCTCTCCCCATCCTGTTCCCTCCTTAAATGCCTCCTTCCTCCCTTCCCATATGGCACCATTTACCTATGTATCGGCATGCTCCCTGTCACATTTGGTAGGATACACAAGCAGTAGCTTTCTCATTTCCAAACCCAAGGTCTACGAGGGTAGTTATATGGACCATCCTACATCCCTGTCCCAAGATTATGGCCCAGTTGCTAATCTGTAAGGAAGTCATTCAGCCCTCTGCCCTGTAAAATGATATCTATGTCTGGGAGTGGGGGGGGGGGGCTTCTGAAAGTTTGTAGAAAATGGAATTTCCCCAGGAACTTTTTAAAACTCCCAAATATTATGGGCCTCTCTTCCTTCCTGTCCCCTTTAAAGAGACATTGGATCAGATGACACTACTGACTGACAGAAAGAAAAGAACTAAAGTTGATCTAAATCCCCTTTTCCCAGATCCATGTTTTCTAGAACTTCCTCTCTGACTGCTCCTCTGTCTTGTGCCTTCCACCCTCTGAGCAAATCAATGTGGTATATATGTCCTGAGTATTGTGTTTGGGGCCTGATACAAGTTATTCTGCCCTAAATTGACCTCTATTTCTTGCACCCTTTCTTGTATTCACATTAAGCTCTGAGGACATCATGATGAATAAGAGGGTAGGCAGACATACAAGCCAATACATTTCATACATCAGAGCCTCCAACTCAGAGCTGGGGACAAAGGATAGCAACATTACAGACGGAGAATGTAGCAGCTTTCTTGAAAAATCAAGAAAGACAATCCTGGAGCCTGCGACTTTTCACCTGGAATTTGAAGGACACGGAGAAGTTCAACCGATGGTGGGGAACGAGGATGTTCCCCACAAAGGGGGCAGTATGAGAGAAAGAGAATGAGATTGCCACCTAGCAAAGCCTGCGTGCAATTCTACTCTGTCAAGTAGGGTTGCTACGAGGTGAAAATTGACTTGATGGCACGCCGCAACAGGATTGAACATATCTGTCTACAACATAAGGTTCCCTGGGTTGCCCAAACGGTTGGCACTCAACTATTAACCTAGAGGTTGGTGGTTCAAATCTAGCCAGTGGCTCTGCAGGAAAAAGGCTTGGGATTTCAGTAAAGATTCCAACCCAAATCTCTTGTCACCAAGTCAGTTCTGACATGTAGTGCCCCTGCGCAGGGTGTCCAAGGCTGCAAATCTTTAGGGGAGCAGATAGACTCCTCTTTCTCCAGTGGAGCACCTGGTGGATTGGAACGATTACACGCCAAGAAGCCCCTGTGGATTCCACTTCTACCTGGTACCACCTGAGGTCAACAAGAGTTACTTGATGCCTTGTCAATCATGAAATGGTTCGTTGGTTTTGGTAGCAAGTTGTAGTTTGGGGTTGCGTTGTGACAGGCTCTCAGACAGAATTAGTTGTGGCTCGGCCCCATTCCAAAGTTTATTTCTGGATGTTTCTGCATTTTCAATAATAATAATAATTGTGAGGTCACATGACTTTACATGAGAAAAAAGGACCTTAATAAGAAAAGGGGAAAGTTCAGGATCTGCAGTAGGGGATGAAAGACTATTTATACATGCAGTGGTTTCCAATTAGTGCTGCTTTGATGCCTGCCCAAGCAAATCATATTAAGGCAGTAAGGCAATCCCCCCAGCCCTCCCTGCCAAAGCCAGGGCCCTCCAGTAGAGGCTGATGACATCCTTCAGGATGGTCACATGCACCCTGCCTCTGTATTTCAAATGGCCAGGGCTGGCAGAGAGGCCTGTGCTGTCAGTCCACATCGAACACACTGAATAGAAAACTCTAGGAAGAGACTCTTGTTCTGGAGCAGACAGATGTAAACAAGGGCTAGGCTTGTCCTAAGTGAGAGCGTGAGCTCCACTATTTATATGTGAGATGGTATGTTTGGCCCACGTGTATCAGAATACAGTGGAATTGGAATTAAAGTAAATTCTCTTCAAGCAAATTGTTTTTCTCATTCTGGGCAGCTAATTGTTCAAACTTTTTCTTCTCGCGCTTCTTTTTTTCCAGAGATAATTCAGTTAGTTCCCTTTTCTAGAGATCAGCTAGTTTCAATTTATTAACTTCAGGGGCGGGGGGGGGGTTCTTTTTGGTCTATCATGGGGTACTAGCACAAAAAAAAGAAATCTGAACTTGGTCAGACCGGGGAACTTAACATGTCATTTAATTTAATTTCAGGTGTCTTTCTTAAAAGAGAGAAATAGAAGTGCTTACCTCACCTCCTTCTAAAATGTTAATTGAGGGGAAGGGCCAGGAGGGGACATAGAGCTTGATTTAAATAATCAAAATCAAATGGGCTTCATGTCTATGACTGAAGACATTTAAAGAAGAGTGACAGGAAGTGACAAAGAGAAGAGAAATGGGAGAAGTCCAATCCCCTCCGGTAGGAGGGAAACTACTACTGTCACACTCTGCTGCTTGCTGGGCTGTGGTGTCAGAGGACATTAGCACCTGTTGCCATTAACTCCCCAACGCTTTAGAGAGGTGGTGGTAGGGCGGGGGGAGAGGGTGTTTCTCCTACCCTGGTATGTCTAAATTTATTTTCCAGAATTAGTGATTCTTTGGGAAATGAAGGTTTCTTTTCCCACCATACTCAGAAGGGTGTGCATAAAAGGAGTGGTCTGGCTTGTCAAAGTGGCCTTTGGGACTCAGAGCCATTGGTCAATTTGCTAGCTGTCTTGGAGCCCTGCTCTTTGTTCCCTCCTTCCACTGAGCCTGGGGGTCATTGGGGTGCTGGCATTTATTTAGAATGCTGCGGTGCTTTTCTAATCAATCCCACTTTGGATTCTAGGCGGCTTCCGATGGGGGTCATGTACACTGAGAATCAACAAGAACTTGGGGAACACACCTTATCAAGAAGTAATCAGGTTTAGGGAAATAAAATGAAACTCTACTCAAGAGAAAAGTCTGGAAGAGAATATTAATAACCCAAAGATTAACAGCGATGGCCTCTGAATGTGTTGTTTTTTTCTTGGTCAACCTTTCTGTAGCTTCTAAAATCTCTGTAAATAAGAAAGCAACCCAACAGACCTTATTGTAAAGGTCTGTATTGTAAGGAACTGTAACCACTGCTTACAGCTTTTCCACTGCTGAAGTTGCCGTTCTACCAAAAGCCCAGCCAAACCAAGACCCAGGCCGCTCTCTGCCTGTTCTCCTGATTTCTCCTTCCATTGTTCCCAGGAGCATCCCTCTCCCTGCACCCTCCTACCAGTCGACAACCCTCTTCTCTACCTTTTTTTTGGGGGAGCGGGGGTGGATAACAGCTTTATTCAGAAATCATTTGCATATCAGAATTCACCCATTTAACATGTATGGTGCTGTTATTTGGGGTATATTCGGATTTGTGCAACCATGACCACAATCAACCTTAGAACATTTTCATCCCCTCAGAAATAGACCCTTTACCTTTTAGCTATCACCCCCAAACCCTCATCCCAACCCCCCAAGCAACCACTTATCTACTTTATGTCTCTATGAATTTGGCTGGTTGGCTTCTTTCGGGTAGCATACTATTTGTAATCTTGACTCATGTTGTGGCGTTTAGCAGGACTTCATTTCTTGTTATGGAAGAGTACTTATTAAAGGGATAGAAGAATAGACCACATCCAATGAATGGCTAGTCATTCATCAGTTGATGGATATTTGGGTTCTCTCCACATTGGGGCTATTATAAATAATACTGCCCTGAGCATGTATTCACACATACCCTTATAATAGTGGTCTCACATGATATTTGTCCTTTCATGTCATCCAACCTTTTTTGTTTTTTAAAAAATAGTTTTATATGCATAAGTTTTGTGTGAACATATTTTTGGCTCTTTAGGGTATATAATTAGGAGTGGAATTGCTGGATCATTTGGCAGTTTTATATTTAACTAGTTAAGAACTGCCAGACTTTTCCACAGCAGCTGCACCATGTTTATATTCCTACCAACAATGCATGAGCATTCCAATTTCCCACATTCTTTCTAGCACTTCTTTTTGGAGGGGAAGGAGTACATCTTTGCCTGTTTATTGTTTTTATTGAATATAATGGACACCTAGTGGATATAAGTGGGAGAAAGATGAGGTTGTCTACTTGTCTAAAGATTTACAGCCTTTGAAACACAAAAGGACAGTTCTACTCTGTCCAATAAGATCATTCTGTGCCGAGTCTCTGAGGGTGTTAGGGGGCGGGGACCTCTGATAATGGCCACACTGCTGCCCTGCCGGCTAGGTGGCTTCTGCCCTGGCACGGTTAAAAACTAACCCTGTGGTGTTACGGGCTAGATTGTTGCCTCAAACTAGCTGCTCTGAGGGAAGGAGAAGAGGCTGACTGCTCCCATGAAGATTTATAACATGTCTATGATATCCCTCACTGACCCATAGCCCTACGGGGGACAACACTGGAGACACAGTGTGGGAATTGCACCCAATCTGACCCCACCACACTGAGGCAAAACACTAAGGGAGTGCAACAGAACAGCAAGGGGAGCAGAGCAACGAAGTCCTGAGGAAGTGCCAAAAATAGACTTTGGGGCTAGGGCATGGCACCCCACCAGGCCTGACAGGAAAATACTTCTAAAGGTCAATAAACAGACTTTGAACTAAAAAAGAATCATTATGATTTGGAATTGACTGGACAGTGAGTTTGGTTTTTGTTGTTATTGCTATTGCTGTTGTAGGCTTGTGTCCCAAGGACGAGAAGTCAGTTGATATGAGTGCAGGGTGAAGAGAATGAGCTTCACCAGGACTTCCATTTATATAAGGGAATCAGGCCACACCCCAAGGGTGACTGGCTGATCACATCATGGAAGATGATTACATTATATTATGGAAGCACACCAAATCTGCCAAAACCACTGAGAAGCATAACCTAGCCAAGTTGACACAGACATTTAACCATTACAATTGGTAATAGCGAACATTGTGTTGGGGGTGGGGGTTACTTTGTGCTAAGCACTTTACATGCTCTACCTCATTTAATCAGCACAGTAACCTTATGAGATAGGTACCATCATTTTCCGCATAGGTAAACTGTGACTCAGATAAGTTTAGATTTGACCTGTTTTCACATGGGGGGAGCACCTGACATTTGAAATTCACGTTGGTTATTATGTCCCAACATACTCGCTAGCAGTTGGCCATTCAAATTACCCATTCATGCTGCCAAAGAAAGGCCTGGCAGTCAGCTTGCATAAAGATTACCCCCATTGCCAGCAAGTCAATCCTGACCCATTAGTGATCCTATGTAAGATTTCTGAGGCTATAAATCTTTACACTAGCAAAAAGCCTCATCTTTCACCCTTTGCTGCAGCTGCTGGGTTTGAACTACTGACCTTACAATTGCCCAGCCAACACTTACTCAACATCCCCACCCGGGCTCTTCTCCATAAAGATTATATAAACAACACAAGCCTATGGAGCAGTTTTATTTTGTAACACATGGCTTCACCTTGAGTTGAATTAAACTTAACAGCCTTTCTTGACCTCTTTTTTTCCATTGTCCTAAATTTGGTTTGGGTTTTGCTGTGACCGAAACCTTTGGAAAGTTGTGTGTTGAGTGCTGTAATATCTTTTTTTTTTTTTGTCTTTAAAAAAATCCATTATTCGAGGTCAATCATCTTATGGTAATAAAATGGAAAATAGCATTTAATAATAACAAAAAAAAGTTACTTCTGCCAGCCTTCTTCCTCTTTTAGGGGCCAGTTCTGGGCTCCGGGTTTCTGCTTGTGACCTAATGAGATTCAAGCCTCTGCCTTTTCCATTCTCAGCCTGTAGCCAGTACTGAATAATTACTCCACTGCTTACAAATTCTCTGACCTTAATAGAGACCCGGGGTAGACTGGGAGGTGCAGAAAACTTTCGTTTTCCTCCTAGCAGAAGCATGGCTTTCAGAAAGGTCTAGGTTTAGGTGCTTAACCACTGGACATCTATGAAATAGATGAAATAGAGCGTTTCTTTTTATAAGCGTATCCACATCTCTCCTGTCTGCTGTGTCTTATTTTGTGTGCCCATGTGCATGTGTGTTTTTTCCTGGAAAGGTGGACCCTAGTGATGTAGTGGGTTATATGTTGGACTGCTAACCTCAAGATCAGCAGTTCAGTCCCACTACCCACTGTGTGGGAGAACGATGAGGCTTTCTACCCCTACAAAGAGTTACACTCTCTGAAACCAATAAGGTTAATTCTACTCTGTCCTAGAGAGTCACAGTTCACTCCACAGCAATGTGTTTGGTTTTTCACTTTCTGTATATGAAGATAGCACACCAGAAATGTATGTTTATACATTTGCATATGTAATATAGTTCTCTTTCTCTTTTACAAGCATATAGATATGCAGAGGTGTGCTGGTCATGATGTGATTGCTATTAAGTCCTGCCAGGGCCATGTGACCCCATGTGACAGTGTAGATCTGCCCCAGAGGGTTTCCTAAACTGCAAATCTGGAGGCGGGGAGCAGATCCTCTAGAGCCCTAATTCCCAAAATGGGCGACACTGCCCCCTAGGGGCTACTGGAAAGATCCAGGGGAACGTGCAAAAGCGGCTTACAACATTCTGTCCTATAGTGCTTCCAAAAGAGTTACAGTCTCAGAAACCCACAATGGCAGTTCTACCCTGTCCTGTAGAGTTCCTACGAGTTGAAATTGACTTGATAGCAGTTTTAATTGCCAGGCAGGTGCTAAGTCTTTTTTTTTTTTCCTTTCCTGAAATGGAGGCGGCAGGGCAAAGTTTGAGAACTTATGGCCCAGATTCACTGTGTGGGTTCACACCCACCTAATGATTACGCTATCAGGACACAGCATAGCATACAAAATAAAGGCAATAAATGAGAAGATAGAATTTCCTCCTACCTGCCCCCCAATCCAGCTGTCCCATTACAATATACAGAGAACAAAGAAACCATCATCTTCCCACAGGGGTGAGTTCCTCTGCCTCTATTGTCAGGCAAATTGCATAGATGGCTACTGCTAGGCACCCTGTGCCTCTCTGCTCTGCAGCCATTATTAGCAGGAGCCTCTATGAAAAGGGGCTATCTCTAGGGTAATAGCATTGTAAATTACAATCAATGCATTCAATTACACTCAGAAACCAAAAGATATGTAGCATTCAGTTGTGCCTTGTAATCAGCACCTCTGAGTACAGAGCTAACAAGCCTGCTAAACCAAAAAAAAAGGAAAAACAGCAGAAAGTGTTCAAAAATGGAGATTAGAATTAAATCCTCTTCCTGATAGGAACAGCGCTCCTCTTTTCTAATATCAGTCTATTGATTAAAAAAAGAAAAACAGCAACCAACCTAATTTGTAGCCTTGTAGTCAAGAATGTCTGTAAAGGTCATTTATTGCTCTACTCAGCGTGGCAGAGCCTTTCTGTCATGCTGATAAGGAAATGAAACTTTATTCACACTGGGCGCACTTACCTCTTACACGAAGATGTTTTTGTTTCTTCCTTTCTTCCAGGGAGCTAATTCAGAAGTTGAAATCTTTCATCAGCTTCTACAATGCTCTGCCCGGCTACGTCTGCAGCCACAGCCCTGTGGCCGAGAACGACACCCTTTGCTGGAATGGACAGGAACTCGTGCAGAGGTGATCTTGGGTTTGGTTTGGTTTTCACTGTTAATATCGCAATATCTGAGGATGGCTCTTCAGATAGTCATCACAAGGTTAATGATGTCTTCTCTCAGCCTCCATGACGTCTCACAAGTAAAAGTCTGAGGGAAAAAAAGAAAGAGCCTACCCCAACCCATGTAGGATCTGTGAGATGCTGGCAGTTTCTAACCCCTGCCGAGTTTAAAATATGTGCTCAGTGGCATTTTATACTGTCTAGCCTGTGAAGCAACTCTGTCATTCTGCCCTTGGCTTCTTCTACCTCTTCGTGATGTGGGCCTTTCTTTATTGGCCTCGAAGAAATCATCAGCATACTAAGAAAACAAAAAATCCAAATGTGGCACCTTCGAGTCGATTCAGACTCAGGGTGACTCCAGGGGCAGAGTAGCACAACTTCTTTCCTGAAGCTGACGACCACATCTTCCTGCAGAGAGGCCAGTGGGTTCAGACTACTGACCTTTTGGTTCACAGTGGAGCACATTCACCAGTGGGACACCGAGACTCCCTCCAATCATTAGCTATGAGTGAACTACGTCGAAGGCACTAGGCTACCTTTGGGTTGTGCTACGTTGATAGCAGAGCATGTGCTATTTCTACCATCTTCACATAGAGAGTCGGTGACATCAATGTCAGTCACCCATTAGCTTTAGCGTGAAGGCACTCTGCTCTGGTTCAGTGGGTTAGCAATCTGAGTTCTCCCAATGAAGTGTCCCAGCCTATGTAGCTCTGCTCTCTGCTTCTGTTGTTGCTGCTGCTCCTCTACTCCTCCGCTGGTGTCACACCTGTCTCTGGATCAAGAAAGTTCGTACTCCACTCCAAGCTTTTCACGTTTCTTTTTCTTTTCTTTTCTTTTTTTACACTCGTATTACCCAATTTATTAAACGAAAAAGGGAAAATATAGTAAAACATTTTGGACGTTACAATTATCATTTGTTATTTATTATATTATTTATGGCATCTAGTTTACAGTATGCAGAAGAGGTTTCTGGTTGATAGTCACGTTTCTTTTTCTGGTAGTAAAATTCCCTCCTTCCTGCTTCCGAGATGGCTCGTTCTATACCCAGCAGAATGGAAATCACAATCAACTGTGTTAAAAATCAATCAGGGCAGAATCATATAATCCTGTCAACAGCTTCCGCCAGCTTCTTTCCCAGACCCATCAAGGAAGAGTCCTTTGGAGGGAGTGTCAAAAACCATGACTAGAAGAGCCGTATTGGAAAAAGGTCACTGCACTGGCGCTAAGACCTTCTGTGCAGGCTCGTGTGGTGTGAAGCAGTGACATTTTGATGGACTTGTGCTCATTTGAACTCTTTTGGGTCCAGTAGACTTTCATGATGAATGTGGACCTGACCGTGGAATCCAAAGCCTGCTAAATTTGAATGAATCCAAAAACTCATCAAATGGACACTTGTACAATTCAACTCTCATAACTGAATACAATTTAAAAAAAAACACACCACTTCAATTTATTAGCTTTAGGTAGCTTAGGATAGTGAATGCAATAATAACCAAGAGTCTCCAAAGAGAAAAAGCTCTAATTCCAAACTACCATTTGTACTGCTGCAATACCAGTTTTTTTCCCCCAGACAACTTTTAGTATTGATATATACTATTTAGGAAAGTGAGAGCAAGGGGGAAAAAGAAGAAGGAAAGAAGGGGAAAAAATAAAGTCAGCATGTTTGCAGCCCGCATAAGGGACATGCAGTTCACAAAGTACATAGTTGGGGACATCAGGTTATAATTAACCAGTACTTGTATTACTGACCTAACGCAATGATGGAACTAGGGAATAGTGTCAAAGGAGATTTTTTTAAGTTTCTCAGGAATATACATTTAATCATAGGAGACTCCTTTACCTGAGGACAGTTTGAAACCACCAACAGCTCATCAAGTGAAAGGCTAGGCTTCCTACCCCCATAAAGAGTAACTAACAGTCTGGGAAACCCACAGGGATAGTTCTACCATGTTCTATGGTGTCGCTATGAGTCGGCATCGACTCGATGGCAGTGAGATAAATAGAAGGGAACAAGACCTGTCGGTGGAAACATTTGGTCAAAAAGAACACATGGGTACTGAAGGAAATATGAAGCAATATCCATGTTAGCTGGCCTATGAGAGCAGACCAGCTGAGCTTCTCCGCTGCCCACGGCATCCCTGGCTGTCACACATGGTTAATGCACTCAGCTGCTGACCAAAATGTTGGTGGTTTAGGTCTACCCCAAGGCACTTCAGATGCCAGGCCTGGCGATGATTTGCTTCTGAAAAAGCAGCCGTTGCAAACTCTATGGTATGCCATTGTCCTATGGCACATGCGAGGTCCCCATGCACCACCCATAGTCAGCTCACCAACAACTATGTCCTCTTTTTCTAAAATCACAAACCCCTGTGTTGATGGGCACACATCCCCTGACCCACACAGGGACACACAGGCCGACTGCAGTCACTACAGCATAGGGCAGTGATGTGCCGCAGGTGCCAGAC
This sequence comes from Echinops telfairi, assembly GCF_000313985.2. Taxonomy (NCBI): domain Eukaryota; kingdom Metazoa; phylum Chordata; class Mammalia; order Afrosoricida; family Tenrecidae; genus Echinops; species Echinops telfairi. The sequence goes on from NW_022103917.1 coordinate 11,335,446, forward strand.
ATAGCATTGGACAGATGACGACAAGATCAGCATTTTGAACCCACCAGTCATTCCTTGGGAGAAAGAGGAAGCTCCCTGCCTCGGAAACCCACACTCTGAATGGACTTGGTGGCAGTGACAAGTTGCGGTTGGCGCTAGTGACCCATCCTCAGTTTATTTGAAGGCAGACTGTGCATGGTCTCTCAGGAGCAAATATGCATTCCTTGAGGACTGGAAAGGGGCTCTAATGATGTAGTGTTTACGCTTGGGGCTGCTAACCACACAGCTCTCTGTTTCCATAAAGGGGCGGTTCTCCTCTGTCCTGTAGGGTCACGATGAACTGGAATCTATTCCATGAGGTGAGTGGATTTCTCCAAAGGGCTCAAGGCAATGTACTCTCAATCTGGAAGAGGCAATGAAAGCAGCAATGGGAAGCAATTATGGAAGATAAACTGTACAGTCAAGAGAAAGGAGGCACAGGAAGACATTTTTAAAAGTGATTAAAAGAATAATATTTCGTGGTGTGCAATACTATCCAAAATTACTCAATTCTGAGCTTGCTTACGCACTCACTGCCATCGAGTCAATGCCAACTTATAGCAACCTTACAGGACAGGATAGAATTGCCCTGTGAGCTTCTGAGATGGTAACTGTTAACAAGAGTTGGAAGCCCTGTCTTTCTCCCAAGGAGTGGCTGGTAGTTTCAAACTGCTGGCCCTGTAGAGCACAGCCTAACACATAACCACTGCGCCACCAGGGATCCTCAAGCCAGAGTCGAAACTATTGAAACCAAGGCTTCATAGCCTTTCATAGCGATCCCTGTCTTGATTTGATGTACAGACTTCAACCTCCTAGATCATTCTTCTATACCCAGTTCTCCTTGTCCCTCGTATTCGTTTGGGTTTTCTAGAGAAATATAACCAAGAGAGAAGCAAAGAAAGATGGATTTTAAGAAATTGAATCACATAATTGTGAGGGCTAGAAAGTCCAAAATCCTTAGGCCAGTCCAGTTGGGAACTCCAGCAAGGATTTCTATGTTACCGTCTCTTGACATCACTCTGTCTTTTTCTAGACACTTCGCTTTTGCTCTTAAGACCTTCAACTGATTGGATAAGGCCCACCAACATCTAGATTAGTGTTTGACCAAATAACTGAGCCCCAGAGTCAAGCTAAGTTAACACATAAAATTAACCATTATGCATCGCTCTGCCTGTGCCTGCCAGGATTACTGCTTGTGACCAAAGGGTCAGAAGGAGAGAGGGATGCAGTTCTTGGTCCCCCATCATACATTTTTGGATTTCCTTTCTACTTTACTTTTCCTGGCAGCAGAAACACCACTCTTCCTTCTTTCTAATTCGGTGAACTGCTGTGTTAACCCTAATGGGTGCCCTAGAATGAACGCACTGAGTTAAAATGGTGGTTTCTGGTATGGTCGTGTACGTATTCTACCTGATGTAAAAGGAGTCAGGATCACTTGCGAAAAGGTTTTGATGGAAAAGAATGGAGTCTGTATGTAAAAAAATTGATGTAATTTACTATAAAATGAAATATGTATGGTAGCAGAGGTTTTTTTTAAGCCTGTTCTTGCAAGGCAGATGAGTTTGGGGAGTATTCCCTTGTCCTAACCTCTCTGGGTCCTATTCACACCTGTGCACCCTCCCTCCACTACTTTGCATCATTTTCTTTTCTTGAAAGCCACCAAGACAGGTCCCAGCATGCACCCACCCTCAAACAAACCCAGCAAACCCGGAACCATCATCGTGCTGAGGTGGCCTCTACTCAAGGAAGTCCCGTGTATGTCGGAGTCACTCTGGGCTCCATGGACTCCATAGGAGTGTGCAGAAGGAGATCTTCAGGCCTTTTTTACAAGGTGTCCCTGGGTGCACTCAGACGACTAACCTGCCCATGAGCAGCTGAGCACATGAACCATCTATACCGCCCACGCACTCCAACATACCCAGAGCCTTGACAAAGCAAGCTCGCCTCACCACGGCCTGTTTGACAGGCACTTCTGTTGGTGGGGTGAGGACAGGTCCTTCTAACTGTCAGGCTGCATGCACTATCACTCTTGTACTCTAACCCGAAAGATTTACGAGATGCGATTTGGAAGGAATATGGCTGCGGTTGAGAAAATTATGCCATGGACCGACCAGCACATCTCTGCACTCGAAGTCTGAGTGACTCCTTGGCAGCAGACCCTCTGAGAGCTCCCAGATGAGGATTCCTCATGGTGTAGCGGGTTCCATGTTGGGTTGCTAACCAGAAAGTCAGCAGTTTGAAACCATCAGTTGCCCTGTAGGGGAAAGATGAGGCTTTTTATCTGGAAGGAGTTATAGCCTCGGAAACCCACAGGAGCAGTTCTGCTCTCCGCTCTAAGGTCACTATGAGTTGGAATCCACTCAATGGCAGTGAATGAGTTGAGACTGAATTCACTGATGTTGGTGCTCAAAACGATTTCTCGTGTCTTCTCTGGAAAGAAATCTTGAGGACTTAGGACTGTTGGAGTATCATCAGTGTAGCAGGCCAAGCATTCCATGGGAGACCCTGAGAGAGTAAGCAGGATGAGCCCAGAGGCTGTTGGAGTCAGACTGATGGAGCCCGGAATCCTGGTGCAGATACCTATTGCATGATTTGGGAAAATCCTGCACCCTTATTTGTAAGACGGAGCTAGTGATACCCATTCTGCAGGATTTCTTAAAGATGAGTTCAGGCACCTAGGCACTGAAGAGCCTGCTGATGGAATAGTCATCTCTATTGCCATCATCACAGTGGGGTTGAGTGGGCTTGGTATGCCCCCAAGGCCGGGTGAGGATGTGCCTTCTTCCGGTGCCAGCCAAGTGGATTTGGGGACATATCTAGGAGTTAATTGTAGCTTAATGATGGGTGGCTGTTTAAGCAGGATTATGCCATTTGTGTTCAACTTGGGGGTAACAAAGCCCTGGTACTTTCGTGGGGTAAATATTGGGCTACTAACTGTAAGGTTGTAAGGTTCAAAGCCACCAGGTATTCTGAAGATAGATAAGAGTATCTGCTCCTATAAAGATGTTCAGTCTGGGAAATCCTATAAATGGTCATTTTGAGTCAGAATTAAATCTGTGTCAGTAGCTTTGATCTTTGGTTTTTCGGGGGTGGGGTGTGTGTGTGACAGGAACAGAGATAACTATTTACTGCAATGCTAAAACTGCCTTTAAGCGGACTTTCCAAAGAGGAGTCCCAGAAACACTGGGAGTCCTTTCAGCAGAGGTGGTGGACACAATACTCTGCCGGCTGTATACGTTTTGTCCCAGGTTTCCAATTTTGAAATCGTGGGGGCGTGACCTTTGAGAGTGTGTGTAAGGCGGGGGATTACTTGACCCAATAGCAGTAAGGTATTTTGCTTTGTTTTCAAAGACATTCATTTCTCCAGGTGTGTTTTTTTCCCCCTCTCTTTTCTTTCGTAAGTGTTAAAAAGCATTTGAATCTTTTTGGATGAGTTTTACTGATAGAAATATAGCCAAACAATTGGGTGTTACCTTAAAACACACCAAAGGCCATCATAAGGCAGCTTAACAGAGCATTTAGTTAAGCGCCTAACTTTAGAATCAGCAAGCCTGGGTTTGAACTTTTGCTCTGGGATAGATTCCCTATTTCTCTTCCCAGAGCTCCCATTTCCGAACCTGTAGGCTATGAATTTCTACCATCACAGACTGTTACGAGGATTCAGAATGGTGGTGAAATATAGAGGATAGAGTCTGGGCCACAGTGGGCCCTCAAGAAATGGTGGCTATTCTTGACGTGGTTGCTGCTATTCAGACAAACCTATAAACGTATCTCTGCCAGATCTTCACTGGAAGAGAAGGGGAGCCAGGCGTGATGTTGAGCCCCTTTGCCACAAGTCAGACTTGACTCGATGGCTGTGAATTTGGTTTAGTTTTGATTCAGAGATCCATAATTTGTGTCTTATCTCCTCTCCCTTCAGAAACACTGCAGGTCCAAATGGTGGGCATTTGGGTCTACTGGTGCTCAAGTGAGAGTTATTTGCATCTAAGAGTATGTGCCAGGTGGCTCTTCTCACCTTCAGTTACCTTGTTTGATAGCAAAGCCATTGTAAGGAGTTCTTCATAGGACTTTTTAATAGTGATGACCCCTGGTCAATCTTTCAAAATGACTTCCATTAGAACCCAGGATATGGCTGGTTGCAGGCCAATTCTAAATGCTCAGGGCTCTAAAGTTCTTCCTGTCACCCTTGGGTTAACCCTGTGGACAAGGGAGCAAGGTCATTAAAATTAGTTGTGTTGTTCCAACTTCTTAAGCCAATGCATTTCATTCCGTTCATTGAGTATGGCTTTGATCTTTGGTTGTGGTTCCTTCCTAATGAAGTTTCACTCCCCTGTGAAGAACCATTTATTCTGCTTTGAAGCTTCAGTGTCACAGACACTTCCTAGTTTGGACCACCTCATAATTTAGCAATCCTTTCGATCACCTGTGCATGGAGCTTAAAAACCACCCACGTGTACTTCCTGGTGTGATCCATTCATTGACTTATTTCACCCTTCTCCATGCTTCCAGGCACAGCATTGGGCCCAGAGCTGGGATGAGTCTGTGTATCAGGAACCAAAGGAAGATGTTATGCCCTGAAGTTGGGGACACACCAGTTGTGAAAGGAAGAGATTCAGGGGGCTGTGCTATACAAGAATTCATGTTGCAAAGTTAATCCCCAAACACGATTAAGGATGCTGGAGACAAGGACCATCTAGACGGGCTCTTTGTCTTTGGGCAACTTAAATGCTCCCTAGTCTAGGTTAAGAACCCTCGGTATCATAGGCTTCCTTCTGGCATGCCCCATTTACCCTATAACACAAGCTTTGATATGTTTATCTCTAATCTTCAACTAGCTCCTTCAAATGCTCTTCTACCTCACACCCTCTTTGCTTGGCTGTGCCTAGCATAGAGTAGACTCTTCATTGAATGCATGAGACGAAAAGCATACTTGGACGTCACAGACCCGACTACCGTAGTCTCACTATGGGACATTGGGCAGCTTACTTCAACTCTCTGTGTTTTCATTTCTCCTTCTGTAAAATGGTGAAATAACTGCCCCCCCACACACACACACACACACATACCATGCAGCATTGTGACCCTTTAATAAAAAAATACATCTATGGTCTTTGAGATTTCTTACACCCTCCATTTATCAGGTAGTAATAGAGAAGAGAGTGAAGCCCTAATGGCACGTTGGGCTACTACCCACCTGCTCAGCAGTTGGAAACCATCAGCTTCTCCCAGGGAAACACATGAGGCTTTCTGTTCCCAGAAAGAGTCACAGTTTTGGAAACCCGCAGGGGCAGTTTTAGCCTCTCCTATAGGGACTCGATGGCAGTGAGGTTGAGTTTTGGAGAGAACAGAGCTTTGCAGCATGAGTTCTTGTACCTTCCTCCTTTTCACTGATCCGCTACTTTACCAAGGCCTTTCCGAACAATATGTCCAAAGTATGTGAGACAAAGCCTTGCTTCAAAGGAGCATTCTGGCCATACTTCTTCAATGACAGATTTGTTTGTCCTTTAAGCAGTCCATGTACTTTCAATATTCTCCATTAGCATCACAGTCCAGCTGCATTGATTCTTCTTTGGTTTTCCTTATTCAGTGCCCAACTTTCACATACATAGGAGGCAATGGAAAATACCCTGACTTGGGTCAGTTGCACCTTAGTCCGCAAAGTCACACCCTCGCTCTTCAACACTAAAGAAGCCTGTGCAGCTGATGTACCTAATGTAATGCATCTTTTTATCTGCTGCTTCCTTAAGCACTGACCGTGGATCCAAACAAGACAAATTCCTTGGCAACTTCGATCTTTTCTTCAGTGATCGTGATGCTGCCTACTGATCCAGTTGTGAGAGTTTGACTTTCTTTTCATTGAATTTTAATCCATATTGAAGGCTGCAATGCTTGATCTTCATCAGCAAGTACTTCAAGTAATAGTGGTGGTTAATGGGAAACAAATATCTAAGCCTTCCATGGCCATTGGTCACTTGATGTGCATTAACTAGATTGATCTCACAAAAGACTTATGAGTAGGCATGAATGACCCCATTCTAATGTTGCAGTTGGATAAATTCTCAGTGGCTACAGCCTAGTACCGTATATACTCGTGTATAAGCAGAGTTTTTCAGCACATTTTTCATGCAGTTTTTGTGGTAAAACTAGGTGCCTCGGCTGATATTCGGGTTGGCTCATACTTGAGTATATCTGGTAAGTGAGAGACATGGGATGCCAACCCTGCCAGGTCATGCCCTTATCCTCAATCTTACACTACCTGGAAAATGTCTGGCTTCTCGCCCTAATAGGTTGAAAGCTCTCCTACTACTACCTCTTTTTCAAAATTTTTAATCATTTTATTGGATGCTTTTACAGATATCATAACATTCCATAGTTCAAGCAGTATTATACAATTGCTATCGCAATCAGTTTCAAAAAATTTTCTTTCTTTCTTCTTCAACTCCTTGATATCAGTGCCCCTTTATCCCCTCCCTCCCCCACTCTACCTCCCAGGAACCCTTATTTATTTTCCTAAAATAGTATATATTTTTGCCATATCTTGCACAATCCAATATATCCATTCACATACAATTCTGTTGTTCCATCCTATCTAGTATGGTTATACAGTCATCAATGCTCCCTATTCCTCTCTGTCTACCCCTCGTCTCGTACCCTCAGGAAAGCATTACTCCTGTAACTGTTTCAGAAGGGTTATCTATCTTGGATTTCATGTACCAAATGATCTTAAATATACAAGTGAACATATGCAAATCTAACATGACCAATGAGATAAAGCAAATAAAAACCGTAAGAGTAAGGGGGAAATATTAAAGAACTAAAGGTTAGTTATATGGTTCATCAGTGCCATACTGCACCCTGGATTTATCA
>NW_022103917.1:11342430-11404631 GCF_000313985.2 Echinops telfairi
CCCCCCCAGGAACTCTATTTTTGCCCTATAATAGTTGTTGAGTTTTTTGGCCATATTTTACACAATCCAACATATCTGTTGTTCAATCCCAGCACTGATACAGTCATCAATGTTATCATCCCCCTCCACACCCCCTCTTCCCCTACCCTCAGGGAACTGTTACTCTTGTTACTGTTTTTGAAGGGTTTTTTATCTTGGATTTCATGCAATGAATGATCTTAATTACACAAATGGACTTATACAGGTCTAACAAGATTAATGAGGTAAAACTAAGATCATAATAGTAAGGGGAGGAAATGTTAAAGAACTATAGGATAGTGCTATCTCTGCACCCTGGATAGAGCATCCCTTCTGTGAGGCCCTTCTGTGAGGGACTGTCCAGTGATCTCACAGGTGGGTTTTGGATCTCCACTACTACAATGCCCCTTCCCATGGATTTGGTTGCTTGTTTTTGAACTTCTGATCCTTCTTCCCATCGACACCTCCTGATCGCACCTACTGGTGTGCTTCTTCCTTGTGGGCTTTGTTGCTTCCCTGCTACTTGGCCGCTTGTTTACCTACAATTGCTTCTTCTTCCTGACAGAAATTTTGGCTTAAGATCACCACACCCCACAATCCAACAGACCTGGAATGGGTGACCTGTGCTGCCAAGGTCTTCGTGAATCGTGCCTTTTCTTTAGTTCCTTCTTCCATCCAGACCCTTTCTGTCTCTGACCATGCTTCTCTGTCCTCATTTTCTCTCAAGACTGTGAGGATCCCTGCAGAAGGAGCATCTCCAACTCCTTGCCAGGGGACTCCCTTCACCCTCTTATGACAGTGGGCCCTGGACTCAGGCTCCTGTACCCGCTCTTCTAACAAAGCTATGCCTGCTGGTCCCCTATGCCAAGCAAAAAACGAGCTGTCACAGCCCTAGGCTGAGAGTCCACCCTGGTCCTAACTCTGCTATGATCTTATTATGTGACTTTGGACAAGTTACCACCCTTCAGCCTGTCGTTCATTTATAAAATGAAAGAGTTGGACAAAACCCTCTCTAAAACACTCTCCAGTTCAAACAGCATATGAGATCTGTTATATATATTGGAGGGAAGGATCTAGAAGGAGGAGAAATACCAAGATGCAGTCTTAATGACTTTGAATTTCTAGTTCTTAACTCGGTAGTTTCCCAAATAGACCACAAAGTGGTTGTGAAGGAGCCCCTGGCTGTCTTCCTTATCATTAAGACAATAGAAGCGCTTTATTTGACTCCTGCAGGTCTCTCTGGGCCTGCAGGGCAGCAGGTAGGTTGGCCGTTAGCAATGCTATCAGAGTTGTTCTCCATTGCTGCTATTGGAGAGTTCGGGGATGAGAGTCACAAAATGAAACCTCAAATAAAATATCTCCCCCACATGACCACATAGCCCCAGTGGAACTTCTGAACAAACAAAATGGAATTCAATGCCTGCTGCTCCAAATGATTTTTGACACCTCCACCCAGAAAGAAAATTAGACACCCTGGAAGCAGCGAGCCAGGGGAGAGGTAGATCTAGTGACGTGCCAAGGGCTGAGGGGCAGGCAGGAGCAGAGGAATATAAAGTGGCTGAGGGGACCAGCGCCAAGGGCACCGTTTTCACTCTTTCCAAGCCCCCTCCAGGCTGGAGAGCTGGGGTGATTTTGGACCTAGGTGTTTGTGGCTGTGGACTTCTATTAAGGCTTTATGTAGCTGTTTTATATTTTACTGTGTATTTGCCAATCACTTTTATTTGGCTGAGTCAAGTTTTCCTGAAATGCCATCTACTTTATGGTCAGGGCAGTCCATAGGTGTTTGCTCAGCAAACAGCCCAACACAATAGTCTACTTGTTCCAGAAGGAGCGCAGGTGCAAGGAAGCCAGGCGCTGAGGGGGCCATGGGAGTGGGGGTGGTTTCACCTTCCCTTCCCTTCTTTATTCTTTCCTTTCATTCTAGATAGTGGCAGTGCCAGGCCCAGGTTGGCCAGCAGCAGAGGGCAGAGTCATTCCGAGTTAGTTATGTGCTCCCAAGCTGTGGCAGGACTCTTTCCTCAGGGCTGGTAACCCTTGTCTCAGTGAGTTTATCAAACAAGACCACCGTTGTTACCACCTTCCATCCTTTGTTTGGCCTGCTTGCCTCTTTCTCCTTCCGAGCTCTGCTTTCACTCTGGATTCTCAGAATCTAGAGAAAACTTTGAAAGAAACTGACAGAAGCAGCAGTTATACTTGCCGCAGACCAGATGCTGCCAGTGTGCCTGGCCAGGTTTCCTCGTGAGCTCCCCTCCTCTGGCCCTGCTCCCTCTCCACACCAGCCACCTCAGCATTCTGGGTGTGGAGACACAGGATGCTGCCTCACTGCCTGACAGCCAGAGGGGCAGTCAGCACAGGAAGCAACACAGTACCCAGCACAGTAAATGGCAGCAGAGTCTTGTGTTCCCTGAGGCCTGAGTTTGCCACAGCGTCCAACTTCAAGCAGTTCTTTCCAACTGCTTCCTTGCCGTTCAAGTCCTGCCGAGAGTTCGACCTTCCAGCCCCAGATGACAGACTCCGAATCCCCATTCTAACAAGACTCCCAGGGGATCCTTAATCATTTGCAGGTGAACAGCCTGTGAAAATGTGGATTCTGATGCCATAGATGTGGCGATGAGGGGGACCCTAGTGGCACAGTGGCTAAAGTGCTTGGCTGCTAACCCACTGGTGGGCAGTTTGCACCTGCCATTAGGAAGTGGTGGCAATCTGCCTCTGTAAAAATGGACAGCCTGGGAAAGCCCTGGGGCGGGGGTGGGGGCAAGTCTGTTGTCTGGTTGAAAGAGTGGATGTATGTGCCAGGAGTGGTATTTTGATTGCATGGCTTCAAACCAGAAGGATCCAGTCCATAAATTCCAAACTGGGGACAGTGCACCAGGACAATGGAACTTGCAGGCCCTCGGACTGCCAGGGCTTATAACCACAGGATGCCTGAGAGGTGCTTTTGCTGAGGGCCACGGAGAACCCTTACTCAGACCCAAGAAAAAGGTAGTGACTGCACCTCCAGGGTTGAGGCCCTCATACTTGGCAGCCTGCCCGATGGTGGAGGTAGCAGGTCTGCCAGGAGATTTCTTTTCACAACAGTAACCTTTTTAAAAACAGTGCTATTGGCACACAATTCACATATTGTATAACTCAATAGCTCAATCATATTAACAACAGTTGTACAACCATCAGCGCAATCAGTTTTAGGACATTTTCTTCTTTCTTGTACTCATTGTTACTAGCTCCCCATTTTCCCCCAACCTCCCCTGCCAGACCCCCAAGAGAGAAAATGGTCTCCTTGGCGCTGGTCCCCTCAGCCACTTTGTATCCCTCTGCTCCTACCTGCCCTTCAGCCCTTAGCACGTCACTAGATCTACCTCTCCTCTCGCTCGCGGCTCTCGTTCTGGGGTGCCAGGGATTCCAATTTTCATTGTGGGCGGAGGCATCCAACATTATTTAGAGCAGCAGCATACATCCGTTACTGTCTCTAAAGATTTACCTATGCTGACTTTCATATAGAAAAAAAACATACAAAACAAAAACCTGATAACAATAACAAAGTAAAAGAGAGAAACAAAAGCACAATCGAAAAGAAAGCAAGAAATATGAAAAACTAGGACAAATAGAAAACGAGTCCAAGGGGAAATCAAATGATAAGGCTCACCACAGTTACTTCTTCATGGATTCATAGCTGTGGGCTGAAGTTGACACCAGGAGAAAAGGGTTGCTAAGCAAATTGAGTCTGTTAGCAAGTGTGAGTCTTGTTTGTGTGGGAGCTGCGACAGTGGCTGGTGCCAAAGGGGCAGAAGCCTGAAAGGACAGGGGTTGGGGCTGGTGGAACCTGACTGATGGCATCCGGAGTGGTCCAATCTAGTGGCTGAAATGCAGCCGTTTCACCAGCAGGGGGCAGACTGGAAGTCCAGAATGAACCAGACCCTCAGTTGCAGCACAGTTGGGGGACAGGCGGAGGTTTCACTCTCCATTCAGTTAACAGACACTGTCTGCTGTTGGAGACTTTTGGATAAGAGTCACAGAATTAATCTGCCCCACAGCACAACGTAGCCTCAATGGGGCTCCTGCACAAACGAGATTGAATTCAGTGTCTGCTGCTCCAAATGTTTGACACCTCCGCCCAGAAAGAAAATTAGACGCCCTGGTTCCCCAGAACTATATCAGCAAGGGGAGAAGCCCATCCAGTGAGTGCCCCGCATTGTATGAGGCAGTGGGGCCCCCGAGACTGGGAGAGCAGGACAGTGGACTAGCTATCAGCTTGGGGAAACATGCTGTGGCTTGACACCTGGGGTACACGCCAAAACATGAAATCCTGGCTTAGAGAAACTAGACTCTTTTCAGAGCCTGGGACCTGGCAGGTCAGCCTGCTAAGCTGTCGCCTATCTGCCCTTGTCACCATTGGCAAAGGATGTAGGGAGATCAAATTCTCTAGGTTGTCAGGTTGGAGACCTGCAAGGCACTGGAGCTGACCCAAGAGGAACTTCTGGGAAGCACGGGCAAAACTGTTTCACTGTCTTTTGACGTCTCTTCCTCCTGTGCTCAGATCTTCAACCACTCATTCTGTAAGGTGCAGCAGGGCACCGTGCCACTACGTATGAGGGGGCTTCCAAAAGTTCATGGTGAGATTGAGTAAGAAGATAATGGGATTTTCCCACAAACTTTTGGAAACTCTCTCATATACTTGAAACAGCAGAAGAATCTCCTTTTCCTGACTCTGACTTGCCCCTCTCGCTCGCTGCTCATGAGTCCATGGAGCGAGATTGAAGGTGGACTCTGAGGGTCTTGAGCTTCGTTTAAGGAGCCTTGGTGGCGCTGTTGGGGAGCTCTAATGCCACAGTGGTTATGCATTGGGCTACTAACTGCAAGGTCAGCAGTTTGAAACCATCAGCTGTCCTGAGGAAGAAAGTGAGGCTTTCTACTCCTTAAAGAGGTAAGTCTCAAAACCCCACAAGGGCACTATGAGTCAGAATCAACTCCATGGCAGTGATTTCGGTTGAATTTTGTGTGGTGGCAATGTTGGGTGAGCGTTGGGCTGCTAACCACAAGGTCAGCTGTTCAAACCCACCAGCTGCTCCAAGGGAGGATGATGGAAGCTATTTGCTTCCAGAAAGATTTACAGCCTCAGAAGCCCTGGATAGGGTCATTCTGTGTTGGAATTGACCCAGTGGAAGTGGTGGTGGATCTTCATTTTGAAAATGGCTTTGTTAATAAATGGGTGTCTGTGCTGGACACTGCGGGAACCAGAGGCCAACAAAGCAGTGCTCTGGAGAAAGATTTGAACGAGTGAGTATGTGTTTCGAGCCCTCAAATCCATTCTTGGTGACAGTTTGGCAAAGCCTTAGCAGAATATTTTTTGTCAATGAAAGAAGACTATGAAATGGGGTGGGTGGGGAGGGGGTGGGGGGTGAGCAGGCTTCAAACTCCCCAGGGTTATCACTTGGGAAACTTGGATGGCTGCCCTGAGCTACAGGTGAGTGAGGGCTTCCTGTATGGATGAAAATCAATTCCAGTTCCCGGTCAGTCGATCATTTGAAAATGGAAAATTTTAGGTTGGGAAGATTTTACCACACTAACACACACACATTCACGCACAAACTTACATAGACCTTAGGTAATAGTGCCAACAGTTAACATGCTCAAAACTGTGGAAGATGGAGTTCACCCAGAGGCAGCCCAGAAGAAAGGCCTGCCAATCAATCTGTTTCTGAAAGCTTTGCCCATAAAAACTCATGGGACCGCCTTGAGTTGGAGGCAACTTGACTATCACCGGTAACTTACTATACTAAAACTCACTGCTATCCAGTTGATGCCTACTCACAGCGACCCTATAGGACAGAGGAGAGGAGAGCCGCCCCTGCGGGCTTCTGAGACTGACTTTTTATGGGAGTAGAAAGCCCTGTCTTTCTCCCTTAGAGTGACAGGTGGTTTCAAATTGCAGATATTTTGATAGCACCCAAATGGGTAAATACTATGCCATGGGGGGGGGGCATTGTGTGTGTGTGTATGTGTGTGTGCGCGGGGTTGGGGGTGGAGTGGCAGTGGCAGGGAATAAACATTGTGAAAATTTTCTGTGCTGTCCAACCAATGCCTCCCTCAGATTCTTTTGCCTAGAAGCTGTGCTGTGGCGTCCCTGCTGGAAAATGGAGAGTCCTTTCAGCCCAGCCTAAATTTGCATTGGTAGCAGTTGACACACTCTTGTTCAACTATCGCACCAAAGAAGGCCCAGTGTGTTCTGTCCTTGTCCATTGTCCAGAATCTTAAATCCTCCCCACCTCTCCTTGGATCCCTGCTTTCCAAAGACCAGATATAGCCCTGCCTGAGTGCTCTTTCTGAGTAACATTTATTGATAGCGACTATAGGTCCAGCCATGTTCAGTGCTTTCACGTAATTGCAAGAGTTGGCAGTCAGAGAGAATTTGCCATGTGCTGGCCAGTATCCTAAGCAGTCTGCTGTGTCATATCACATGCTCAGGTAGCCAGTCAGCTTTGGAACCATACAGGCAGCACGGTCCCTACTTTTACACACGAGGAGACACATGATTGGCAAGATTAAGGCTTCATTGTTGGTTCAGAACTATTCAGAAAGTAGGGCCACCAGCTTCCGGAATCCGGGTCCATGACTTCAAGTCCAGAACCCCTTCTCGCTCATGGGGCAGCCTTTGGAAATGCACCATATCTAGTCCTCTGCTCATTTGCATGTTCCTCTGGGACCCACCCATCAGGAAGCCTTGGGCCAGCCTGTCTGTTACAAGTCAGGGCTCGGTGCCCAGGCTGCACGTCTCGCCAGTCTGCCCACACACCAGTTTGTGCCTAATTCCCACCAGAATGTCCCTGCTCTCCTGGCTTGCTGGGCTCTCTCTCTCCCTCCAGAAGCTTCCTCAGCGTGCTAGTCTTCGAGCCTCACTCAGATGGTCGCATCTCTCAGCCATTGTTCTCTCCCCACAGCCACAGTGTCTTCTTTCGCCCCAGCGCCCAGGCTGTCAACTGCTCACACTGTCCTCCTCACCATCTGGAAACAATTCGTTGCTTCTCCGGGTTTCAATGGCTTCTTGATTCTATTCCAAGAGCAGCTTGTAGCCCATGCTTAACCAAGGGGTGGGGTTTGAAACCAGCCTAAATGTAGATTCAAATGGGGTTCCCCGCATGTCTGGCTAATGCCCACCCCTGGCTTTCTTCCCTAGCCTTCGCCGCTTTCTTTCCTGTCATCGATTTGTCATGTCTGCAAGGTTGTTATTGGAGCATCCAGGTACTTCTTGGGAGTAAGGTGGCCGTATCTGTTTAAAACCTGTTCACCAGTGACACTGCTGTGCCAGCAATTATGAAAAACATTTGTCTTGAGATAGGTGCTTAAGTAAATAAGCACAATGTAGCTCTCTTTATTAAGCACATTTGAAGAACTCAGCTGATTTCTCCTTTGCTGTTTCTCCCCATGTGTGTGTTTATGGAAATTAAAGACAGCCTCTTGCTAGCAAAAAGAGCATTTTCTTAGACGACTTGTTTTTGAAGCTATGTATGCTCCTTAAAGGATCCCTCCCCCACCCCCCGCTGACTCTATTGCCCCCTGTGGACTTTCCGCAGGAATCTTCCATGCCACCATGGTTCCGGACGTCTGCAGTGCCTCCCACTTTCCATTAGATGGCGCCAGAAGAATGTGCGATAGGTCACTTGCTTTTCAGCTGCTTCTAACAGAGGCAGTCAATGAAACTTTTGTGAAATCAAATCTTAACGGATGAGGAGTGTGTGGGAGGGGGACGGGTGGGTGTCAGGACTCATGACTTGTTCTGGAACACTTGCTACCACCATTCGAATGCCAAAGAAAGTGAATTTTCTAGCGGCTCCCCTGGCCTACGTCAGTACTAGCCGTGGGGTTTGTTTGTTTGTTTAACGAACAAGCAAGCAGCAACCATAACCACAAAAAGCCGACCATGGGCATTTTGACGGGCCGCTTTACGCAAAGGATTTCTTCTAAACGTGGGGGTTGCGGTGAGGAACGGCCAGCTCGGGGCCACCGCTTCTTGGACCCCCAGGAGGGGCCTGGGGCCTCTAGCTCCAGCGCTCCCCAGAGGGCTTCTGTCCCTGCACACCCCCACACCCCCCACACTCCCGCCTGGGCCAGCCCTGACAGGGGGAGAAAAGCGCGCCCATTTTCCGCTTGTTTGCCTCTATTCCTCTTCGACAAGTGCTCTCTTTGCTTCAACTGTCCCAAGACAAGCATGCCCAGATGTCCTGTTTTAATGAGGTTCCTTTTCTCTTTGTGGCTTTTGCACAGGTCCCCCCACCCCGCGCGCCACTCCCCCCTCCCCCAGCCCCGCCCAGTGGGCCTGAAGGGAAGCCTGCGCTCCCCTTTCATTTCCCAAGCAGGGTTTCCTTCACTTCGTGTTTGTGCTAAACAGACCCCGAAGTGGATGCAGAAAGGAGAAGACGCCCCCCTGGAATGTTTAGCAAAACTTCTCACCGCAGACACAATACTGTATGTCTGGCTGAGCAAACACTCTCATTTGGCGCTCAGAGACTTTCCTCACTTGAGTTTTCTCTCCTTCAGTAGCCGAGCTTCAGTGCTGGGACCACGGTCAGAGCTTCCAGAAAGAGGGGCAGTGTGTTGAGTGACAGAAGAATGTCATTAAGGAGATAGCCATCGCGGCCAACCGGGCCCCCAATCCTGCCCCACTCGGTGCAGAGGAGATAAGCTATGGTGGCTTATCTCCACCTGGGGATGGCAGCAACCTGGCGGGCCAGTGGCAGCAAGGGAGCTGGCTGGTGCCGATGGGAGGCTGGGTTAATAAATGAACGTAAAGCTGGAGGGACACCTCGAACCAGAGCCGCTCTGGGGTTGAAGCTGGCAGTGCACATGTGACACGGCCTTCCCCAGGAGCACATAGCATTTCCCACAGAGCAGCAGCCCGGCTGACAGGGCATTAAGCCACACCCACTGCCATCAAGCCCATCCGGACTCAGATAATCTCCAGTGGAGTAGAACTGCCCCACAGAAGGTTCCCAAGCCTGTACATCTTTATGGAAGCAGACTGTCCCAGCGGTCTCCCGGGGAGTGGCTGGCTGGGGGGCTGAAGCCACCAACCTTGCCCTTAGCAGCCATGCACTTTAACCACTGTACCACCACGGCTACTCCCCGTGACCCTTAGAGACTTCACATCGCCTTTGTTATGTATTTAGTGGGTGGTAGGCAATTTTATGCATCTACCTTCAACACCGCATCTCCCAAGAAGACACATAGCTCACTGAGTAGCGATACTGTTGGCTCTTGGGAGAAGAAACTTCATGCTCATGGGCAAACCCTTGCCCGCCAGGTCAACCCAGGAATCTGCTGAGTGGGTAGAGAGTCGTGGCTGGTGGCACGGACCAAGCCCTTCTTATAGTGGGGCCGGGGGTGGGGGGCTTAGGGGGGTGGGGGTTGGCGTAGCTCTGATGAGTTGTGCTCTTGACTGCTAGGTCGGCAGTTCGGAACCACCAGGTAGCTCCAAGGAGAAAGATAGGCTTTCCTGTAAAGAGTTACACAGGCTCGGTAACTGATGGGGCCAGTTCTTCCCTGTCCTATAGGGCTGCAGTGAGTTGGCTTCAACGCGATGGCCGCAAGTTTGGCTGTTGTGTCTGACTTCTCAGGCCAGTGTCAAACTCCAGTCTGCTGCTGACCTTGGACAAAGCCATGTACCTTTTCTGTGCCTCAATTTCTGTGGCTGCCAAGAATAACAATAATAATAATTAAGAAGAATAAGGGTTCCTGGAGGCAAGGTGGAAGTGGGAGGGGATAAAGGGGAGCTGATAATCAAAGAAGAAGTTGAGATTCAAGAAGAAAGAATTTTTTAACTGATTGTGGTCACAATTGCACAATTATGCTTGATCTCATTGAATTGTGGAATGTTATGATATCTGTAAGGGCTCCCAATGAAATGATGAATGAAAGCAAAGTACACAGCAAAGCATTAAAAAAGAAGAGTTGTAACAGTAGAACTGCCCCATCAAGTTTTCTTGACTGTACCTTTACAGAAAGTGATCGCAAGGTTTATCTTCCCTCTAAGCCAGCGGTTCTCAACCTGTGAGTCACGACCCTTTTGAGGGTCGAATGACCTTTTTGCATGGGTCGCCCAATTCATAACAGTAGCAAAATTATAGTGATGAAGTAGCAACGAAAATAATTTTATGGTTGGGGGTCACCACAACCTGAGGAGGAACTGTATGAGAGGGTTGAGGCATCTCGGAAGGTTGAGAACCACTGCTCTAAGCTCTTAACTCACCACCTTTAAGTGGATTCTGATTCATAGCACTCCTAGAGGACAGAGTAGAACTGCCCCTGTGGGTTTCCAAGGCTGCAACTCTTTATGGGAGCAGAAAGCCTCCTCGTTGTCCTGCGGAGCTGGTTCCAGCTGCTGACGTTGCCAGTGCAGTGTAGTCCACTATGCTATTGGGTGGGTTCAAACAGCCACCCTTTCATTTTGCATTGTATATAAGAAAGAGGCTTACATACAAGAGTAATTGAATATTGAGAAAACACCCCAACCCAGTCCAGATCAAGTCCATAAGTCTGATATTAGCTCATATGTCAGATATAAAGTCCGCTTCAGACTCAGGAAACACACGCAAGGACGCCGAATGCAGGAGGATCATAGACCAGTGGGTAGAAAGTCTTTGGATCCAGTGGCGTCATAAACATCTCAGCGTTGGCAGGGGTCTTTCTACATGGCTGCTCCAGCACCCAGGGCTGCATCAGGGTAGGTCCAACCTCAGGGATGTCTTGCAGGGAGTCAGCCTTGTCAATAGAGTAGCTCCAAGGGTCGAGAGAGAGAAGTGTGTCTCCTGCCTCCCAGGAGGAAAAAGCAGAGTTTTCCCAGAATCCTCAGGGGAAGGCCATGCCCTCAGAGGCCTCATTGGCTGTGATCTGATACACAGACTAGACTCGACCCCTTCACTCTTCATCCTCAAATTGACAAGGTCATATAACTGCATGATTCGCCCTGCTGTCGAGTCAATTCTGACGTTAGAGACCGTATAGGACAATAGAACTGCCCCTGTGGGCTTCCAAGATGGCAAATCTTTTTTTTTTTTAACATTTTATTAGGGGCTCATACAACTGTTATCCCAATCCATACACACATCAATTGTGTAAAGCGCATTTGTACATCGTTTCTCAGAACATTTTCTCTCCATTTAAACCCCCTACATTAGGTCCTCATTTTTCCCCTCCCTCCCCGCTCCCCCCTCCCGCATGAGCCCTTGATAGTTTATAAATGGGTATTTTGTCATATCTTGCCCTGTCCGACGTCTCCCTTCATCCACTTTTTGGCTGTCTGTCCCCCAGGGAGGAGGTCACACACAGTTCCATGCAATCGGTTCCCTCTTTCCTACCCATTCTCCCTTTACCCTCCCTGTTGATGGCAAATCTTTATGAGACAGAAAGCCACATCTTTTTCCTTTGGAGTGCCTGGTGGTTTTGAACTGCAGACCCAAGCATCCCGACACATAATCTACTAAGCCCCCGGGGTTTCTTTATAAATTATTAGAAAGGTTAAAATGCTAATGGTTACAATGTCAACAATATGCTCTGAAGTCAATTTTGACTTACTGTGACCACATGTGACCAAGTTACACGGACCCGTAGGGATGTCCAGGCTTGAACTTCTCCAGTAGCAGATTATTAGGTCTTTCTCCCACTGGACATGCTCGCCCATCTGTGCCACCAGTTTTTCTTGTAGAAAATCTAGAAGGAAGTCAAAGGAAGCTGTCCTCAAATCAATGCTCAGCCATAGCCACCCTCTCAGACAGGGTAGAACTGCCCTATAACACAGTAACTATTTCCGGGAGTAGAAAGCCCCAGCTTTCTCTCGGGGAGCAACTATTGCTTTTGAACTGCCAGTGTTGCAGCTTGCAGCGCAGAGCATAACCACTACACCACTACCGTTGGCTAGGAGTTGGTTGAACTAAGATACTACGTGAAGTACATGCCCCCACAGCCTGTTCTCTTGGCAGCTGGGCAGGGTCCCGAGAGAACAAATGGAAGCAAACTGAAGTGCTGCACTATCCCTTCCACCACATCCCATTGGTGAAAATGCACGATAAGATTGGCCCACATGGGAGGCCTAAGGTCTGCAAGGCTTTCAGTGGTGTGATCTTATAGAAGTAGATTGCCTGGCCTTTCTTCTGTGGCGGTGCTTCTGGGTGGATTCTAGCTGCCAGCCTTTTGGTTAATAGCAGAGTGCATTAGGGAGCCCTGGTGACCTAGTAGTTAGCCATTGAACTGTGATCCACTAGGTCAGCAGTACTAAACCACCAGGCAGCTATGCCTTGGGAGAAAGACGAGGCTCCCTGCTCCTGAAAAGAGCTACAGTCTTGGAAATACACAGGCGCAGTTTGACCCTGTCTAATTGGGTCAGAATCTGCTTGATGACACTGAGTTTGGTTTTGGGGGGAAGTATCAAACAATTACGTAACCTCTCAGGTCTCTGGCCCTTATCTGTACAGAAGCCTTGGTAACATAGTGGTTACAGGTTGGGCTGCTCCTTTGGTTAAAGATGGGGCTTTCTCCTCCCATAAACAGGTATGGTTTCAGAAACTCATAAGGGCAGTTCCACCCTGTCCTATATGGTTGCTATGAGGCAGCATCAACTTGACCGCAATGAGTGAATATGCAGTGAATAAGAGTCCCTGGGTGGGGCAAGCAATTGAATACTCATTTGTTTACGGAAAGGTTAGAGGTTTGAGTCTGCCCACTGGTGCTGCAGAAGAAAGACCTGGTGATCTACCTCTGAAAACTCTGTGGAATACAGAGGCGGGGGGTGGGGGTGGGGGGGCACCAGGAGTCAGAGTGGACTCAACCCCAGGAATCCAATGTAAAAGACAAAAGAACCAGGGCGCGGAAATAAATTGGGAGTCAAGGAAGAGGTATTCTTGGTCACTTGCAGGGATGACAGGGAAGAGAAAAAGAAAAGAAATCATTTTAAAATTATGACACTAAATCGTATCTACTGGATACATCCACGGGGCCAGAACTTTTGGTTTCTGCTTTGAAGAGTGAAAAGGCCAGTTCCCGGTATAAGCCACAGGCGGCTCTTCCCCAACCCTTCTGTAACCAGAAGCCATGCTTCATTTGTTAGAGTTCTTTGAGGATGGAAATCACTCATGGAGAGAGACGAACAGGGGATGCTATTTTGACTTTCACAAAGCATTGGCAAGCTTTTCAGCCAAAAGCTGTTTTTAAAAAATTGAGTCACCATGGGATTGGGGAGCAGTGTTTAGTCCTGGCTTCTTCTCTATAGCTTGCAGATACGAAAAAAGAAGAAAAAATTTTTCTCAAGTTAAAGCGGCACTTTTCTAAACAGCCTAAAAACTTCAAGTGGGGCATCGGGGATCACTTTCGGAAGGAAGCTGATGTTTTATTTGTAAATTATTTGGGAGAGAGAGTACAGGGCAAAATGGCTACAGGGGCAGAAGCCTTGGTGCTCTTCTGTGAGGACAAACTGCTTCCGGAAGACATCTGTGTTGACGGGCTGGCGATAGAAAGAGGCCGACAAGTCCCAGGAAATCTCTCTCTCGAGACAAATTCCTGAAGTTCCAGTCAGAAGATTTAAAATAGGTCTTACTTTTTCAAGCAGGAGAAAGATGAGGTGTTCAAGTCCCGTAAACTGTTACAGAACCCCCTGTCCTATGGGGTCATTATGAGTTGGTGTTGACCCCACGGCAGTGAGGACTTTCTGTTTGTTTGTTTGTTTGTTTGTTTTTCCCCTCCAACTGTGAATAGAATCTCTGCTTCCAGAATGCATCTATCAGGGCAGTGCCTGATGTGTAAAGAGACAGCATTATTATATGGACCCCAAAGACAGAGACAACACACCCCTTGCCAATTTAATGTTTTGCACCTATAGTGCCATCCCTCACATGTCATGTAACCGTTGTCAAAACCTGTTGCCCAATTTTCCATCACCATAAACAGAGTACCATCTGCTTCCTCCCTCCCCCTTCCCTCCTGCCTCCCACCTGTCCCTGGTAACCGCTGATAAACGTGAGTCTCAAAACATTTGCCTATTCTTGTTCTTTCATTTAAGGAGGGTCCTCCGATCCTTGTCCTTTGGTTGTCTGACTGTGCTCAGTATGAGCTTTTCGAGGTCCATCTGTGCTCTCGAATCTTAGCAGGATTTCATGTCTCTTGAGGGCTGAGTAATATTCTTCCTGAATTCATTTTTGAAGAGAAATAAACTGAACCTGGCAGGCCACCAATTTAGAAGACGGGCAGTAAGTTGTGCTCTTCAGCATTCTGATTGTAAAGGCTTGCCTTCTCAGGAGCTGGATTTAAATAATGAACACCAATAACTAGATCTATTGACCTCCCCTGCTGCCATGCATACTTTTCAAGGCATGGCCTTAATCTTGGCCCTGATGATAAAGATCCTGGCAGGGACAGCTCACAGAATCCTACGAGTATTTTCTGAGCTTGTGAAACTTTCAGTGATAAAGAGGTCAGGAGCGCTACCTTACCGATTTGAATGTGCAGCTGAGAATCATTAGCGAGGTGAGCAAACTGAAACCGCATTGTGAGGTGTTGTGTAAAGCTACAGGAGCTCTGGTGGGGGTAGCGGTTACACGTTGGGTTGATAACTAAAAGGCCGGATGTTTGAAGCCACCAGCTGCTCCTCAAGCAACAGATGAGGCTTTCTACTCCCATAAAGAGTTACGGTCTCAGAAAATCACAGTGGCAGTTCTACCCTGTCCCAGAGGGACCCTAAGAGTCAGCATGAAGCAGTGGGTTTGGGTTTAGCTTCGGTTTGGTGTAAAATTAAAGTAGCACCCATCCTTTATTGTCCCTCATAATTTGCGATTGCATGTATGAATTGATTCCATTCCAGGAGATTTATTTTCTGTCAAGAATCGTAGAAATAATCCTAAAATGTTCAGTGATCTTTGTGCAAGGATGTTCTTTGCAGTATTGTTTATATTCGCTAAGTAGTACAAGGAACCCAACTGTTTATCAGTCAACTTTCACCGCCACTCTTGATTTCAACTCCTAGCATTGGTAAGGGATAGTAAAAAAATTAACAAATCATGACGCAACCAGAGGAAAAAGAACAAAGCCTTAGAGTGTATTCTGACATGGACGTATGTCCAAATATGATAAACTGTTGCAACTCTATATGAATCATATGATTCCAGTTTTGGTTAAAGTTAAGTATTAGTATATGCATAAGAAAACCCCTAGGAGAGTATATATTAAATTGTTCACCCCAGTTTTTTTCTTGAATAGAAATAGGATAATGGGGGAAATTAGACTGTATACATTGTTTCTGTATTGTTTGAATTGTTTACAATGAGCATCATTATTTTTGTCTTTTTAAGCATATGAGTAAAAGAAACATGAACCCACCCTTAACCCTGAAAACCTTATAATTGTCCTTGCAAACAAATAGAAGAACAACACAAATTATATAAAGAGGGGGCAAAAGATGGGTGACTTCGACTATTCATGTAAGAAGGCAGTCTATTATCAGATCAGGAGAGACACCCCCCCAAAAAAGAAAACACACCAACCAACTATTAAAAAAAACAAAACACCTTTCTTCTTTGGTCATAGTGTTCTGGTATTTCTACATGGTGAAAGATAAAGAAATCAAATTTATTCTTTTTCTTCTTTGGCTTTGCTTTACAAGATGGGGACTAACTAATGCAGTGGTCTGGCATAGTGGTGTCCTGATCAACGATGGTGGCAGCCAACACCGCTTGGAATGTGCGTGGATAGGCATCCACCTGCGGGCCATCACTGTCTGGTTCCTTTTCTGCCCCGAATCCAAATGCAAGAGATTTGTTTGCTAGGCAATGCGTATGCTGCCCTTGTTTCTATCAGTCATGACAGGACAGTTTGGGCCCGGATTGAAGCTCTTCTTTCTCCTTCCATTGAGTAGAAAGCACCCTGAGGTTATGGTCATTTGTGTGTGCTTTACTGGCCATGATCCTGACCCTCCTCTAGATAAATCTTAACGCTACATTGTCATTGGGTCTTCTTCTAGACTCCCACTAACCTGAGAGCCCAATAAAGGCAGAGACCTTGCCTGTCTTGTTAAATATTGTATCACTGACATCTACCCAAACAATTATTTGAAAAGAACATTTGTTGGTTGTTAAATGATTGGTCTCGACTGCAAATAGAACCCAGCTGGCCTGGTCGATTTTTCCATCGTGGGGTCATGACATGGTTCAAAAGCTTGGGATCAGCCGGATCATCAAGGCCAAGTGCAGTCAACTTTTACTTTGCTTGGCACTCTCTTGTGACAAACTTTGTCTTTATCTTCACTTTCCAGATACAGCCAAAAGGCGGCAAGGAATGGAATGAAAAATCAGTTCAACCTGCATGAGCTGAAAATGAAGGGCCCTGAGCCAGTGGTCAGTCAGATTATTGACAAACTGAAGCACATTAACCAGGTAAGTGGTAATGCCTACAAAAATGACAGCGATTCTTTATACTAAAAAGGACATACGGTCCTCTCCTTTAATTCAATTTTTAAACACTCAGGACAATATTTTGCTGTTAAAGGATACATGGAAAATAATTTTCACGATCCCCCTACTCTCTACTGTTTTCCTTTTACCTGTTCTCTTCCAGGATATGCTTTCTGCTCCTGTTAAGAATTAGTCTCAGAAACTCACTGGGGCAGTTTACCCCTGTCCTAGAGGGTCGTTATGAGTTGCCGTAGATTTGATGGCAGTGAGTTTGGTTTTGGGTTTGTCTTCTCGTATTTACCCAGAAAAGCCCACTTGGACTCTATTCATAAGAATTAGTGTACATATGGTGGGCCCGACTCCTTAAGTGAACACTGTATTGGAAAGACATGTATGTTTGTTTCCACAAGTCTCCCTACTAATAATTTTTGTATCTACATAATATTCCATGAAGGATTCATCATCATTCCTTTCATCAGTGTGCTTTTACTGGATAGTCAGGTGACTTCCAAATTTTTTGCCATCATAATGAGAGCAACCTCTTCTTGGACAGTGCGTCCTCTTGAACTTAAGTCTTTAAAAAACAAGAAACAGTATTGGAGTTCTAGGTTAAATGATATGCACATTTTCATGCACATTTCCGAATGGCTTCCTACTGAGGATGCTTCCATGGTTGCTGCCCAGCACGGCAGAAGAGGAGCCACTGCCCTGCACCCTGGCCCCTTTTTGATTTGCTGACCTGTCCAGAGACTCCCAGCGAGCCCCTCTCACTGTCGTCGTAGTTTCTCCTCCCTACGACGGTTTAGCAACAAAGACACACATAGAAGGGAGTTGTAGCATCTGCTGGGATTGCTTTGTGGTGACAATAAAAAACTGGCTGAGTGGTCCATGGATGAAGAGGGCTCTGGGACCACTGACTCCTATCTGTCTGCTAGGCTGAACTGAACAGCACTGAAATCCTTCTGGAAGGACAGAGCTTTCGCTAAGAAGACATTGGCACAGCTTCATGCGAAGTTCAGCCATGACCCTTTTGTGGTTTGTTTGTTTTTTTAAGGAAAATGTTTGGAAGGGCTTACTAATAGCAGTGTACTCGACTGCAGATTGCATTGTGAAGGTATTTACGACATGCTTGGGTGTAGTTCCTCCAGTGCTTAATAAAGTGCCCTGCGCTCAGTGAGCACTTAATAAACAGTTGACAGTGCAGCTGAGCCTAGGATAATGATGGCATTTACATAACAGATCATGCCTCACAAAGTTCTTTAAAGCATTGCTAGCTTATGGTGCCTTGGAAATGCATCTTGGAAAGCTACAGAGCACAAACAGTAAACTACGTACTGCTTCACTGAGACCACAGCCTGCTTCACCTGTGGACAATGGCAATTGGGGACTGTGCGGCTCCCAGTCATTTCAAATCAGACATGTCTGGGTGGCACCGTTCAACTGGCTAGACCCCAGCACCGGGGAAACCCAAATCCCAGAATCCCATCATGACACACCTAATCATCACGAGGACTGGTGTCAACTATTTGGCCACCAGACATTAAGGAGTACCTACTTTGTGCCCAGCCAGTTGTCAAGGGCTTGGGGGATTCAATGGTAGTCCAAGCTACCTTGTTTTCAGAACCGCCTTGGGCAGGAGGGTGTCATGCAAGCGTTCATTGAAAGTAGTTCAATAAAGAGATTTTGTGCAAAGCTCAAAGACAGACTCGGCCAGTGAGCTCTGTGGTGGTTTGCTTAGGCCTCTTGTGGGCGAGGACTTCAAGGAGGGGTCAGTGTCTAAATCAGCTAATAATAATGAATAGCGTTTGACTAGGTACAGATAAGCAAGAGAGTGGCAGTCATATTAAAGGCCAGACATAGATCTATGGATGGACACCACTTGGGAGTGGGACGAGGGTGGGGACTCAAAAAAAAAAAAAAAAGAGGAAGCAGTATCAGACATGGACTTCTGTAGGATCCAGCAGTTACCGCAAATATTTATAGCAAGCCCTTTTAGTAAACACCTTAGATACTTGACATTCACACTATGGGAGACTATGTGGTATAGTAGAAAGACTATGGGATTTGGATCCATATGGATTAGAACTGCATTCCAGGTCTTACTAGCTATATAGCATTCTACAAATCATTTAACCTCTCTGCACGTCTTAGAAGCCCTAGTGGCATTAAATGCTTTTACGTTAGGCTGCTAACTGCAAGGTCTGCAGTTCGAAACCACCAGCCACTCTGAAGGAGAAAAAATGAGACTTTCTACTCCTGTCAAGATTTGTGGTCTTTGTTAGCTCACAGGGCAGATCTTCTCTGTCCTGCGGGGTCTCTAGGAGTTGGAATCAACTCGGCAGTGAGTTTGAGTTTGGTTTGGTCTTGATGTGCTTCAGTTCTATGGTCTATACTAAAACCAAAACTTACTGCCAGCAGACCGACTGATTCTGCCTCCGAGCAATCCTATACAGAGTGGAACTGCTCCTTTAGGTTTCCAAGGCTGCAAATGTTGATGGGAGCTGTCAGTCTGACTTTTCTCCCAGGGAGTGAGTGGCTGGTGGGATTGCACTGACCATGCCCAACATATAGCTCACTCCACCAGCAGGGCACTTTATATAGAATTTTGAAAACCTCATGAAGATTATTGTGAGGATTAGAAATTTATTATACATGAGTCGGGTGTGGGGATGGCTTCCAAAAGTTTTTGAAAAGATTGGATGATCTTTCTATTGCATTTTTTTCACAAATATTTTTTCCCCTTGAACTTTGGAAGCCTCCTTGAATATGCTCATTTATGTATCTAAAATATGTATTACATATAGAAATCAGTGCATGTGCCTGGCAGGCACATCGTCCATTTCTATGACGTTGCTAGTATTCAGAATTTTCTCGCTAGGCAGGACTTGCGTTTGGAAGGAGAGCAGTACTCCAGTACTTTCTGCCCATCTACTTCTGCTCTTCACATCCCTAAGGTGTATACTCCTCTGATGCGTCCTCGCTCCTTTGTTCTCCCACCTTGTTTCTTTCTTTTCCTTTCCTCGAACTTCCACACACAAAAGCTGAAACCAGCTCGTTGGTAGAGTCTGTACCTGAAAGATCACCTTCTGGAACGTTTGGCGCATGATTCCTGGGGGTGGACATTTTCCGTTCTCTGACAAATACCATTGAGCAAACAGCGACTTCTCATTGATAGACCAGTTTTACCTGTTTGAGTTGAGTTGTTATAATTGATTGGACTCCAAATACTCCCACACTGCTGCTTTGCTCTCATCTATGTTGCAGAAGATGGCCCAAAGCACCCCCCCGCCCTTTTTTACTCCGAGACCTCAAAGAAAAGTCGTATTCTGGCCATGAGTCCATTTGAAAGGGAGACATTGTGGGGAAGTCTTAAAGAAAAATGTGATGATGATGATGTTGATAAAGATGATGATGGTAATACATTATATTTGTATCACATTTAGCCATATTTCAAAGCAATTACTTGTCCTAAATGTCTAAGAGCTTAGGAAAAAAGAAAATAATCCAACCACAAATTGTGCAAGATGTATTCGTGTCACAGATAACTGTTTTTCGAGAAGCGATTGCTACTGGTGGACATTACCTCATGTGCATTGCCCCCTGGGAGTAAAGTGATTAAATAATGTTTGTCCCTTTTTCAAAGCCAGGGAAACTGAGGCAGAGAGCCAGTAAAGGCTAGGTGGACATGCAGCCAGAACTAGTGAGTGCAGTTGAAAATCCAATCAATCTTCCAGATGTTGTTTCTATATACTGCCAAGTGTCTGGATTCATTGAATGCCTGCTGAAATGGACCTAATGTTCTGGCGATGGGGAGGTACAATCGAGTGAACTTATTCAAGTGCATACACAAGTCAGTAGTGAATTGGGAGCAGAACATTATTTTTCTAAGCCCTTCACTCTAGCAGGATGGTCATCCACATATGCCTATGAAGCAGAGATATTTCTCTCTGTGTGTGTGTGCATGTGTGTCCATCCAGACAGACTTCTCCTAGGCCACTTATAAGTACAAGGGAAGCCCCAAAGTATTGCAGCTGGGGTTCCAGTTAATACGTGCATGGGTTTATTCCTAACAAAACAGGTTTAAACATGTCTCCGTGATCAGAGATGATAGGTTGTAGATAAGTTCTCTCAGTAACACTTGCCTTAGTCACGTTAGAGCATTTAAAAAAAAGAAAGGCCTGCTGAAAACAATCTGAAAGGATGGACTAAGCAAGATCATTTCAGTTCAGAAAGTGATGGTGACCAATTTTCAAGGATTCCAATGTGATGCCAAGGATTTATCTTGATAAATATTCTCCAAGGACACAAGGGGGTATATTAGGAAGAAGTTTTCAGAAAACAGAAAACAAAATTGGTGATAAAAAAAGACAACAGGAAAGTTGAACTGAGGAATATTTTTCCATCACAATAAAGCACCTGTTCATTTGCAAAGGTCTCTGAGAATGTTGTTGGGACACCTAACCCTAGCCTCCCTACAACCTTATCTTGCCCCATTCAGAGTGCTTTGGTTTCCCCAAAATAAAGAACAACAACAAAACATTGAAAGGGGCACGATTTGAATCCCTCAAGGATGCTCAAATTGCCATTTCGACTTGATGCAAATTGAAGAGGGCAAAATGTTTCTGACGTGTCGAGACGTAGATGGAGGTTATATCAAGAAGCAATAACTTTAGGTTTAGACCATTTCATTTGACAGAGGGCTTGGTGCTTTGGTGGCCATACTTTTGGACTTGCCCTCCTATATCCCAAAATATCCCTTTACCTTCTTCCATGGAAAATTCTCAGCTGCCTCTTTTTCAGGTTTCGGTTGCTGTTGATAACACTGGAAATAATAGACTCCCTCAGGGAAAAAAAACGTTCTTTCCATATTGGCAGTCCCACGGTGTAACCTTGAAGTTCACAGTCAGACCCAGGCCCCTATCCTGGGAAGGCCTCCAGGTGTGAAGTGTCCTCCCCTCCTCCTGCAAGCCAGAGTTGACGTGTAACATTCCCATGGCTGAAAGCAGGGACCTCCTCATTTCCTTGTCCGTTTCTGATTTGGGAGAGGATTTATGATCTGAACTCTTCTAAGGCCTCAGTGTCACACTTGGAAATTGCTAGACCATATTGCTTTTTGATTAAACCAAGTTTCAGCTGTGTTAGTATCATTCTGCTTCACAGCTCCTGCACGGAGACACACTATCAGATGTGTGCGCGCGCACACACACGCACACAGCCATCAAGATGATTCCAACTCATAAGAACCCTACAAGACAGTAGAACTGCCCCCAAAGGCTGCCTGAGGCCATACCTCTTTACAGATGCTGATTGCCTCATCTTTCTCCTGGGAAGCAGCTGGTAGATGCGAAACATGAACTTGTCACCTAGCTGTTCAAATGCTTGTGCCACTGTGCCACCAGTACCGAGCATGAGACAGTCATTCTTATCCATATGATCCTGCAATTCATTTGTCCTGTAACTGAGATTTGTTCAAGAATGCTTATCTGCTGTCAGCGTTAATGTAGTAGTCCATAAACTGCTACAGAGAACCCCTAGTGGAGTAGTGGTTACGCTTTTAGGCTGCTAACCTCTAGGTCAGCTGTGTAAAAACCACCTGCTCAGGAGAAAGATGGGGCTTTCTATTCCCATAGATGTTACAGTCTCAGAAACCCACAGGGGCAGTTCTACCCTGTCCCATAGGGTCGCCAAGAGTGGGAATCAAAGTTTAAAGTGCTACAGAAGTTAGTATTCCCAGGGAAAATAGAGCTGTTCACTGATTTTGTCTCCCAACCCCAAGTCTCAGTCCAGGTTTAAATGGAGCTCTAGGGGCAGTTCCACCCTATCCTACAGAGTCGCTATGAGTCAGCAGGGACTCAATGGCAATGAGTTTAAGTTGATAGAGACACACAGCATACCTGTTAACAGGATCCATATATGAAAGATATGCAAGACTATGACAGAAGCAGAAACAACTTAATCAGTGGTCTGACAATTTCAAAGTCCCCGATCTAGTAACATCTACGGCTGGAAGATCTCACTTCAGTAGCAAAGAAAGCGTAAGCACAGCACTTACCAAGTCTGAATTGGACAGATTCCTAAACCTCATTGTAGAATGGAGAAATGGAGGTTCTTTGTAGTATGTGTTTGAGTTACAGACAGCAGACTAGCTTCTTATCCATGGTGACAGAATATGGTCAATGCCAAGTTCAACATGAGGAGCTAGGCAGTAAACTAGCCCCACTTCCAGTCCTCTCTGGAAACACCTAGAAAGTATTTGTGAGATGCCTAGCAGGCGACTCTGGCATAAAGAGAAGACGCAAACATTGGAAATAGCAAGTTCAATGTTAACTAGTAAACTTACTAAGAGCCAGAGAAGAACTCCGGGCATTCCTTGGCATGTGATTTTTCAAACGACAAACACACAAAAGTCTTTAAATGGATCTTATGCCTGATTGAAAACACTCAGAGTAGCCTGCCCTCACAGTCTGCTCACATTACAACCTGAGACAGTCACTCAAGCAGTGACTTTGGCCAGTGGAAGCTTGAAAAGCACAACATGGCTCTAAAAAATGTCAAAATCAGGAGAAAGCTTTTGAGTGAAATTTAAATGAATGGTTCTTTCAAATTGGGATTATGTCCCTGTCTCTGTAATACTTCTTCACATCCAGTCACTGCCATCATTTCCTTATGAAGCCTCAGTGTGTGTGTGTGTGTGAGAGAGAGAGAGAGAGAATCGACAATGGCATGTTAACAAGAGCCAATGAATGACTTCTGAGCCACAAAAGGACAAAGGGAATTCATCTTTAAATACCAGATGGAGACTGTGGAGCTGAGTACAATTTCATGAAGTTAAAGGGAATTTAGTGGATACATTCTCTAACACATCTATCATTTTTAAAAAATCTTACATAGTTTTGCTCAATAGCCCTAAAAAAGTAACTCCAATTTCTGGAGGCTTTGGGGGAGCATGTGCTTTTAATATCTTAATTACTATATACAGTTGCATAACATTGCGCCATGGAGAATTCCCAAGTATTTCATCTTAAAATTTCTTGGAAATGAACTATCGGCTCTATTTGGACTTAAATTGGGTCGTTTATTTTAGTCCTTGCATATTAAATGAAATGACTGAAAAATGGAAGATGAGTCAGGAGTGACAGGCCGAAATATTTTCTGTAGGACTGGTACAGCGACTGGGATGCAGCAAAGTAGAGAAAGGCATTTTCTTTTCACTACTGTATTATATTCCTACCTCCAAACAAACCCAACTCTCTGCCATCCAGTCCATTCTGACTCATGTCAATCCTGTAGGACAAGGCAGAACTGCCCCCGTGGGTTTTGGAGAATGTAACTCTTTCTGGAGGAGAAAGCTTCATCTTTCTCTTTGAGAATGGCTGATGGTTTCAAACCGCTGACCTGGCAGATCACAGCGGGGCTCTTAAGGTGGCATAGGTCCTTCTTCATCAGAAGTCCTGTATGAACTCTGGAGGGACGACTGCTACATATCAGAAAGGTGTTTTAGCCAATGACTCAGAGTCCTAGGTGTGCAAAGTTACAAATGTGTTCCTTAAACTATCCTGAGAGCCTTTTGAGCTTTACCTGGTGGTCAAATGCAAAAACATTGTTTTTTTAAAAAAAAATAAATTAGTTAATAAATAACAAGTTGCTTTCTACCCCATTTAAGGCTTTCTTGTATCCAGTACATGGCTTTTTTATATATTTGAATATTGGTTGAGAAATACAGAGATATCTTGCCACCTAGATATATTCAAGAATGTTTCTTGCCTCTGGATTGTACAATTGGTCACTTTGGGGTTGTGGGTGTAATTCTGCTTCCCATGGCACAGTCCTATCCAGAGAAGACATTCAGTGTGTGTCAATTACAAAAAATGTGTCAGTTGATCCAAGAGACTCAACCTTTGCTGCCTTCCATTAATTGCTGAATTTAGATTCAGCTCAAGGTATCTTTTCACATTCCAAACTAACCAGTTCCTGGGCTAACAGGCAGGATTACAGAAGTAAGTGCAGGGTCATAGCTCCCAGGAGCCTTTAGGTCATGGGGTGCAACCCTCTGTTGCAAATGAGACAATTCAGAGCCAAGAGAGCCAGATCCCGTCCATATGAGCCATTCATTCATTTACATATTCTTTTGATACATGGGTGGAATGCATGCAATACATAAGGCAGATGTAGAGTACCCACCCATCCTTAGCAGCCGCCTCCTAAGAAGAAACGTGGGTCCGAATGGGGATCGCATGGGAGAGTGAGACTGGCTTGGCAGAACCATTCATCCTATTCTAAGCAATAGCTCTAAGCCCAGATTATACAGCTAGTGAGCCAAAGTGGCGTCTTTGAAGTGGAAGACCAAGACGTGTAGGTTTTCTTTGTCCCTGCCCTTGGGGCTGTGAGCAGGTCCAATGAGAAAGAAGAACTGAACCTTTGAATGTCTTGAACTAGCTTGTCTACACAGAGCAGATACTCTTGACCCTTGATGGAAGTCCCATGTTAATTGACCCAGTGCCAGACATGTTGGGGTTTTTTTCAATTCGACAACTCAAACTCACTGCCATCGAGTCAATGCCTACTCATAACGACCCTATAGGACAGGGTAGGACTGCCCCTGTGGGTGTCCAAGACTGCCCATCATTTTGGGAGTAGAAAGACTCATCCATCTACTTAGGAGCAGCTGATGGTTTCAAACTGCTAACCTTGCAGTTAATAACCCTTACCCACTATGTCACCAGAGCTTAGCCTCACCTTCAAGCCTTGATCTAGACAACTTTTTCTTCATTATGTTTTTCTGGGTGATCACCTCTCAGAGTCATAGCCATTCCGTATAATGGACGAGCAGATCATAAGATCAAAGAAGCAAAGAAAATTGCTGCTGTGGTGTGTTACAAATAATGGGGCCTGAGTTCAGAACACTAGGGAGTCTAATGGTTATCATCATGGTACCACTGATGGGCACATCTTGAGGCATGATAGAAACTAGAAGAGGAGTCAGCCCTTCCCTTCAAAAGAGGAGGGAAACTGGATTGTGGAAACCACAAATCCAGGGAACACAGTACTACAGCTCAGCAAAAGATGAGACTAGACCTTTGGAGAGTAGGATTGCTGGGTGATTACTAGGAGCCACTCTGAACTCACTCAGAAAATCAGTTCAAGTCAGTGTGTGTGTATGTGTGTGTGTGTACATACCTTGACTAGATTAGAAGAATGGCACAAATAAGGTAGGTCTGGATTTAAGTGAGGTGTTTGACAGAAATCCCCATGATTTTTTTTTCTAAAACAAGTAACAGCAGTGTTGACTATGTTCACACAGTTAGGTGACTTTTGTAGCTAATTAACCATCATGCCCAAAGAATGTTTTCTTCACATTCCAGTGTCAGCCTACCAAGAATCTGTAGTTGTTTGCTTTGTTCTTGACCTTTTTTGCCTAAAGTCTTTAGCAGTGACTTAACTGAACACAAGGAAGGCATACGCCTAATATTCCTTGATGCCGTGAAGCCAGGTTGGGGGTTAGCTAATATATGGAAAATACAATCAGGATCCAAAAAGATATCTGCAGGCTGACTGACAGGAGAATGCCAGCCAAGGGGAACGTTACAGGAAGCAGGGTCACGTAGCAAAGGCAGACTCACAAACATGGCAGCAGAAGCCCAGAAGGGGAAACTCAACATAGCAGACATGTTTGTTTTTAGCTATGGTGGAAACAGCAATGAGGAACAGGGAAACCTTCCTTGACCTACATGGTGGCCATTTTGTCTCATTTGATCCTTAAATTTCCTGGTTGGAGCTAAGTTCTTGTGGGATATATATATCTAGAGCCCTGGTAGCACAGTGGTTAAGTGTTGGGTTGTGATCCACAAGGTCAACAGTTTGAAACCATCACCTGCTCCGCAGAAGAAAGATGGGCTTTCTACTCCCATAAAGAGTTAGTTTTGCAGTTCTACCCTTTCCTATAGCATTGCCAGGAGTCGGCATCCACTTGACAACAGTGGGTTTGGTTTACAGATGTATTCAGACCAGGGAGGAAGAGGAATGGAATTGAGTGGCTAGGGAAATAGTATCCATCCCATTTAAAGATTCGAGTCCCTGTGGTAATACCCTTGGCTGGTCACCCAAAAGCTACAGCTTCGATGCTACCTAGAGGTCCCTGAGAAGAGTGACTTGGTGATCTGTTTTTGAAAAGTCAGCCATTGAGAATCTAGTGGAACATAGTTCTACTCCGACACATCCAGGGCCACTAGGAGTTGGAACCAAGTTGATAGCAACTATTGTAGGGTTAGCATATTTGTTTGTTTGTTTTCTTTTTATGTTGCTGCTGTTGTTCAACTTATTAAAGAGATTATTTGGAGATTGCAGTGTTCGTTTTTCTGCATGGATTTTTATTCAACCAGTGCTACTGGATTTAGTTAGAAAGCCTTTCTGGTGTGCAATTTAGAACCGTGGTGAGAAATTTGAGAGGCACAATGCAGTTATCTAGTTTAGGGTTTCTATGAGTTGGAATCAACCCAATGGCAGTGAGCTGAGTGACAGTCTGGGGAAAAGACCAAAACACTTTAAAGCCAAATAGAACTGTGTTTAAATAGAAGACATCTGCTTGGCTTTTGCCCATATTATCTAACCTCTCTGTACTCGAGTTTTCTAATCTGTGAAATGGAATATAACCATCTATGCATATGTTGAAGGGTTAGGATAAGTCCTAGAGATAATGCACGCATATAGTAGATACTCAAAAAGTAACCAAAGCCAAACCAAACACACTGCTGTCTAGTTGATGCTGACTCATAGCGGCCCTGTGGGACAGGGTAGAACTGCCCCTGGACGTTTCCAAGATTTTAAGAGTGGGTTCTCCAGGGACCGGACTGGTGCTTTCAAACTACTGACCTTGGGTAGCCACTAAGCCACCGGGGCTCTTTAATAAAGTATAGTTACGCTTTTCCTTCATATTCTGATAATAGGAGGAGTTACCATTCGGGCAAGTCAGGAATAATTTCTGAAGTGACATGATTATCTGGGCTCCAGTGGATTGATCGATTTTCCTAATAGAGAGACTACCTTCTTCTCATTTAGATTGTTGTTTAAATGATTTAAACATTCTTAATATAATCATCTCAATCTTAAAGATTCTGTAGGAAAATACATGTAGCCAACCTTCAACAGATTTGTGAACTATTTTAAGTTAAGTTAGGCTTGAAGTGACTGAATGGAAAATGAAGTTGGTAAATTTTAAAAAAAGGGGGGGTGCTGATATATTTAAATCAAGTGCTTCAGATTTTCCCAAGCTTGAACTCTGCCCTAAAGTGGAGGCTCTAGAAATAGGCAGGCAGCCCTTGGAGTGCAGCTTAGAAATCTGACCACATGATCCAAGCGTCCCATTTTCATCTTCAGCCCCACCAGGACCTTTCATGGAAAGATGGTATTGAGTGGGGAATCTTCAGAGCTACAGAGTTGAGGAGAAGTTAATCTGCATTCCTTTTGCATTTTGCTCCCTGGTTGAAGATGGTGAGAGGTTCCTATATTTAAAACCTGCTTGACATGATATCCTTATTGGCAGATGTCTCACGGGAGGGATTTAGAATGGTTTTGAGCAAGAGTGTGCGTGTGTGTGTGTGTGTGTGTGTGTGTGTGTGTGTGTGTGTGTCTCACATGCCAACAGAGCAGAAAGAATTTACAGGGCTTGGAGCTACTGAGCTTTCTTGAGACACCATCACGCTCAGCTGTTGGGGTGATGTCACAGGTGTCAGGGACCAGGCCTCGGACCACATTCCCGAGGCTCCTTAGCGGTGCACAGCCTACACTGGCCAGAGACCCATGGCAGCGGGCTCTGCAAACAAAGCAGGGGCGGTGAGGGGGGGGCGGATTTGTTAGCCACAGGCTAACAGGACCACTTCTTGTCAGGCCAAAGGAAAGTTGCCCCCTGCTGCCTGAACCTTTGTCCCAGCCTAGGATACCATGGAAAATGAGGAAGGAATCCAGATTCATTAATGAGCTAATACAAAAGATTAAGCCAAGCTAGAGACAGTTCATTAAGGCTGCATATGGATTCTTGAAGGCAGTAGATGGAGAGCTGAAAGCTCTCCAGGTCTGAAACCAATGGTGCTGGTGCCTTTGTTTGCTGACGCAAGTACAGGATAAGGGTCTCCCTGTGG
This sequence comes from Echinops telfairi, assembly GCF_000313985.2. Taxonomy (NCBI): domain Eukaryota; kingdom Metazoa; phylum Chordata; class Mammalia; order Afrosoricida; family Tenrecidae; genus Echinops; species Echinops telfairi. Next base: position 11,371,007 of record NW_022103917.1, read on the forward strand.
GGGGCAAATTCCTTATTGCTGGATTTTTTTTTAAGGTAAGGCCTTTCCCTGAGCTGTTGTGTGAAAGATTGATTGATCAAGAATTGCAGACCGATAACCCAGAGGGCAAATGATGGTTAAAGTTACTGGTTTCGGTATAAGGTGCTGAGGTGGAGCTGGGCTCATGTCCATTGTTCTTGGAAGTCACTTCAACTACTTCTATGACTCCCTTTACAAAATAAAACCTAGAAGGCAAATAAAATAAAAATATACCCATTACACATACAGATATTTAAAGTACAAATATACAAATGTCCGTAGATGGTGCCCAGGGTTCACTAGCAGCAAGGTTGGAAGTTTGAGTCTTGTCTGAGACACCTCAGAAGAAAGGCCTGGCGATCTGTTTCCGGAAAGGCAGCCATGGTAAACCCTACAGAGCACATTTCAACTCTGACACACTTGGAGTCATCAGGAGTCAAAATTGACTCAAGGACAACTGCCTGGTCTCTCATCTATTTTGGCAGTTAGATATCCTTACCATTTAATTAGGCGTTATTTCTTGAATGCCTATGCTGTGTCTGGTAAGACTGGTGGGCTCTGTAGATAAAGACATAGAACATCTATGTCTGGCCTCCCTTGCACATATGTATGGCATCCTCATTTGGTTGTATTTATCCAATCCCCGGCAGCTCTCTGTGTTCCGCATTGTGGGAGGGACTGGGGACACAGATACAGAAAGAGTGTAAGCACAGTCTCTGCTTTTAAGGAAGGTGATGAAAACATACCTACCAAACTATAATCCAAGGCCTAGCTTAAGTGTCATAAGAGAAATATAAACCAAGTGCTGTCCTAGCCCAGAGAAGGGAGGGATTAGTTTCTTCTGAGGGAATTAGACAAGACTTCAAAAATAGGTAGCCTTTAAGCCAGGCTTTGAAAGCTGAGGAGAATTTTGACAGATAGAGATTGGAAGGAAGGATCTTCCTCGTAGAGGAATGCAGTAGGAACCAGGGCACAAAGACATGAAAGTACATCGGCGACCTTTGGCGCTGTGGGAGCACTGGGGCCCGCGGCCAGCGTGGAAGAGGCTGTGGGCAGTGAAAGATGAGACTGCGAAGATGGGGACCAAATGGTGGAGAGCCATGAAGAGCACAGTGGAGCATGTAAACGCGGATGGCAGTGGAGAGCTGGTGAAGGGCTTGGAACAAGGGAGCAACTTAGTCAGAGCTGTGGTTTATGATGTTCACACTGCCGGCAGCATGAAAGGGGGATGGTTAGGATTTGGGAGTTGGAGGCAGGAAATCCAGTTGAGGTCGATTGGGTTTACCAGATGGGTTAGTTAATAATCACATGTGGGGCTAATTGAAAGGCGGAGGATAAATGGGTGGTGAGCCTCATCTTTCTAGTTCTCGGGTCTCTTGTTTTGTGATGGTCACACCAGGGTGCAGCTGCCTTAGCAGTTCCCTGCTTCTGCTTGCAAGGTTGACTTCCTATAAGACATCCCCAAGGAGAAGCTACATGGACCTATCCCGATGCAGCCCTGGGTGCTGGAGCAGCCGTGTGGAGACCCCTGCTAGTGCTGAGATGCTTATTCGTTCACTGACTCAGCTTTCCTCCTGCAGTCGGCATCATTGCCTCTGTTTTGTGAGGTGGAGGACTTTGTGGACTGATGTTGGGTTAATGGGTTAATGTTGGACTTGTGGGCTTGGGCAGCATTGGGTTGGAATATTTTCATGATGCACATTTTCTTTACATAAAACTCTCTCTTATACATGAGTTGCTGTGGATTTGTTTCTCCAAAGTACCTAGACTAATACACCAGACAAAATAGTAAAGTCTGTTATGAACATTCGTTAGCCTTCCTTTCTACCGCCGGCTGGAACAGTGTAGGGGATGGGAACTGCTTTGTCCCTGAAGTCGCACCAATCGTCTTTGGGCTACAAGCCAGGACATCAGAGAGGCTCTGGTTTCTGTCTCAGGAGGGAAGGTAACACAGTGCGACCTTGTCACAGCAGACTGATAGCTTCTTAAAGTCCCCCAGTAGAAAATGCCAAGGAAATCGTCGTACCTGTAGAGATTTGACCCTCACGGGACTTTTAAGTAGTTCTCACAATGAGTATTTAGATTCCCCAATGACTGTGTTAACCATCACTTTTTAATTAATTTGTTACACTCCCCCCCTTTTTAAAATAGGGACTTCAATTAAAAGTGGTTCCTGGGCGGTTGACTATAGAGTACCATCCGTTAACTGGAGTTTCAAAATGGGCCGAAAGTGTGAGAAAGATCGAATTAGAGTGTTTTGCTGCTGCTGCTGCCACCATGGGTGCTTAGAAGTGTTGGCGAGACTACTGTGTCTTGTGACAGCCTCACAAAGAGGGAAGCGGTGACTGTTTGCCTTCTCCATACCTTCTCAGAATATATTTTCCAATTTCTTTCTTTCATTCATTTTCTGTGTGTTTGGTCCCCGCCCCCGGCCACCCCCCGCCCCCTGCCCCCGTTACAGCAGTTCCTTGAAGTTTGGGCTGTTTCCCTAGAATGGTAGCCAAGCCCTTTCTACTCTTTGTTAATGTCGCTCAAGCATGCGCTGACAACAAACTGCCCTGACCTTTCCCCAAGACAGGCTGGCGGGCAGTCAGCACCGCTTCTCTGTTCTACCTCAGTGCACCTATGCCCTTGCTCCTCAGAGCAGATACTAACACACACACATACACCTCACTGCCTGCCATCCACTCTATGTCAAATCACAGCAACTCTACAGGACAGGGTAGAACTGCCCTTGTGGGTTTCTGAGATACTGTCGCTCTTTACAGTAGTAGAAAGTCCCATCTTTCGGCTGGTGTTTTGAACTGCCGACCTTGTGGACCCCAGCACAGTGCATAACTACTAGAGAGGCACATATGATGTCCCAGTTAGATTGTATAGAAGAATTTGGTTGACGGCAGGTCAACGAGGGCCGAGTCTTGTCCATCCCACCCAACACTCTGTCTTCTAATTCTAGAACAGTACCCGGCACTACTGAGCCATTCAGACTCGTTGTGGCTTTCTGTGTTGCCGAGTAGAACTGCACCATCAGGTGTACCCCATGCCCTAGCCTGTTTGAACAGGCAATGGAAAGGAAGGCTAATGATGTTGATACCAGCCGTCATTAGGTTGTCTGGTAAATCCTACGAACCTCCCTGTCTCCAACTCCTGAGTGCTAAAACCCTTTCCATGCACATCACCTGGCCTTTCTTCTGTCGAGCTGCTGGGTTGGTTCAAATCACCAACATCTAGGTTAGCAGGCAAGTGCTTAGTTAATGAGCACATGGAAGCTACCCCCCAAACTATTTATGGAGTGAATAAGTGAAGGATTCTGTTCCCATTTGGGGCCTGGCTATTTTTGGTAGTTGTTGTTCAATGTTTTCTAATGCCTGTCCAACTTTTTTATACTGGGAACAGATAACTGGGTTTCTAGGTTTTGCAGGTCCACAGATGGAAAGGAATTTTGCCCCAGGACAGATCATACCCAGCGTCTCACCTATATTTGATTTAGAAGATGGCATTTGGGACTTGTGAGCTGATAAACTTTCAGTGACATTTGGGATTTACATACATTGATGCTACAATGGGTTGAGACTTTTAGGGATGTAAGGAGAGCAGGTGAACCTGCACGTGGGATGGATGTGAAATCATAGAAGGAAATGTATACACATGTAGAGAAACAAAGCAAGAGAATGGGGTATTCTTGTAGCCATGTAAGTGTATGTATGTACGCATATATGTATATACATACACACAACTAAACAATAACAACTTACTTCCATCGAGTGAATTCCAGCTGGTTTTGAACTGCTGCCCTTGCAGTTAACAGAGCACTGCTATATACCACCCGAGCTTCTGATACACACACACACACACACAATGTTACACGAGTTCAGCACCTTTAAAAGATATACGAGGTAGTGTAACTAGGTTGAAAGCACCGTTTCCCTGAAATACAGTGTCTTCCTCATGAATCAGCATTCTTTTCATTCAGAAGGTCCTCAATTGGAAAGCGCCTGAACCCCCAGGACTCTCGTCCTTTTCTGTCTTTACTTGGTGGCTACATGGCGGCTCTCACCCAGTGGGATTATTTTTGACAGAGACTCCAGGCTACTCCTCCTAGCATGTCTGTCCTGTCAACTGTAAAATACGGTGCCTTTCCCACTGGGAATAATTTCAGTGAGGATGACTTAGACGTGGCTCAACCTTTACCATGTTCCTTAGATCTGCCACTATCACATCTCTGCTGGCATTGCTAGTCCTCAGCTCTCATCCCCAAGTGCTTTCCGGGCTTTACTTGTAAGAGCCCAAGTTTCTACTATGTTACTAGGCCATTTTCCGGGTCTAAGCCTTTGTAATGTACGACCAGACCTGTTTTGGACCCCCAAAGTTGGTGAGGCATTCACTGTCCTAACCTTCTTGTTAGGGGCCATCAACTTGGTTCCGACCCATAGCAACCCTTTGTGCAAGAGAAAAGAACATCGCCTGGTCCTGAGCCACCCTTACGATCATTTTTATGATTGAGCCCACAGGTGCAGCCACTGTGTTGATCCAGCTCTCCATGAGTTTTTCTCATTTTTGCTGCCCCTCTACTTGACCCAACACAGAGGCAAGTCCTTTTCCAAGGCCTGGTCTTTCCTGGTAACATGCCCCAGGTGTGCGGGAGGAAGTGTCACCAACCTTGCCTCAGGAACATTCTGGCTATCCATCTTTCAAGACAGATTTGTTGGTTCTTCTGGTTGTCCGTGGTACATTTAATAGTCTTCACCAACACTATAATTCAAGCGCATCGATTCTTCCTCAGTCTTCCTTATTTATTGTCCAATGTTCACCTGCATGTGAGGTCAGTGAAAATACCTTGGCTACTTTCAAGCGCCTCTTAGCAATCATTTGGGGTTTCCTTTGTCTTTCTTTTCGTATGGTACCGCAGTCGCCAATAGGACTTTGGGACATTGTGGACCCATTTGTGTAACTTTCATCTTCACCCCAACAAGACTAGTTTCCTTGCCTTTTAATGGCCACGTGATTCCTTGATGACCACTTTATGCCTTCTGAGGGAGAGGCCTTTCTATCCCCACAAGCCCTTCTTCCTTCTTTCTTAATTTAAGGATTGATCTTTTAGGTCAATATTTCTCTGTGCTCTTAGGCACTCCTGTTCACTGGGAAATAAGAAGGTAACGATCCAGAGGATGCTCCAGACCCTGGAGGGTTTACGGAGCACCTGCTGAGGCCTCGGATCTGCTGGCTGTTCCGCAGCATCGAACGAAGAGCAGAACCCTGCTTGCTATGCTCTTTCTTCTAGATTAAAAGAAAAAAATCATAACCTATAAATGCTTTTGGCTGATGATGATGAACAGCAGCACTCCCCCCACCCCCCACCCGCTACTCAGAGCAAAAGCACCAGACGTTTGGAAAGGCATTTTGCAAGTTCTGTTGTAATGCAACCGATCTCTTTCTTCCTGAGAAAGTTGGTTTCTCTCCAGAGTGTTCAATTCAGGCCCACGCAAACGGGGTGTATTTTTAGAGGGCCAAAGCAGGAAGAGAACATGATACACTTTTCTCCCTAGTGTAGCAGCATGGCAGGCAGGCTGGCAAGCAGTCACCAGGTGAATGTCACGGGACAGGGGACTCAGGGGAGGTGGGGCAGATGCCATCTGTGCTAGGCAGGTGCTAGATTGCAGGGCCCCTGCCCCTCCAGGCAGCTAATTTGAGTCTGTGAACTCAGCAGAGTGCTTTTGCATGATAGCGAACCCTCAGGGCTGGATTTGGGACCCTGCCAGTGGAGGGGATATGGAGGAGAGTAGACCCACTCTGAGCTACTTCAAACTTCTTAACATGTTGTTACTTAAAAAAAAAATCTCCCTTAAGTATTTTAAAGTTGATGGTGATCTTCCCTTTTCGTTCCGCATTTCATTTTCACCCTCATCCTGTGAACTAGCTATTCTCTTCTGTCAGATGAGAAAATTGGCACTGAAAAGTGACTCTACAGCTGAACTTGGCTTTGAACCCACAGCCTCTTCCCTCTCCCATCTACTCTGTTGAGGGGCACGGAAGGATTAAGACCATTCCGTTATCTAGGAAGTTCTTTGGGATGACCTGGGGCCTACAGGTTCACTTCTAGCAATTTCTCCCAAGTAAAGGGGCTGACATAACAGTGCACAGAGCTGGAGGGGCAGTATATTTCCATGGTAGCCACACATTCAAATAACCCTGATTTCATCAGTACTACATTTGTGATGTGAACCACGTGGATTCCAGGCAGAGGAACAAATGTGTAACCATTAGAATGATCCCAAAGGGAATGTACATAGCACGAGAGCCATGATGTCTTGTTAAGCTGACAAAAGCAGCTTAAGAGACAGCATTAAAATAGAATCAAATTATTTGCCCAAAATTGATGTGTCTGTGTATATGGTATAGGGCAAAAGTCTGTAAATTTGTATATCAGAATGGTAGCAGTATGCTGAGAATTTTCACTCTATTTTGTGCTCTCCTCACATACTTTAGGGACAAAAAGAATTTTTTAACCCCAAAGCCCCATAAACCAGGGCTTCAGAGTTGATAGGCCAGCCCATTGTGAGACATGGGCCCAGATCTCTGAGCATTCCAGAAACATTCATTATGCATTGGTCATCCTAACTGGCCTAAAACATTTTGGAATCTTTTACCCCCACCTAATTCATCTCTTAGGGAAGTTAATTTTCTACATTCAATAATTTTATGTCTATACAAAGTTGGGCCTCCCGTTAGAGGGGGTACCCTTCTAATGGTACCCAGCCAGTCACAGTGAATTCTCTTACCATCTTCTGCCTTCATTAGCAAACTCACAAAGTTGGTGATTGTTGTCTGTCCCCCAGTAGCCTTGCCTTATTCCCTCCCCTTCATCATTTTATTTCCCTGTCTCCGGGCATTTTCCTGTTCCTTTTTGTCTTAACCTCAAATATTTTGCAAGAAAGATACAGAAAGTAGCACATGTACCAAAACAACAAACCAAACCAAAAAAAAAGTGTTATTGATTCCAACTCATGACAACCCCATATTGTCCAAGTATACTTGTGCTCCATGGGGTTTTCAGTGGCTGAATTTTCAGGAGTAGATCACCGGGGCTTTCTTCTGAAGCACCTTTGAGTAGACTTTCACCTCTGCTAGATTTGCAGGCAAAGCACATTCCTATCTCTGCCATCCAGGGACAGATAGCACATGGACAGCGGCTCTGAAGTCAGGATTGCTGTCCAGAAAGCAGCCTCTAGTGCAGTGGTTCTCAACCTGTGGGTCGCAACCCCTTTGGGGGGGGGTCGAACAACCCTTTCACAGGGTTTGCTTGATTCATAACAGTAGCAAAATAACAGCGATGAGGTAGCAATGAAAATAGTTTGATGGTTGGGGGGTCACCACCACATGAGGAACTGTATGAAAGGGCCACGGCATTAGGAAGGCGGAGAACCACTGCTCTAGTGGCATGTTGGGTGCAGACTTTCAGAAGTTCAGCATTCTGTGGGAAAGTAATTAAAGAAATGGGAATGCTGGCCAAACCCTCTACTTCTTCAAGCTTTTTTTCTTTTTTTCGTTTTCTCAAACCTCATTGCCATCAGCCCTATAGGACAGGGTTGAACTGGCCATACCCATGTGCATTTCCGAAACACAACTCTTCATGGGAGTAGAGAGCCTTGTCTTTCTCCCTCAGAGTGGGCTGGTGCTTTCAAACTGCTGCCTATTTGTGGAACTTGTGTGTGATCTACAAGGAGCCCGGGTAGTGTAGTAGGTTATGCTTTGGCTTGCTAACCATAAGGTTGGCAGTTCAAATCCACCAGCTCCAAGGGAGAGAGATGAGGCTTTCTATTCCCTCGCATAAAGATTTACAGCCCAGGGGCCAGTTCGACTCTGTCCTATAAAGTCACTGTGTTGGAATGTATTTGATGGCAGTAGGTTTGCTTTTTGGTTTTATGTGGACTATATAGTATATTCTCTCCTGTACTAGGATTCAACTTAAACCCACACTAAGTGTGGTAATTTTGGAGGGAGGGGGACACTCAAATCAGTGAAGTGAAGGCGGATTGCTGTATCTAGTTTTCATGCTGTATGGAATCAGACAGCCCTAATATTTCGAAGACCATCTGACAGCTTTGCAGCAGCAAAGACTTTTCCCCATTCCTTGACACACATGTAAGATCGTCAGACATTCTTGAGAAAATAACCTCGATTTCCAAAAATAGCTTTGAAGTTTGAAAATCAAAGCAGACCAGCTGTTTCCCAGCCCAGAACGGACTTCTCCTAAACTGCTAGAAAACTAATAAGGATTTCAAAGGGCGGCGGTAATTTACATGGCCGCTCCCAAGTGCAAGGGCACCTGAAGTGGGAGACGCTGTTGACGAAAGTTTGGTTTGGTTTGCTTTGGGCTTGCACTTCTAAAGACTTTAATGTTGTCCTGCTCAAACATCAGAGTCAAAAGGGACCTACAAACTCCAGTCCAGTCCCATGTGCCACCACAGCAAAAACATCACCCACTTCAACACTTTCCCAGGTATGAATACGTGTTCCAAAAAAAAGGTGTGTGGGTTTTTTTTCTTTAATGGGAAAATGAATAACTTAGTAACGTAAGGTATTGGACACCAACAGTGAGTGGAGAAATGAAGCATCGATTTTAAATGACAGCAGGACAAAAATGTAGCATCCAGCTTCTGGGAGTCCATTGCTTCCTCTTCTTCACACATAGTGACAATTCTGTGTGAAATGATTGTAAATTTCAAGACTCATATAACCAACAAATACACGCTAAAAGATATCACTGGGAAGCCTGACTCTCCAGGGGCCCCTCAGTAGGCAAGTGAGTTTGGCCAGGTTCCAGAAAGTTGGCCCCAGGGGAAGGGTTTTTCCCACCTCCTGCTCAAGGCTCATGTGTGCATTGTTCTTCCAGGGAGCTGTCGAAGAGTGTGCTTGGAGGGCGGGTTGGCAGGCCAAGGTCACCGCATGAGGCTAAGGCAAAGAGAAGGTCTGAAGAGCAGATTAAGGTTGAGCCAGCACTCCCAGCAACTTCTAAGATGAGGCTTTCTACTCCAGTAAAGAGGTACAGTCTCAGGAACCTGCAAGGGGCAATTCTACTCTGTCAGATAGGGTCGCTATGATTTGGCATCAACTCGATGGCAGTAAGAAGGAGCCCTGGTGGCAAAATGGTTAGGCATTAGGCTACTACCCAAACAGTCAGGGGTTCAGACCCACCAGTTGCTTTAGGAGCGAAAGATGTGGTAGCCTAAAATCCCTATTGGGCAATTCTACTGTCTCATGAGCTCACCATGAGTCAAAGGCAACTAGATAGCAACTAACAACATTACACAACTCGGGACCTGCCCATGACTTTCCTCTTTTATCTTGTCTTGTGTTTCATTCCCAAACCTCCCAGTCCCCCTTTCAGCCTCTTTCTCCTTCTTACCTTTCTTTCTTTTCCTTTTAAAAAAATTTCTCAATCCATACCTTTTTCTTATCTTTTTTTTCCCCATGACTTCATTTGCCAAACTTGTTGCAGCATAGGCTTAGAGTCTTTTGATTATTTATTCTACCCACTGAATGAGGTTTTCCTTTCTGGCAAATGAGATGAATATTTTAGATTTCTTTTCCTTAAAATTTTTTAAAATTCCTACTAAGTTTCGTGACTTGGTACTTGTGTGTGGCCCCAATTGATTTTTCCCCCCACTGTGGGTCAGTGGTCCCGATCAAAAGAAGGTTCTCAGCAACTGCACGAAGGGGTCTTGCTGATTTCAATCTTCTTTCTAGAAGGACAGGACTATCAAGAGTGTGGACATTGAGTTACTGTGGGTGGGAGAAGGAATTTGGCTGCAGGAAATTTTCTTTGGAAAGAGATAGATAGGAAAGGCACAAGAGGTTGAAATCCTACTGGTGAAGGGGGAAAAAAGAGAGAGGGGGTCTGAAATGACTTGGTGGAAAGTTCAGCTGAGAACGGGAACATCTGGGCCTTATTCATGGTTTTTCAGAAGTTTTTGAAGCTTTTTTTATGAGCTGGGTTGACCTCAGATTGAGGAGGAGATTTTTCAAATGTTAAACAGTTTTTTTCCCCCTCTTGCATTCCACAAGTCATATTGTGTTCAGCTTGTTAATGTCTGCACAGGGGGCCTCGGGCTCTGCCCTCACCTCCCTCGTGCTGCTTTCGGGACATATTTCCCGGTCGCTGGTATTTCCCTTTCTTGTTGAGGATTTGCATGTGTCCCTTTCATCCACACATGCAGCGGATTCCTCCACAAATAATTGCATTGGACAGCACAGTTGTTGGAGAAAATGCAAGGGGTAGGGGGGTGAGGGGGCGGTCTCCTTTTTGCCCACTCTGAGACAGCTGGAGGGAGGAAGCAGGTTAGACAGGGAAATACAGAAATGTACCTGGAATATAGCAGCAGGTAATTTTGTCTGCGTTAGTCAGGATAATAACTGGCATGTTGGAATAGTAATGGGATAGATTCCAGGATGTCTAGGACTCAGACATAGGGGCTGGGGGGGGCCAATTATACCCCAAATTTACACCTTGCATCCCACCGTCTTACTGGAATTGATGCAGAATATGTGGGCAAGTTGCTAAAGAGTCACTTCTGACTCATGGCACCCCCTTGAGTGTCAAAATAGAAATGCAACCCCCCAAACCTAGTCTCTCCCCCCACCCCCGGCTTTTCAATGGCAAAGTGTTCAGACGTAGATCACTAGGTCTTTCGTTCAAGGCACCGCTGGGCAGTTATCAACCTCCAACCCTTCAAGTTAGCAGCCATTCATGTTAATTAACCCTTTGTAGCATGCAGGACTCCTGTTATTACTGGACCCTCTGACAGGGCACCTCTTAAAGGTGGGGAGTGTTTGCCTAGGGTGTGATGGCATTGAGAAAAACAAAAGCAAAACAAAATCTACTTCCAATATGAACGACCAGAAATAGCTTTTCATGTTCGAAATGAACCAGTATTGGTCAAACAGAAGCCCTTATTCTTAATGGTCTGCAACATTCTGTGGCTAAAACTTTTCGGAGGTAAGTCAGTGATTTGGAGGTTTGGGTTGTGGGTTTTTTTGTTTCGTTTTTTTCCTACTAAGTCAGGCTTACACAGATTTCGTGCAAGCAAAAGAATTTCTAACACATTTCCAAAAATTTGACATTTAAAAAATTGGAGAGTTATTCAGATGCAGATGATGCGTATTCTGGATTGGATTTCTGGTCAATGCCAAGATCCTTGATGAAGAGCTAGTAGACACCCAGGCAACCCCATGAATCAACACACAGTCCCCCAGCTTCTGCTCCTATTTGTTTACTGTTCACTGAAGGCCAGTCACTTGGCTAACCCTTTGCCACTGAGGCCGTTTCCAACTCATGTGACCTCACAGGCCAGAGAAGAACTGCCCCATGGGGTTTCCAAAACCTGTGGATCTTTACAGGAGCAGAAATTGCCTCATCTTTCTCTCACGGTGTGGCTGGTTGTGTTCAAACTACCAACTTTTAACCTGTCCGTGAGCAGCTAAGGACTCTAGAGAGACACAAAGATGAATCAGACTCAGCCCTCACCTTCAAAAAGACAGATAGAGAAGACAGGCACCAATAATTACATTACAAGGCAAAATAGAGGCGGCGTCTCACTGCCATTGAGTCAATGCTGACTCATAATGACTCCCTGTAGGTTTTCAAGACTAAACGTTTAAGGAAGTAGGAAGCTCAGTCCTTTTCCTGCAGAGTTGCTGGTGGTTTCTAACTGCCAACCGTGAGGATTGCAGCCCAACTTGTAGCCACTATTGCACCAGGGCTCCGTTTAGAGGAAACCTAGACACCAACAATTACATTACAAGGCAATATGTGTTTGGGATTTGAAGACAGGTCCCAACAAAGTATTGCAAGAGCACAGATGAGCTGGTAGGATTAGCTGCAGGATTTGAGGAAGACTTCATGGAGGACATGACATAAGAAGTGAGTCCTAGAGGACTAATACTATTTCAACAGAGATGATCATTGAAGACTAAGAGAAGCTCATGGGCAAAACCTGGTGGTGTGAAAGTGTCTTTGGAGATGTGGTTACTGCAGGTGTGTAGAGAGGATTGAGGTTGAGTTCGGGATAGCTATGCTTATTATGGGTGATTATAAATATGTGTTATCAGCCTAAGAGGAAAAACTCAAACAACAGAATTTTAAAAAATAACAATCTAAATGGCATCATTAAGCATTTTGAAAACTCAAAATAAGCAGAGGTAAGTGTCTCTGTCCAAAGGCTTGAGTTAGGGGGTTCCCATGGCAGAAGGGTACTAGTAGGATAAGTTTCTAAAAAGAAGGCTGCAACTTTGGTTTGGAAGTCCTAGCTGGCATTGTAGAAGTGCACACCATGTGTTTCTTAGAACCTTGGAAACCCTAGGGGCTCATTCTGCTCTGTCGCTGTGGGGTCACTATGAATAAGATTCAACTCAATGGCAAAGGTCTCTTGAAGGGGCCCTTTCTAAATTGCAATGGTCTGCCACATAAGGAGGGGAATGTAGAAGGTCAGGAGCTCTTGGTTTCGGTCAGTGGTAGAGGAGCCCAGGTGGCATAGTGCGTTTCGTACTCATTGGGCTTCTAGCCACAAAGTCAGTAGTTCAAAACGACCAGCTACTCCGAGGGAAAAAGATGAGGCTTTCTACTCCAGTGAAGAGTTACAGCTTCAGAAGCCGACAGGGCAGTTCTCTGCTCTAGAGGGTTGCTGTAAGTCAGAATGGACTCAGTGGTCATGAGAAAGGGGCTTATTCCATGGCAGTGCCCAGGGCCCAGTAAGCTATCCATGGAAGGACATATGCCATGTGAGAGTGCGATGGGATTCCCTGTTGGCTTGGAACATACAGCCTGAACCCAGCAGCTCCAAATCTTTGGGGGAAATCCTGGGAATGGGATGTGTAAAAGCTAATGGAGGAGAGGTAGCAGGAGTCTTCATGAAAAGGGGTCACCAGTGAAGTGAATCTCTGATTAGAGAGCCCCATGGCAGTGTGGTTTCCATCTCCTAATAGTAAAAAACAAACGAACAAACATTTACTGCACTAACTTTGAGCCAGCTGCTGTCCTATATAATTGATGTATATGAATTGAATCCTCCATTGCCTCTATGAGGCAGTCCCTATTGTTATTCATACATTACAGATACATTTATGGAGTACTTGCTATGTGCCAGATATGGTAAATACTTAGCATGTATCACTACTAATCATCATAAAATCCTATCACGTTTAGTGGTCTCATTCCAATTTTATAGATTTGGAAACCAAGATCCACAGAGGGGAAGTAACTTACCAGTCACCACATGAAATATGCACATTATGTGTATAAGAAAGAGCTTTATATAGAAGAGCAATTGAATATTGAGAAAACATCCCAGCCCAGTCCAGATCAAGTCCATAGGTATGATAATAGCCCATATGTCCAATACCAATCTGTACATTCCTCTTCAGACTCATGCAGCACATGCAATGATGCCGAATGCAGCACGATCATAGGCCAGTGAGTGGAAAGTCTTGTGGATTCAGTGGCAGTAGAGGCATCTCAGCGCTGGCAGGGGTGTCCACATGGCTCCAGGGCTCTAACATAGCTCCATGTATTTTGTCCACAGGAAGACAAAGCAGAGAGTCTGTGTGTATCTGGCCTCCAGTGAGTTATTTATCTACTTGGTGCCTCCAAACAAGGTCATCAAGCCATGACCTGATTGACAGGCTAGACTACCCCTTCACAAGTTGACACCAGATTACGTAACCACCATAACACACATCTAGTAGACTTCAGAGGTGTCATGTGAGCCCACATCCAGTTTGTGTGCATTTCACTTGAGGCAGCCATGCCTTAGGCAGTAGGGCCAATCCATTTGGAAATGAGCTGTTCAGAGGATGGAAAATAGACAGTTGGGATGCAGCCTAGTAATCAAGTGCATACGAGTCAAGTATAGAACACCTCCAGTAAGAGGATTGTGGGAACAGTCAGAGTCCATCAGCAAGTCATTTATTTAAACACCTAATACAAGCCAGGTCCTATGGGAATGCTATTCAGAACCCAGCCTCTGTCCTTGGCGGAGACAAGGGGGTGGGGGATGGGGCGTCAACATTAAAGTAAGAGGCAAGACATCCCTAGATACCTACATTGGCACAAGCCAATGACATTAGCTGGGTTGGATGCCTGAAAGTAGCAGATATTGGTGATTATGATTTATGAGTGTTGAGGCCTACTGAGAACTTTGGAATGTCCCATCCTACACCCATTCCAATGTCACACCTTTCCTAGACAAATATTGCCATAAGCCACAAGCAGATTTCATTAATCAACGATAGTGGCCGGGAAGGAAGAGGACAGAAGAGAAAAGGTTGGCAGGTGAGAGAACAAGTCATTCATTTGTAGGCCAGAAAATGAGAGAATTAACTGATCATAAATTCCGGGTAATCAATTTTTATCCTGTTTTATCATGAGTAAAAGACCTATTCACCTTTTGAAAGCACCACCTCATAGTAAGGAATGGAATAAACGGGCCGCCAAATTCCTTGTTTGTTTTTGTAAAAAGCTGTAGGAATGGGAAATTTGTCCCATAGGTTCTCTAGGGGACAAAAGCCCTTAAGAACACATGGGTACTTGACACTTGCTGATGCATTGAAAATAGAGTGAATGGAACTTGTTGGTATTCACTCACTTTTAAGGGCCAGGGGGGTTGTAACCCATAATATTAGATGTAAAATTGACCCTTTGTTGTATTAAAGTTGCAACTCCCACCTGCCCCCAGCAAAGTTATCTCTTGGATCCAGTTGTGCATGTTCCCATGTGTGGCCTTGGAGGGGAAGCCCTGGACACAGTAGTTTAGTGGCCTTCCTGGCTCTCCCTTTGGATCTGGTGACCTTAAGGCATTTGCTACATTTTAAAGCATCATTCTCCTCAGTTCATTTCCACTGCTCTGTGCTAGAAGGACCAGTGCACGCACCTGTTTTCTATTGGAAAGGAAGTAAGTGTCAAAATGAGAACAGAATAAGAACAATTGGCTCATTCCAAGTTTGTGTGGGACTGGAATACAGTGGGTCTTCCCAGCGTGTTTAAGAGGAGGGCAGAGGTCAGCACATGGGGGAGGATTGTGAAATGGCGGCTGTGTCAATGCACACTCTAGCTTAGCTTATCCTTCTAAATTACCCCCCAAGAGGGCCAAATAAGAGAGCTTGCCTTCTGAGCAGTGAGGGGAGAACTGCGAGTGGGGCCATGCAGTTCCCCTCGAAGAAATGAGTTTGTTACAAAAGCAAAGGGTCAGGGCTCCAGAAAATTCCATTTTGCATAAGATGTGATGTCAAGGCTACAATGGACTTTCGGACATTAAAGATCCCATGACACTTCTTAAAGGAGTATTTTCCCTGACCTCCTTGGCCAAAGTTCACATCTGGTAATTGCATCTGTTGATATTGGCTTCCCTTCTCTCTTAGCTGCATACAATATTGCCTCTTTCGCATCCTGTCTTAGACTGTTGTATAGTGTTGCTATGTGCTATTAAACAGCAACTGCATTTCACCCAGCAGGGGATGCATGTGGAAATCCTTTGGGAGGAGTGGTGCTATAGAAATGTTGGATCGGCAGCATTTTTTTTTCTTTTGTGAGCCAGGAAGTGTAAGCATAAGAAACAGATCCAAACACTGTTCAGAAGAATCATTAATATGTACAGCAGAGTAAGCAGCGACCATATGCAGGGCCAGTCATGCCAAGGGCCAACAAGACCCCTTAGAGATAGGGAAATGAAAACAGAAGGGCTTTTAAAAGTAATTTTTGGGGTGGTCTGCAAGTTCAGAATAACATATGAGGAATTTCGTAACTTTCTATAAAGTAGAATGCTTCTATTTGTGTGAGCCTTGGCAACTTAGAAAGTAGTTTTTATATATAGAAATACATTTAATTCCCATAATCCTTTGAGGTAGGTATTCCTGTTATCCTAACTTTACAGTATAGGAAACCAAGGATTAGTGAGGTTCAGGAATTGACATAAGGTCACATTTCTTGTGAGTATAAGAAAAAGGGGTGATGGGTACAGATACTTTGAATTCAAATTCCTTACTCTTTGTACTAACCAGAGTTGGATAAATGTGTCAATTGTGCTTTGAACAATGGAGCATGGCTACCCCTTAGATCCCTTTTAAATTCTGAGTTAATAGAATTCTTGGGGATTATATTTTGGGATTTTGTTTGTTTGGCCACCTGAAGCTTAGGACCAAAATTTTAAATTGCTAACTGTCTTTACAAATAAAAAAAAATTGTTCAAAGTAGACTGCCCTGCTTCATCTTATGATTTATGATTGCATTGGACTGCAGATGGAGATGCTGTAAGTTGTCACTTCAGAGTCACAGACAAGAGAAAGATCGATTTATGGCTTTAGCTTCAGTCCCTAGGACTCCGGTCATCATGGCATAAGTGGGCTAGCTGGTCCATTTTCACTTGTAGGTCACTCTGTGTTGTTGGTTACATAATGACATTTCCCATGTGTAAATAGAGTGAAGATATTTGAAAATGACTCATTCTACAAAACAATAGCTTACTTACCTAATGAGATCTATCTCCAATGAAAGCAAATAGTGAGCATAAGAACTGAGATTTAAAATGTGTCATCTTAAATTTGGTGTCGTTGATGGTTGAATGGCTGGCCTGGGGAGGAGACTGGTAAACTTTGTAGATGGGAAGATAGCTTCCTATCAGATTTTGACTCCAAGGACAGTTCTACCCAAGCTCGAGCTCCTTTCTTGTTGCGTTGACTGGCACAACTTCCCCCTTTGTACAGAGATATTTTTTAGCAACTTTCCTGAGGTGTAATTGACATTTAATAAAATTTGCTCATAATAAGTGTACAGTCTGCTGAGTTTTAGTAAATATAGACTCTTGTGCAACAATCGGTTGAGATAGTCCCATCATTTCAACAGTAGAAGGTCTCCCATGCCTGTTTGCGGTCCCCTATGCAACCACTAAGCTTTCTGTTCCTGACAGGCCTTTTCTGAATATATGGAATTGGAAAAGCCGTGGTCCTTTATGTCTGACTTCTTTCACTTAACAGAATGTTTTTAGATTTGTCCATGTTTAGTATGTATCAGTAATTTCTCTTTATTATTGCTGAGTCATATTTCATTGAGTAGATATACCACTTTTGTTGATCCATGTGGCAATTGATGGACATTTAGATGGTTTCCAGATGTGGACTATTATGTTGTTACCTTCCCATACAAGTCTATATGAACATGTGTTTTCATTTATTTTGTAGGAGTGGACATTCCAGGTCAAATCGGTTCACTCCAGTTAGACTCGATTCAGTATATCTTAGGTGGAATTTTATCCAGCATGGGATGAACTAGAACAAACTAGTTTGAAACATATGATAAAATTTATGTTTAACTCTTTAAGAAATTGCCAAAGTGGTTATATCATTGTTTATTCCCACCAGCAGTGTATGAGATTCCAGCTTCTCCATATCCTCCCCAACAGCACGTTATCCTCCTTTGATTGTATCCATGCATGCTGGTATCTTGTTGTGGTTTTGATTTGCATCTCCTTAGTGACTCCTGATATTGATCATCTGTTTATGTGCCTTTTGGTCAGTTATGCATTTTCTAGGATGAAGTGTCTATTCAAATATTTTGGCCTTGGTGTTTTGTTTTTCCTTTCTTTTCTATGATAAACCCATAGGAGGAGAGTAAGGTACAGAAACAAAACATTTAGACACGAGATATAAAGTGTTATATAAAGTATTAGCAAAAGAAATAAATGCCCGCTGATCTAGTCTTCAATAGAAAAACATGTGCAGCTCTTAAATATTCACTCATTTCTTTCAGAAAGTCCACAGCTCCACTTCTAATCCTAGGCCATTTTTAGTTGAGGGTTTTGGCAATAATGTAAAAGGGTATGGTGCCTTACACATAAATGCTCAGTAAGCAACCTTTGATGTACAGCTTAGTGCGATATCACTATTGGTACTAAATGTAACACAAAAAGTATCTTTCTTGTGGACTCTGGCTCAACAATACTATGAGAGCTGCAAAAATGTACAATATATCATATTTAAGTAATTCTCATTCAAGATATGATTGACTTCCAAATTAGAAAGTATAGTATACATATAAAATAAAATCCGTTATTTAGATGAATACGGAAAGGTGGGGGTTCCCCCCCTTCCTTGTTTATTTTCTCAACGAATCCCACTAATAATTTCTCCTTTGAATTTTAGTACCAATACCTTTTCCTATACCTTCGAAAATTTGGGCAGATTCATTTCTTCTCTGGTTTTCTATGCTACTCTCACTATCATTGGTTTACTTCATTTCTCCATCTGATGAGGATCAGGGTCACTTGGATCTTGGTGAGTCCACTCCAAAGAGCTGAATCTGGACCACAATTCCTTCACGAAGACAAGGACGTGCTATTAGGAACTGGTGCGGGCATCTCAGTGCATCCCACTGCATCTCAGAGAGGAAAAAAGTGTTCTTGTGGTAAAGCAGCTTTACTAATTGAAAATAATGGCACAGGAATTAAAGATCTGTTTACAAACCTCTGGGTTTCTGCCGCTGTGTGAATTTAGCTTCACACAACTCTCAAAACTTTGGCTAGTTGGTGTAGAAAGAGCACAAACTCCCCAATCGATAGTGCACATTTATTAGTCTTCCACAAAACGATGGCAGAAGAGACCAGTTCTCAGTGTTGAAAGCAGCCAGATCCAAAAGACTTCAGCTGGTCTTCTCTCTTTGCATATAGTCACTTTGGTTAATAGCCCAGCCTGCAGGAACAGCTCGTAAAGAATCTCTTCCCACACTCTAAATTCCCCACAAACAGGGTCCTGTTCACCTCCTCCTATGCCAGGAATAGCCTTTCAGCCTTGGCACAATGATAGCATTGGCGCCGCAACCCAGGCTTGGTATTTTATGATTTAAATAAGGGGAGATAAATGTTGTCGTGGCATGCTCTGGCAGGATTAAACCCTGAAAGGATCTGCCTGAAGCATTCAGCCCAAAGAAATCCCTTCCGAAACCTTGATGGGAGCCATTTAACAGTCAGTAAACATCTGTCACATACCTACTATGTGCTAGGTCTTGTACTCTGGGCAATGGCTGTGACTGGGTGCTGTTGAGTCAATTTTTGACTCATAGCGACCCCAGGTGACAGAGTAGAATTGCTTCCCAGGGTTATATTAATAAGCAAAACAAATAAAAATTCCTCACTGTAAGGAGCTTACATCCTTTTGGAAAGAATGTGGCTTTTGCCAGAAGATTTTTACACGTAACACTTACTTGGATTGGGAGGTCGGGGCGAGGGACAGTAATTATTTGCCTTGTTTTGAACAAGTGAAGGATTGGCACAGCCCCCAGTAGTCCACTGGGCTAACGGGGATGGCTAAGCATACTGAGGCTCTTTCCGAGTCACGGGCTAGAGATGGTCTGTCGGCCTTAGCACAATGTCACCTGAGTTTCAGCTGCTTGGGACAGGACCTTATGTAGTGGTTTGACATGTATATGTATCATCGTGAATCCTCACAGTTGCTCCTTGAGGTAGGAATTCTTGTTAATCTCTGCTTTTCTCTTTTTTTTTTTACACACAAGACTTTTACAGGTGACTTGTGCAAGTTGGTAAACTGGTAGAGCTCTTCACCCCAGGTGCTATGTTTTCAGGCCGACTTGGCTTTCTGTGTTAGAACATCAGCAGAGCCCTGTGCAGCCCCTTCGGGTTATCCACATGTAGGAATGGCAGCTGGGCCAGGCTTTCAGGAAGCGTTTCCTCCTTTACCTGATTGAATAGCTGTGCTCATTTTCGCTTGGCCCAGATGTCTGGGGCTCTGAATTATGGACAACCTGATTGTAATCTGGAAACAATGAGGAACTCAGAACATCTGTTGGATAAAGGAAATCAAATAGATGAGATGGCATATTGTGATTGGAGATTATTTTGGGAACAAGTTCATTTGTATAAAACCAACCAAACAATATTTAATTGACAAAATGCTACATCATAAGTCAAGAACTTGGAAAGCTAAAGCAATCATAATGAAATAAATGAAGAAATTAGGGTGTGAGTGCACTTATTACTGGAGAAATTGATTTTTTAGTTATATACCGTGACCTCTAGGGTTTTAAGAAAGCTTTATTAGGAGCGGGAAGCAGGAGTGAAATCACAGTTTTGTGTCACTCAGGGGCACCTTAGTAACTCCCCCAGAATTTTGGTATTTTGATATCCATAGGAAGACTCAAAAACGCTCATACTCAGAAACAGCATGTGCATGTGCACACGCACACACAGAGACATACACACTCCATTTTTTTTACATAATATGTCTTGGATAGGGTAAGAAAATATGGCTATTATTACCAGGGCATGCATGAGGGAAAAAAGGAAAAATCCCCAAGCAATTATCTTCTCTTAAAGAGAGTTTACAAGGTATGGGGCACTTAAACTTCACACATGGAGAGCAGTTAGAAAAAACAGAAGGCAGGATCTAAGCATCTGCTCACTTGAGCACAAGAACAGTAAGAGTTGTGAGAAAGAAGAGAGATCACTAGCTAGTTGCTGTGGTCAAAGCAACTAGCGCAGTAGTGGGTTGTCTATCCATCCATCAACCTATCTACCATCCAAATCTTTTTAAATTGCCATAATACATGCTCACTATAGAAAACTTACATTTCAGCAAAAATAAGTCAATCCCCCTCTAATCCAGCAGTAACCACTGTTTGGGTACTTCCACCCAACCCAAATGCATTGCCCTCAAGTCAATTCTGACTCCTAGTGACCCTGTAGGACAGAGTAGAACTGCCCCACATGATTCCAACGGTGCTACATCTTTAGGGCAGCCTACTGCCATATCATTCTCTCACAGAGCACCCAGTGAAGCCCAACAACTAACCTTTCAATTCTCTGCTAAAGGCTTAACCTCTGTGCCACCAGGGCTTCTCTGTGTGAACACCGGCTTACTATCGATGGTGTTGCTTTTTAAATAGAAAAGGTTAATTGTTCTTAAACCAAAACTCCCCCATCCTAAAAAACAGCTTTCATCATCTTGGTAGTATATTCCAAAGTGTGTCCCACAGAATTTTTTATCAATGTGATTACAATAAAACAAACCAAAAACTCTATGTTGTACAAAGAGCAGAACAGTAGAATAATTACAGTTAAGTTAGTTTGTCTACAGCAGGACTTCTCAGAACCTTTAAGCTACCAGCGGGGAGTACAGCTCTCTAAGAAGATGACACGTGATGTATGTTCCCAGTTTATTTCACCATGGATGTCTTTTCTTCCAATAGATTTAAGGGACTAAACGTGTGTATTAAGGACTATGTGAGGGGGCTTCAGAAATTGGTGGGTAAATTCCATGATCTTTTCATTCAAATTTTCCATGAACTTTTTGAAGCCCCTTGGTGCTCCTATGTTCAGAATATATCCTTGGCCACTCAATGTCTTACCTCTCAACAAGCACTTGATTTCAAGAGGACACCTGGAGTGATCACTAAAGGAATTTGTCTCTAGAGATAGAATTTCAAGCCCCGCAAGTGCCCAGGAAGGAAAAGGGCGGTGGTGGGGGGTGTCAGCGGGGCACCCAGCACCTCTCAGATCTCTGCTTGTCAACAGCCAACTATTCTGCCTGTTTGCAAGGTCAGCCCCATATTTTGGCAAGTGAGAGAGGAGCCCATCAAATTTAGAAACTACTCTTTTAAGAGGGAGCCATGTTCTGTGTCTGATGATAGAGTTTCATCATTTCATTAAGCCATCCAGTCACTCCAGGACAGGAACTTGAGCGCTGGGCTGGAAACTTTGGATCAACAGACTTTAGGTCAAGGGAAAGAGAATTTGCTAGGTTGAATATCTTCGGGAGTAATTAAACACGAGAGGTTGCTCATAGGGTTTTGTTTGTTTTTCTTTTTTTTTGAAATCATGTTCTTTAATGGCTCTAATATTAATTTACTCTAATATTGTTGATTCAAGAAATATATGTATATTTGCACAGATTCTTATGATAATTATCTATTTTTACAAGCAGCTTACATTTTTGTAAATTAAATAATCATTTTATTAGGGGTTTAAATGTAGTGTAGTTGAGTTAAAGGAAGATGTCATGGTTAAAAGCCAAGAATTTCCTCTAGGAACAGGTGAAAAAACAGCTGACATTCCCGATTGTTTTTCTAAGTGTTGAAATGACTTTTCCAGACCTAAAGCCTGTAAGCATTTTATTAACAGTTGATTAGCAATTATTCCTTACTGTGTTGAAGCTGAAATTAGGATCAGGTTTCCTCATAGTGCCTGCCACACACACCAAAAAAACAAAACAAAACAAAAAACAAGCCCCAAATAACTGTCTTTCACAAGTAATCATTCTGTAGTTATTTCCCATTTCCCTCTCCTTAGCAATCTCAAAGAACCAGAAGATGTCAGAGCTGGGAGAGGATTGGAGCACATCTGGTCCATCCAACCCCCCTACCCCCTTTGTGCACATGGGGAAACCAGAGAGGAGACTGCCTCCAAGACCCCACATGACAGAGCTGAGAACACCTGGCTTCTTGTCTAGTGCTCTCTCTGATACACTCCCTCATTAGAATATTATTCACCGGGGGCCAATGTAGCGATGAGTCCAGTTCAAATGTTTTTTGGGTTTTTCTTATTTATTGGACAAGCAAATAATAGGAGTTTTGACTGCCAGAATGTGATTTCTCATAGGTAATACAATTTGTAGGCTGAGCATGCAATTTAAAACTTGAAATAAATCAGTATTCACAGCATATGAGAATGGACAGTCAACTATAATGCAACCTTTTGTTTTATGTGTAAACATGCACCAACTATGCCAAATATATCCACCGGAATTACTTAGTGCCTTTGATTTGTGTGGATGCCATAGAAAATTATTCCAATTCTGAAGGGACTTTGTATTGTGAATTATCTGGTCTTACAGGTACTTTGTATGATATATTTTATTTGTAAGTGATACTGCAACTGGGTAAAACCAGCATCAAACCCCTTGCTGTGGAGTTGATCTGGACTCATCGTGAACCTGCAGGACAGAGGAGAACTGTCCAATAAGAGTTCTCAAGGTTGGAAGTCTTTACAGTCACACACTGCCCCATCTTTCTCCCCTGGAGAGACCAGTGTGTTCCAACTGCTGCCTGTTCAGTTGGCAGCCAAGTGCTTCAGCACTACACATGGTAAACCAGGAACTAGTTAATTTGATTTTTTTAAAAAGTAGGCGAGATAATAAGAGAGAAACGATGTATTTTGCTTTTTTAAAGAAGAGAGGGAGGGCTCTTTGGAAATGTTCTTACTTGTCTGCTAATTAACATATATCCATGCACGTATTTAAGGCCATATACCATGTACCTGCTTTAAATTGATCAAGAACCAACTAATGAGGATGACAATTCTGATGCCAACCCACTGGATTGTTTTGTGATTCTCTTCAGGGATTCTTCCTGTAATGGAATAATTAACATCGGGACATGCTGTTTGTGATGGTCTCTTGACAGATGCCATCAACTAAAGAAATGGCCCCATTGCCTTATGAATGCAAATGGTAAGGGAGATGTAGTCTAGTTATTGAAGGATAACTCACTTTTCCCTATGAGAGGAGCCCTGGTGATGTAAGTGGTTTTCATGTTGGGCTGCTAACCATAAGGTCAGTACTTTGAAACCACCAGTCAATCTTTGCCAGAAAGATGAGGCTGTCTGCTCCTGTAAAGATTGACAAAGACTTAGAAAACCTATGTAGGGTGACTATGAGTCAGAATCAACTTAACTGCAGTGGAGTTGGGTTTTAGGGTCCTAGGCTCCAGGATCCTCATGTGATTGACTGATATCAAAGAGGTATAGTGAGTGGTACACACAGAAAGACACCCGGTTTGGCAGGTCTGTGTTCAAAGCATTGATTTGGTGCCTGCAGTACTTGCAGTAACCATTGCCCTCGGTCTTTCTTTCCCCATAGAAAGGTTGCCACACCATTATTTAATCTTTTTGTGTATTGAGGATGAGTTTTAATTATTTCCTGTTTTTATAAATATAAGCCCCAATATATTATATGTGGTATCTTCAGATACTTGTAATTCTTTGTGGAATGTGCATTTAAAAGACAGGAAGTCAGCAGCATTAGTTTGGAAGAAAGAGTATAGACCAGTAGTTCTCAACCTTCCTAATGCCACAGCCCTTGAATACAGTTCCTCATGTTGTGGTGACCCCCCCCCCAACCATAAAATTATTTTTGTTGCTACTTCATAATTGGTAATTTGCTACTGTTATGAATCTGGTGACCCCTGTGAAAGGGTCATGCGAACGTCCCCCCCCTCAAAGGAGTTGTGACCCACAGGTTGAGAAGTGCTGGTGTAGAGTGTAGCTATGCTCCCTAAGCATTGGGTAGTGATATTTCATTTGTAAGATTTAGCTGAAACTATTATGGAATTGTCAGAAATATAACAACCTCCCATGCCCAGTTTTCAATGTTGTATCCAGAGTCATTCCCACAGCTCCTCCTACTGTTAACAGAAGTGCATTTGACTCCCCCAGGAAGTCACAAATTTCCAATATTTTATTCATGGTTGAGGCATCATTTTGGTTTTCTACCCCAAGACTTTAGCCAAACAAAAGCAATAGCTTTTTACAGAAGGAGATACCAACTCATATCTACAAAGAATAGAATTTTTGAATGTCCTCCGTAATCCTGATCAATAGGTAGTATAGTTCTGAATGAGGTTACAAATTCTTCTACATTCCTTAAAAAAAATTTTGAAGTATACAATTAATATTACATATATACTATACAGGGCTTCCAAGGCTGTAAATTTTTATGGGAGCAGATATAGCCTCTTCTTTCTCCCATGAAGTGACTAGTGGGTTTGAACTTCTGAGCTTATGGTTACCAGTCTAAAACTTACCTGACAGCACCACCCAGGGTCTACACACACACACACACACACACACACATATACATATATACATACACACACAAAATGTTTGCTCTTAAATGTTGCCATCCCCTCCCTTCTACTTTATGTTGTTGTTTACAAATTACATGTTTCTACATAAGTCCTGTAACATACTTATCATTATATCAGTATGCAACTGTCTTTTAAGTGTAATAGGACCAAAATTTATAAATCAGTTTACAGGAATACTGGTTTTTATATTTACTTTGACCAGTGTCTATTTCTTTGTGTGGTGTTTAATTACAGTCTAGTGCTCTTTCATATAAGCCTAAAGTGTTTCCTTTAGCATTTCTTGTCAGGCATGTCGACTAGTGACTAACGCTAGCTTTTGTCCTGGAATATATTGAATTCTCCTTCATTTACTTATTTTCTTTCCTTTCTGAAGGCCAGTTTTGACAAGTTTAAAGTGATGGATAGGCAGTTGTTGGGGTTTCTTGTTGTGTTTTGTTTTGGTTTTAGCACTTGGTTCTCTGGTTGTCTTTAGCTTTCGACTGTTTGATTGTGAAAGATCTAGATGTGGTTCTCTGAGCTTCTACTCGCTATTGATTAAGCTTCTTAGGTGTGTAGATTAATAGGATTTTTCATGAAATTGGAGATTTCATCCTTTCAAAAATTCTTTCCACCACTTTCTCTTCTTGCCTCTCCTTCTGGGCTACCCATTTGGTGCATTTGGTATGCTTGATGGTGTGTCAGGGTGGGTTCTCTAGAGAAACAAAACCACAGAAGACACATAGGGTAGGCAGACCATTGGCTCAAGTGCAAAAAACTAGAAATTAGCCAGATGCAGGATCCAGACCCAAGCAAATTTTACACAGTGTCTATTTATATAGGAAAGAGGCCACCAACGAAACCTTTCATTTGCCTCAGGGCTGTAACATGAGTAAGGGAGTTTTTTCCGCCTTCATCGTTTTTACCAATTGCTCAGCTCTTCACATCCGGTCACTTCATGAGGGATTATTAGGACTGAACTTCCAAATCACTGAGAATCCTGGCACAGCCAACTTGACACAAAACCCAACTGTCACAAGATTCTCAGGCTCCGTTTTTCATCTTTCTTTTTCTTTATGTTCCTCAGACTGAATAATCATTTGATATAGTTTCAAGTTTGCTGATTCTTTCTTCAACCCACCCAAATCTGCTATTGAGCCCCTCTAGTGAATTTTCCGGTTCAGTTAATACTTCTCATTTCAAAAATTTTTATTTTCTAATTCTTTGTCATTTCTGTCTCTTTATTAATGCTGTGTATTTCATGTGACACCATTCTAAAAGTCCTTTTAATTCATTAGGTATGATTTCTTCAGTTCTTTGAATATACTTAAAATAGCTGAGTTTAAATCTTTGTCTGGTAGACCCAGTGTCTGTGCGTCCCCAAGGAGAGTTTGTATTGACTGATTTTTGTTGGTGTATGGGCCATACTTTCTTTTGGTTTCCTTTAAAAGTCTTCATTTACCCACGAGGAAGGAACATGGATGACGATAAAATCCTTTGGTATTTGGGAGAACATTGTATTTATAAAAACCACTCTTTTATGTTTTATAGTTTCCAAAATACTCATTTTGGTTTATTGCCTTTGATTCTACAGGTTGCCGTGTGCTTTTGTCAGGCCAAAGCTTAGTTTTGTTCCTTTTTACAAATGAGAAAACTGACATCCCTATGCCAAGGCCCTTTTTCCATGATACTATGTTTGATGTGTCTTCCTGCTTTTTACATTTGACCTTTGTTGTTTTATGTACAAAGTTAGTTTGGCGTCTTTCATTCTTTGTGCTTGATATTGTTCCAGAGGGTTACTAAAATAAGTATGCTTTTTAAAAAATCCCTTGGAACATGTTTTATTAAATTCTTTTGGTGAAGCAAAATCGAAGAACAGCTACATTCTCCAAAAGCCATAAATATTTAAATTTACTTATGGCTTGTAAGAGAATACTAGTTAGGGGAAGTCCATTTCAATAGTCCAAACCTACACTTTATTTTCACAGTCAGGTTTATTATGTGTAGTTCAGTACTTCAGCTGGTTTTCTCTCTTGAAATGTTTTTATTTTTAGGGAAAAAACCTTTTTTCCTTATAAAAAGAGCGACTCTCTATTATCATTTGATAACAGAAGTGCATTGATGTTCAAAGATATCCCACCCATGCTAGATGCTTTGTCTATCAGTGGATGACCTCAAGCATAAAGGAGACACCCCAGCTGAATGGAGATTTATCCATTTTGAGAAGACCAAGTAACTAGGCACCGACCTGGGGGAGTTGAAGGTCCTGTTTCGTTGTCATTTCTCTGTTGACTAAACCAAGTGCTGAGAAGCATTATCATTCCCTGGGAAGTAAAGACAAAGAGTAGAAGAAAGATGTGACGGTCTGTTTCTACAAAGTTTGACAGCCTTGGACAAAACTCTATGGGACAGCCCTACTCCCTCCTGGAAGGCCTCTAAGAGTTGGAATCAACTCGACATCAAATGGCTTAAGGCTTTTTTTTCCTCCTTTCCTACTTTGTGTCTAAGGATTGAGTGTGACACATCATTTAGGTAGATGTCAAGTAGAATTTTATCATGTACACATACACAACCAACTCACAGAAAATTTTGCAATTAGAAAAAAGCACATATAAAGCATGTGATGGAACTGATTAGGTTAAAACTGAGAGAATGATCCACCAATATTAACAAGTAGATGTTCAATGATGATGGAAATGCCGTTAACAACTATCTGACCTAGTCTGGGATTCCCACTATTTTTCACTCTGTCGTGCATCAAGTCTCCGAGAGTCCAACGCACTAACACCACCACCAAAGGAAGCTTAGTCAGTGTTGGTGACCTAGCTTGAGTGGAACCACAGGGTTCAGTGCTTTCCTTTGAAATAATGCCCTAAACCGTTACGAAAAGGCGCTTCCACTTCATTTCTCATTGGAGATTTGCTGCAGTTTCTCATCTACATGTCTTCATCCACTGTTTGGCCGCTTCGTTCAAACCACAGGAAGGAAGTACTTAACCATTTTACAACTATGTATGTAAGTCGAGGGAGTCTAGTGCGCCCGTTGTCCTCAGCCACTACATATTACAAAGATGACACAAAAGACGTCAGAAAGAGCCGATTGCTCTTGCACTGTTAGTGTTGTAGTTACAAAATAAAGCACTGTTTTAGGGCTTGTACCCTTGTCTCATATTGAAAAGAATGATCTGAGCTCACTGGGTGGCCTCTGAAACTTCATTCTTCAAAATTTTTGTATTTTATATTCTTCACTCGGGAGTGAGGCCAAAAGGTTTGCAAGAGCACCATCCTTTTGTGTCTTCCATTTCAACCTTTAAAAGCATGTGATTGGATATGAATATTATAATAGTTTTACTCATGCTTCCTGTTTCCTGTTTGAGCCCACTTCCCCCTTTGTATTCTATGGCCTACATCCTGGAAAAGGAAAGGTTTGCAGCTCTTTAACCTGAAAGGAAATAATAACTAGAAAGTCTAGGCTCTGGTTTCACATCGAATCCCAGCTCATTTATTTGTACCAGATGCACTAAGTCATTTATTATAGCTCAGAATAATACAATGCAGCCTTAATGATCTGAAACAGACCCTAAAATTCACAATCTTCCAACATTATATGAGAGAAGCAAAACTGTTTTCCCTCAAAACCTATTTATAAAACCTAATCTAGGCCTACTCTTTAAAGGAAGGAAACTTGGTCAAGGAAACTAAAGGCATCTCAGGAACTGTCCCTGGGCCACCGTTGTCCCCCAGACATTGAGGTTGACTTCACGCCCGAGACTTGATGACATGGCTTCTATAGTTCATATACAGAGGTTATTTTTAGAGGCAAACATTGTCATTTCCCAAAAGTAGAACCATAAGACGTCTCTTTGGACTGAATCCGTTTTGAACACTCGGACAATAGTAAATGTTCAGATCATGACCGTGTAACCTTCGTTCCCTGAGGAAATAAGTAATATCGCAGTACACTCTCACCCCGTGATCTTTGCCCTCTGTCAGTGGCCTTCATCTCACTGAGGTGATCCCTTTGGAAACCAAGTGGTGCTTTGGAGTTTCACAGATGTTTCAAAGCAGTTCTTTCTTCCAGAAAAATACTATTTTGTCATTATGGCTTTTCACAATGGTTTAAAACAGATCCTCCACAAAGATAGTACCTGGGTCAGATGCCTTCAGAGGGCAGTTGACCATCTACTTGTTGGTCTGCAGAGATACCTTGGCTGCACTTGCATGTCGTTGCCACACTTGGCAGATCAGCCAGATCCGGCTGCTTCTTGGGGCTAGACTAAACTTGGCTTCAGCCTTGTAATCAAAACTGTCATTTGGGGGCTTTCGGTCCCTTCAACCAAGGTCCAATCTACTGTGTCTAGAGACCCTAACGGTGATTACTACTGGGCCTAGAATGAGTACGCAGAGACTAACCATTTTATCAGAGTCCATACTCATCTAAGACTGGAGGAGGCTCACTAAGTGGCCCCAGGAACATCATTCAGCCTTTTTGTGTATTAGTTGGGCCACATAACTTTAGGCTAGTTGGTTCTCCTTTGTCTGAAAAGATCAATTGTCAGCTTCCTCTTGGAGTTTACCTTGGTCTGTCAGGGGCAGAGGCTCCCTCAATTGGAACGAAACAGCAAGACCCTAATAAAGTGAAAACTGGCAGCCAGTCACTGCCTATTGGTGCATCTGTCTAGTTGTCTATCCTTGGTATATCCGGGGCTCCCTGCCAGGAATCCACCATTAACATACCAGCACAACAACAACTTCAGATGCGACCAGAGCTAAAGAGATAGGTCTTGGGAGAAGTGGAAAGTCTGTGAATGAATCCATTGTTAGCCCTGGGGTTGCCCATCCTCTTAATTAGCAAGCACTCCCTGGGTGCTTACTCTGTCAGGCATTGTGGGAGCTAGCCCCTGGGCCAGGCTTTCTTCAAATGAAAGCTGGAATACAGAACCCTTCCTCCCATACCCCAGTTCAAGTCCTAACACCCTTCCCAAAGCTCTACTCTCAACAAGTCTTCAGTCTGAAGTGGACATGTCACTTCACCTCTCTCAGTCCCAATTTCTTGATTAATACAACGAGGCCAGTAAATACCTGCCTGGTGTGCTTGAGTGGATCAGCTGAGAGATAAAAGGTGGAAATGCTTTTAATTAGAATAATGAAACATGGATAATCATGGCAGAGTAGCTAAGATTGATTGAGGCCCTCTTGCATTCCACTGAAGGAGCCCTGGTGGCGTAGTGGTGACTCGTTGGACTGTGATCTGCTAGGTCCATAGTTCAAAGTCACCAGCCACTGTGAGGGAGTAAATGGGGCTTTCTACTCCCATAAACAATTAATTTCAGAAACCCTGTTCTACTCAGTCCTATACTATATGATCGCTATGAGTCGGAATCAACTCGATCGCAGTGAGTTTGATTTGAGGTTTTGGGGGGTTTCTTTCTTTCTTTTTTTTTTTTTGGTGATCCTCCCAATGAGCACTAAAACCAAACCAAAAGCAAACTCACTCTCATCCAGTCAATGCTGACTCATAGCAGCCCCACTGTGGGTTTCTGAGACTGTAACTTCTCTTCTGACTGCATGAGCCCTAACCAGACTATAACTAAATGTTGACCCTTAACCAAAATGCATCCTGTGCAGAGATTGATTATATACATATATCCTTTTTAGTATGTAATATATATATATGATCATATGCATCCTTGCTGTGTGCCAGATGCTAGACCCAGTGCTTTACATGGGTTACCTTGTTCAATCCACACAACAATGCAATATGACAGATAGGGAACAAGTACCATTATACCATTTAATACGTAAGAAACCTAAAGTTCACATGCATTTGTTGTTGTTTTTTCATTTAAAAAAATAGTTTTGTTGGCATTTCATCCACATATCATACAACTCAATAGTTCAATCATATCATGAAGAGTTGTACAATTTTTACCACAATCCACTTTAGAACATCTTCTTCTTCCTTGTGCTCCTTGTTCTTAATGTAATTTTTTTTTTTAATCGTGGCAACAATATACACAACAGAACAGTCTCCTATTCTCAACAACTTCTACCTGGATAATTTAGTGCCACTGATTATACTCTTTGTACGGTACAACCATTCTTGATAGCCTTTTCCAAATTATCCCACCACCATTGACATAAACTCATTGCCCCCGAAGCAGACATTTTTTTTTTGTACTCCATTTTCCAGTGGCAAGGTCTGTAAGTAATAGTCTATCTTTGACGCTGAGTGTGTCCATTGGCTCCGAACCACTAGGCTCTGCCTCCTCTTAGAGCTGAGTAAGACTCTGTGCAGTTCTAACCTGCTGGTATTGTTGTTATCAGTTGCCTTTGAGGCGATAGATGACTTCTCACAAGTGCCTTGAGCCATTTCTACCACTCCTGAGACCTTTCCCCTGAGGGGAGAGGTCCACAAAAAAGTGGCTTTCGTTTCATGCTGCTTGCTTCTTGCATCCCCTGCTTTGTTTGATGATCCAGACATGCTTCTTTTCACAACTTCAAGTGCTACGTGAAACTGAACATGGGGGGGGGGGCGTGAAGGGGGGAAGGATAATCAAACAGGAAACTGGAAATGGAGGAGAAAGAGTGCATTGTGGATCTGAGGGGAGCTGTAACCTGTGATGGTACCAAGGGCCCACAGGAATTGAGGTCAGATGTCCTTGTATATACTGCCTCTAGCAAGTTCCCTTACTCTTCATTAGTAAATATCTCTTTGTGCACCTTAGTGCATACATAGATGCTTACTTTACTGGGAGCACATAGAAAAGTCTCCTCTAGTCACCAGACAGCAACCCAGCCTTCTTTTCGGTATGTTGATGTGTGGCTGTGGAGTGTGAACCCGACTTACCTCATAAGAGATTTGTGCTAAATCCCTCCTTGATTGCTGCTCTGGCAGCTCCTGCTGCTGCTCTTTTCCCTGTCTTCCTCCAGAGCATCATCCTTTTCCTCAGTAGCAGAGCTAAAAAGCATTGCCAAACATATTACCTCACTCTATATTGTGCTAAGTGGCCAGTCATTCATTTCGTGGATGCTTATTGAGCACTTACTTTGTACCAAGCCCTGTGCTAGAAACAGATCATCCAAACAGACTATGAGCCCTTCTCTCAGTAGTTCTCAGTGGAGCAGGATGCACGAGTGAGTGTCATGAGGAAAGGTGGTAAGTGCTATGAAAGCAAGACGGGTGAGACTACCAAAGGCACATGGTGCTATTTCATGGAACCCTTCAGCAACCCCGTCAAGTTATTATCATTCTCCCCATTTTACAGGTGAGGAAACTGAAGCTCAAAGAGGTTTGTGTGTGGCTCACACAAAGTGACACTGGGAGAAAATTGGCTTGAGTAGAGATTCTCCTCCATGCTGGTCAGATTCCAAGGCTCATGCTCTTCACTGCTATACCTTAGTGCATGTGTATAGCATGTGAAGTGCCTAGACAGTCATTCAGTCTAGCCCGACACAGTTGGGTGCATCCTAGCTCCATCACAAGTTATGGGAGTTGCAATTGTTTCCATTTAGTTGTGGCTGTGGTTTGGGACAGTTGTTCAAAGAAAGTGTGCACACACAGCAGAGGTCATGTGCCCAAGGCCATGTGGATGTGTGCAGTGTATAATGGCATGCCAAGAAAGCTGGCATTCATTGGAGATACCACATTTGTTTCCCATTCGTGTATGCTACTCAAATACAAACAGTAAAGCACGTATTTACATTGCTGTGGACATGAGAAGCCAGGCCCCCCCAAAAAACATTCCTTCCAGGTTGTATCAAGCTGTGCATCCAGATCATTGACAATCCATTTGGTCAGCCTAGCCTAACAGCTTTCTATAATAAAAGGTGGAGAGAGAGAGAGAGAGAGAGAGAGAGAGAGAAGTTGCCCTAGACAAACCACATGATATCCATAAACTTTGTAGCAAGCCTCATTATCTGCCGTTTCTATTTGGTTACTTATTCTTGATTTTTTTTTTTAATGCCAAAGAGCTTAAAATCAAGAAAACTCTTAGCTGTGGTATCAGCAGTCATGGAATTTTTTTTGTTCATCCTAACCAGCTGTCTAAAGCTTTTCAAAAACAAACCTGTTTATGATGAGATCGTTTGGTTACTTAAGTTGCAGTAAATGCCAAGATTGAGGAAAACAAGCAAGAGGCATCCGCTGACTTGGAAGGGGCCCAGTCCTCTTCTTCCCCTCTCAGCCCTCCCACCCATTGCGGAAAGGCTTTCTTTCCAAACATTAGTTAATGACTCAAACCCATGGCCCACACATTGCTTCTTTCGTATGGCAACTGACCCTATAGAACAGAGTCGAACTGCCCCTTTGGCTCCCCAAGGCTGTCATCTTTATTTTTTTCAATTTTAATAAATCATTTTATTAGGGGATCTCATAGCTCATATAATAACACATACATCAATTGTATCAAACACATTTGTACATATGTTGCCATCTTCATTTCCAAAACATTTTCTTTCTACTTGAGTCTGTGATATCAGCTCCTTTCCCCTCCTCCTTTCCACCCTTGTGAACCCTTGATAATTTATAAATTATTTTCATTTTCAGATTTTATACTGTCTACTGTCTCCCTTCACCCACATTTCTGTTGTTTGCCCCCCTGGTGGGGGGTTGAATGTTGATCATTGCTATTGGTTCCCCCTTCCTCCCCTCCTCACCCCTACCCTCCTGGTATCTCTACTCCCATTCCTGTTCCTGGATTCTGTGTGTCCTGAG